>NC_133463.1:55710515-56029890 GCF_048565385.1 Saimiri boliviensis | reverse complement strand
AACAAGTTTCTTGATTATAGGATCTTGACTTTTCTTAGAGCATTTGCTTTAGAAAATTTGCAATTGTGAATTCTTTTTCTCCCCCTTTAAAATATAATTTTTTTCTGAGTTTCTTGCCAGATTTGCAATCCAAAGATGTCTTTCTCAAGGACTTGCAACCCACCCCTTAGAAATTTTGTCCAAGGAAGATATTGCCTCTGTCTCTCAGTCTCTCTGGGAGGGCAGGTGACTAACTTCTCTAAGTGCCAATTATACAACACAAATGACCTAATCACATGGATCAGTCTGCCCCCTAATATCATCCAGGACTTTTCCACCAGCTCACGCTAATGCTTCAAAACTTTCCTGCCTTTTATTTTGATAACATTGAATCCAATTTTTCTTCTCTCTTGCAATTGTCTTGAATAAGGTCTTCCTTGCCTGTTTAACTCTGACCAGTGCAATCTTTCTTTGACACAGGCTTCATAATGAAGAGAACTGGGGCCGCTGCTTTGGATATTTTGGAGATTACAAAGCTTTCCTTCACCTTCCGTTGCTGTACCACCTACTTCTTGACCATGACATGAGAGAAGAATAAACATCCACTTCATTTTAGCAGCTGAATTTTGTGTCTCTTTGTTGGAGCGGCTTCTACTGTTGTAAGTAATACAAGGGCCATTTGGCCAAGCTACTGTAAGAAGATAAACAAAATGAAGTTTTTTAAAAATATAAAATTTAACTTTGTTTTCCTCCTGTAAGCATAAATTATCACATTACACTTTGTTGACAGTCAAAATTAAGTAAAATACAGAAGTACATGCAGTATTTTATCACAAATAATTTCAATAAATAAATTTAGTCTTAGACTAAAATCACATTTTTAAGAAATGGGAAAACAAAGAACGACTAAATATTCATTTTAAGGGTCCGGTCAGCCAAATTATACAATGATTTATTTATTAGAAAAGCATTGCAGAGAACCCACACTAAAGTCCCTTTTGATTTCCTCAAGCATTTAACAAATAGAAGTGTGATATGTGTAAAAAGAAATATTTTTAATATAAATATAAAGATGTGATATGTGTAAAAAGAAATATTTCTCTGTGTTATTATGGGCCTAAATATATTTTTTCTCAGTATTCTTTATTTTTTTATTTTTAATTTTAATGGATAAATAGTAGCTGTATATATTTTTAGGGTATATAAGATATTCTGATACCAGCATTCAATGCATAATAATCACATCAGGGGAAATGAGGTATTCTTTACCTCAGGTATTCATCATTTATGTGTGTTATAAACATTCCATTTATACGATTTTACTTATTTTTAAACGTACAATGAGTTACTGTTGACTGTAGTCACCCTATTGTGCTATCAAAAACTAGATCTTATTCATTCCAACTAACTATATTTTTGTATCCATTAACCATCCAAACTCCCTCCACTCCCCATTACCCTTCCAAGCCTCTGGTAACCATGGTTTTACCCTGTGTCTTCAAGAGTTTAGTTTTTATTTTGTTTTCTTTTTAGACTCCACAAGTCAGTGAAAACATGCAAAGTGTGTCTTTCTGTGCCTGGCTTATTTCACTTAACACAATATCCTTCATTTCCATCTGTGCTGTTGCAAATGACAGAATCTCATTCTTTTTTAATGGCTGACTGGTACTCCATCGTGTATGTGTACCACATTTTATCTGTCGTCTGTTGATGGACACTGAGCTTGCTTCTGAATCTTGGCTATTATGAATGTGCTGCAATAAACATGGGAGTACAGAAATCTCATTGACACTTTGATTTTTTTACCTTTGGAAAAATACCCAGTAGTGGAATTCTGGATCGTATGGTAGTTCTATCTTTAATTTTTTGAGAAACCTCCATACTGTTCTCCATAGTGGCTGCATAATTTACATTCCCAGCAACAGCGTACTAGGATTCTCTTTTCTCCACATCCTAGTTGGCACTCTTTATTGACTGCCTTATAGATAAAAACCATTTTTACTAGGGTGAGATGATATCTTATTGTACTTTTGATTTATATTTCTCTGATGATACATGATGTTGAGCACCTTTTCATATGCCTGTTTGCCATTTGTATGTCTTCTTTTCAAAAAATTTCCTCAGATCTTTTGCCCATTTTAAAAACTGAATTATTAGATTATTGCTTACTGAGTTGTTTGAATTCCTTATATACTTTGGTTGTTAATCCTCTTTCAGATGGCTATTTTGCAAATATTTTCTCCCCTTCTGTGGGTTGCGCCTTTGCCTTGTTGATTGCTTTGCTGTGCAGGAGCTTTTCAACTTGATGTGATCCCGTTTGTCCATTTGTGCTTTGGTTGTCTGTGCTTGTGGGGTATTACTGAAGACATCTTTGCCCAGACCAATCTCCTGTCGAGTTTCTCCAATGCTTCTGTTAGTAGTTTCATAGTTTGAGGTCTTTGATCCGTTTTGATTTGAGTTTTGTATGTAGTGAGAGATAGGGGTCTAATTTCATTCTTCTGCATATGGATATCCAGTTTTCCAAGTGTAATTTATTGAAGAGACTGTCCTTTCTCCATTGTGTGTTCTTGTCACCTTTGTTGAAAATGAATTCGCTGTAGGTGTGTGGATTTGTTTCTGGATCCTCTATTGTGTTCTGCCTGTCTACGTGTCTGTTTTTGTGCCAGCACAGTGCTGTTTTGATTGCTATAGCTCTGTAGTACAATTTGAAGTCAAGTAACATGATTCTTCCAGTTTTTTTTTTTTCCACCCTTCAGGATGGCTTTGGCTATTCTGGATCTTTTGTGATTTCCTATAAATTTTAGAATGATTTTTTTCTATTTCTGTGAAGAACGCCATTAGTATTTTGACAAGGATTGCATTGAATCTGTGGACTGCTTTTGGTAGAATGGACGTTTTAACAATGTTGATTCTTTCAATCAATGAACATGAAATATTTTTTCATTTTTGATGTCTTCTTCAACTTCTTGCATTACAATTTTATAGTTTTTATTATAGAGATCTTTCATTTGTTTAGTTAAGTTTACTCCTAGGTGTGTTAACTTACTTATTTATAGCTATTGTAGCATAAGTGTCAGTAAATTTTTCAATTTCTTTTTCAATTTTCTATTGATCCACTCGTTATTTAAGAGCATATTATTTAATCCCCATTTATTTGTATAGTTTCCAAATTTCCTCTTGTTATTGATTTCTAGTTTTATTCCATTGTGGTTAGAGAAGATGCTTGATATTATTTCAATGTTTGGAATGCTTTAAGATTTGTTTTGTGAAATAACCTATGATTTATCCTTGAGACTAATCCATTTGCTGAGAAAACAAATGAGTACTCTGCAGTCATTGGATGAAATGTTCTATAACTATCTTTTGGATACATTTGCTTTACAGTGCAGATTAAGTTCTATGTTTCTTTGATAATTTTCTGTCTGAATGATCTGTCCAGTGCTGAAAGTGGGGTGTTCAAGTCTCCAGCTATTATTGTATTGAGATCTCTCTCTCTCTCTTTTGCTCTAATAATATTTGCTATCTATGCCTGTGTACTCTGCTGTTAGGTGCAAATGTCTTAAATTATTATATCCTCTTGCTGAACTGATTCCTTTATCATTACATAATGACCTTGTTTGTCTCTTTTTATAGTTTTGTATTGAAATCTATTTTGTCTGACATAATAAGTACAGCTACAACTTAGCCATTTTAAAATATTTGTATGGGATATTTTTCCATCCCTTTATTTTTAGTATATGTGTGATTTTATTGGCAAAGTGTGTTTCTTGTAGAAAACAGATTTTTGACTCTTGTTTTTTAACCCATTCAGCCACTCTATGTCTTTTGTTTGAAGAGTTTAGTCCACTTAATTCAGTTTGTTATTGAAAAGTGAAGACTGACTTCTGCCATTTTGTTGTTTTTTGTTCTTCTCTTCCTTCCTTGACTTCGTTTTTGTGAAGGTGGTAGTGTTGTTGTTGTTTTTTTTTTCTAGTGGTATGTTTTAATTTTTTGCTTTTTATAATTTTGCACATCTGATGTAGGTATTCTGATTTGTGGTTAGCATGAGGCTTGCAAGTAACATCTTGTAACTCATTATTTTAGTTTGATGACAACTTAACATTGATTGTAAAAACAGACAAACAAGCAAAGGGAAAACTAATAAAAACTCCACATTTCAACTTCATCTCCCTGAGTTTTAACTCTGTTGCTTCTGTTTATACCATATTATATTATGTCTTGAAAACTTATAGTAGTTATTATTTTTACAGGTTTATCTTTTAGTCTTTCTTCTCAAGATAGGAATAATTTACACACCATAAATGCAGTTTATAATATTCTGTTTTTCTGTATAGTTACAATCACCTGTAAGTTTTGTACCTTTAGATGATTTCATAGTGCCCATTAATGACCTTTTCCCTCATGAAGCAAGGGCCTGGAGTGAGAAACTTTAGGAATCTACTAGGCAGTCTGTTCTATAGCGGCTTAGCTGGCACCCATGCTGCAAGACAAAGTCCCTCCCAGTCTCCCTTCCCATTTCCTCATGCAAAAGGAGTTTCTCTCTATGACCACCACTGCCCCAGGCCTGAAGTGGGTACAGCCTGGCTACTCGTGATGTTCACTCAAGGCCCAATGGCTCTTTGGTCAGCTTGTGAGGAATGCTGTGGGACCTAGGTATCTCTCTTCAGGGTATCCTAGGGCAGGCCCTCTGGCCTAGAGTGGGCCCAGAAATTCTGTTTAAAGCCAAAGTCTAGAAGCAGTGAACCCAAGAGCTTGCTTGGTGGTCTACCCCACTATGGCTGAGGTGGCATCCAAGCTGCAATACAAAATCCCCTTTACTCTTCCCTCTCCTTTCCTTGAGTGGAAGATATCTCTCCCCATAGCCACCTTAGCTGGGTATGTGCTGGGTCACACCTGAAGCCTTGCCAATCCTGGATCTCACCCAAGTCCTGAGACAAGTACTGCCTAAGTACCTCTGATGCTTATTCAAGTCCCAAGGCTTCTTCAGTCAGCAAGTGACAAATCCTGGAGGATTGAGTCCTTCCCTTCAAGGCAATGAGTTCACTTCTGGCCCAGAATGTGTCTAGAAATGTTATTTAGAAGCTAGGGCCTGAAATGGAGTCTTCAGGACTCTGCCTCATCCTCTATTCTACTGTGGCTGGGCTGGTGTCTAAGTTGCAAGACAAAGTATTCTTTATTCTTCCTTCTCCTCTTCTTGGGCAGCTCCTGAAGCTGCAAGCTACTCTGTCTGAGGTTGGGGTGGTGCAAGCACTCTTAGTTACCCTGGCCAATGTCTCACTAGGCTGCAAGCAGCCAAAGTCCACTGACTCTCAAGTCCAGCACAGCATCAGGAGTTGCCCAGGAATTTCAGTCCTTGGGGCCTAGACTGCCTTTCAAGTTTATTTAGGACCCCAGAGTGCTTTAGCAAGTAGTCATGGAGCAAACCAGAATTCAAGTTCCAGCCACTGGGATAGTTGATTTCCCTCTGACTATGGCTGGTCTAAATGCTCCCTCTTTGGGTTCAAAGAGGTGAATTGTACCCTATATTGTTTTCTGCTGTGACAGGGCAGTACTAAGTTCCGGTGCAAAGTCTCACAATTACTGTGTGCTCTCTCTCCCAAGCACACATTCTCTCTCTCAAGCACACATTCTCTCTCTGCAACACATGGCTGCTGCCAGGGATGCAGGAGTGGCAGTGTCAGAAACTCGAGACTGACTTTCCAAGCTCCGTCAGCGCCTCTTTCGCTGCTATACTGTTAAAGCCAGAAACTGTGATTGCTTACCTGATTTCGGTTCTTGTGAAGGTGTTTTCTTTGTGAATAGTTGTTCAATTTGGTGCCCTACAGTGGGGCCAGGGAGATGATCACTGGAAGCTTCTATTTGGCCATCTTGGTCTGCTTCCTCTCTGGTCCTGTATATTTATTTTCTAATTTTATAACAATTTTTTTTTTGTCATCATGTCAGTATTACACTTTTCTTGAGATAATGCTAACTTTCCCCAAGTCCCTCATTGAAGCTCTAGTTTCCTTTCTCTCTCTCCACTTGCAATTATTCTTTTGTTTACTAACTAATAAATTGAATTGATTCAATAAAAACTTTTGAACACTTCCATTGTGCTAATGAGACCCCTAATGGGGATTGGACACTCAAAATGAACAAATCAGATAAACAAAATAATTTTAGTTTGTAAGGAATTGGAGGTGGATACCAGGAAAGGAAATGCCATGATGATAAGGACACTAGTGGGATGGGGCACAGAGAGTTAGATCAGAGAAGCTGCATAGAGCAGGTCCCACTGTGGAAAGCTGGGGAAAGTGATGCCAGACCAAGGAACATTCCCATACAAAGACCCCTGGGAAGGAAAGAGCTTGATTCCACTGTAGAGAGGGAGGCTATTGAAGCTGGAACATGATAAGTAAGGAAGTGAGTGGGATGAGAAGAGGTGGGAATTGGAGATGCCTGATTAAGGAAGGGATTTATGACACAGTGAAGGAGTTTAAATTTTATTCTAAGCACAAAGTAGATTTTTAAGGAGAGCAGTAATAGAATGAGATTTACATTTTAAAAAAAATATTGGTCTGGTTGTTGGTGGTGTTTGTATTATAGGAGAGAACCTGTCTTACCTTTTATGATTGAGGTCACATGCCTCTGGGGATGGAGGTGGGGATTCCGGAGAGGAAATGACTTCCCTATTTGAGGACTTGAGGTGAAATCTCTTAATGCCAAAGTTCATTTGCACATCACAGGTTTGATTGGTCAAAAAAGGGTTCTCTCTGTATTCTGGTCAGACTTCCAGCCAGATGGCTTGTGGCTAAGACTGAAACAAAAAAAATCTACTGAGCTATACACAAGATTTTTTCTGCCTCCCCACTTACTAGTAGGGCCTGAAGTTGTCACTGATGAGGTGTAAGGACCATAGGGCTGTTTTGACCTTTGAACTCCAAGATGTAAGAACAAAGGTGAATTTCTGATGATGACATTTTTTTTTTTTTTTTTTTTTTTTTTTTTTTTTAGCTCTGGAGCATCAAACAGCCAGCAAGCACCTAGCGCAAGTTCCTTTTAGCATTTCACTTTAAGTCTGCATGGTGCTATTCTTAGTTAGGCACCCATCTTCTCTGCAGCAAGAATGTTTCTTAAATTTTGTTCTTTTTAAAACTTCTCAACACTCTTTGTTAGTATCACCTTGAAGTTAAAGAGTTGGAATTAAGTCATTCATAACTAATGTACATGCAGCAGAAAAACCAAAGTAACCGTTCTAATACTTGGTAAATTATTATTTATAAGCTAAACACATTTCAATAATTAATATAAATAATTAAGATACTTTGAGACTTTTTGTGCTGTGTTGGCATTATGGGAAAAGAGATTTTAACTATCTGTGAAAAATTTGTATCCAAAGAAAAGCATCCTTGATGATGATTACAACTCAAAAGGAATTTTCTTTCTCTTTTTCCTCTTTCTCTCTCTTACTTTCTCTTTCTTTCTTTCTTTCTTTCTTTCTTTCTTTCTTTCTTTGTTTCTTTCTTTTTGACAAGGTCTCACTTTGTCACCCAAGCTGAAATGCAGTGGTGAGATATTGGATTACTGCAACCTTTGCCTCCCAGGCTCAAGCAATCTTCCCATCACAACCTCCCAAGTAACTGGAACTATAGGCTTGTGCCACCACGCCTAGCTAATTTTTGTATTTTTTGTAGAGATGGGGTTTTACCATGTTGCCCAGGCTGGTCTTGAACTCCCGTGTCAAGTCATCTGCCCACCTCGGCCTCCCAACGTGCTGGGATTGCAGGTGTGAGCCACCACACCTGAACTTATTTTCTTTTTTTTAATAATAATAAGATAGGGCAGGCATGGCGGTTCACACTCAGCACTTTGGGAGGCCAAGGCAGGTGGATTGTTTGAGGCCAGGAGTTTGAGACTGGCCTGGCCAACATGGCAAAACCCTGTCTCTACCAAAAATACCAAATTTAGTCAGGCATGATGGCATGTGGCTGTAATCCCAGCTACTCAAGAGGCTGAGGCAAGAGAAACGCTTGAACTCGGGAAGCAGAGGTTGCAGTGAGCCAAGATCATGCCACTGTACTCCAGCCTGGGAGACAGAGCCAACTCCATCTCAAAAATAAAAATAAAAATGACACAAGAGCAGGAAACTAAACACTGCATGTTCTTGCTCATAAATGGGAGCTCAACAATGAGAACACATGAATGCAGGGAGGGGAACATCAAACACCAGGGCCTGTTGCAGGGTGGGGGGAAAGAGGAGGGATAGCATTAGGACAAATACTTAATGCATGTGGAGCTTAAAACCTAGATGACGGGTTGATAGGTGCAGCAAACCACCATGGCACACGTATAACTATGTAAGAAACATGTATGTTCAGCACATGTATTCCAGAACTTAAAGTAAAATAATTAATTAAAAATGAATTTTAAAATAATAGGTAATAAATGCATTTTAAATGTTTTATGAACAAAAAAGTCTGCTTTATGCCATCCAGAATTGAATTTATTCTTGTAAAATATGCAAATATTTTCTTTTTTTTGAGACAGAGTTTCGCTCTTGTTACCCAGGCTGGAGTGCAATGGCATGATCTCGGCTCACCACAACCTCCACCTCCTGGGTTCAGGCAATTCTCCTGCCTCAGCCTCCTGAGTAGCTTGGATTACAGGCATGTGCCACCATGCCCAGCTACTTTTTTTTGGGGGGGATGGAGTTTCGCTCTTGTTACCCAGGCTGGAGTGCAATGGTGCGATCTCGGCTCACCGCAACCTCCGCCTCCTGGGTTCAAGCAATTCTCCTGCCTCAGCCTCCTGAGTAGCTGGGATTACAGGCACGTGCCACCATGCCCAGCTAATTTTTTGTATTTTTAGTAGAGACGGGGTTTCACCATGTTGACCAGGATGGTCTCGATCTCTTGACCGCGTGATCCACCCGCCTCGGCCTCCCAAAGTGCTGGGATTACAGGTTTGAGCCACTGCGCCCGGCCGCAAATATTTTCAAGGTATAAACTTTTAACTCCAGTTGTAGTCAACTGAGGCACTATGAAAAACAAAACTAACATAGCCCATGTATTAGTCAGGGTTCTCTAAAGGGACAGAACTAATAGGATAGATGTATATTTATATGGTTTGTCCGTGTCCCCACCCAAATCTCAACTTGAATTTGTAGCTCCCAGAATTCCTACGTGTCGTGGGAGGGAACAGGGAGAGTTAATTGAATCATGGAGGCCAGTCTTCCCCTGTTATTCTCGTGATAGTGAATAAGTCTCATGAGATCTGATGGGTTTATCAGGGGTTTTTCTTTTTGCTTTTTTCTCATTTTCTCTTGCCACAGCCATGTAAGAAATGCCTTTTGCCCTCCTCCAAGATTCTGAGCCCCCCTCCCCCCACTCCAGCCATGTGGAACTGTAAGGCCAATTGAACCTACTTTTGTTCCCAGTTTTGGGTATGTCTATCAGCACCATGAAAACAAACAAATACATACATGTAAAGGGGAGTTTATTAAGGAGCATTGACACACACAATCATAGGTGAGGTCCCATAATAGGCTGTGTGCAAGCTGATGAGGAAGCAAGCCCGTCTGAGTCCCAAAAACTCAAAAGTAGGGAAGCCAACAGTGCAGGATTCAGTTTGTAGTCTAAGGTCCAAGAGTCCCAACACTGAAGAACTTGGAGTCCAGTGTTTGAGGGCAGGAAGCATCCAGCTTGAGAGAAAGATGTAGGTTGGGAGGCTAAGCCAGTCTAGTCTTTTCATGTTCTGCCTGCTTTTATTCTGGTCTCTCTGGCAACTGATGAGATTATGCCCACCCTGATTAAGGGTGAGTCTGCCTTTCCCAGTCCACCCACTCAAATGTTAATCTCCCTTGGCAACACACTTACAGACACACCCAGGAACAATACTTTGCATCCTTCAATCAAATTAACACTCAATATTAACCATCATAGCCTGTAATTTAATTTTTCATTTTAACAATCTTCGTTAAACCTTTTTTCAAAATTGAGATTTTTGGAGAAATTAAGTTTTAGGTACCACCAACTCGCTTCCTCAAGTTCTTTCTACCAACTTTCATGGGGCTGGACTACCATCCTCAGGATTCCAAATAGAATCACAATGGAACTCAGTTTTTCAAAAAGGGAGGAGCCAGACCAACAGGATCAAATTCTACCTTGTTCATTCCTTCCTTTGCCTTAATAAATAGCCTCTCTTAGAATGCAAATGCCCCTTGGAAAGATGAGAGTTAAAACTTCACAGCATTTACTTGTCCTTCACTTGTTGGTTTATAAAAACGTCTAAAATTAAGAAAATGTAACCAAGAGAATGTTATTTTGATTCTACCTGCAGGTATTTTCAGAGGTGAGCAGGGTAAGAGGGTACATTTTAAAGTCTTACAGAACTACCAACAAGAGTGTTGAGGGTGAGTGGATATCAGTGATAGACAGGGATGAGAAGGAAAAGATAATGAGTAAAGGTCCAGAAATTTGGAAATGAAAGGGAAAAAGCATTTGTTCTTATGAAGCAGGGAGAGAACTCTGGCTTGGATGTCAGGAAACTTTGATTTTAACCCCAGGTTAATAAACAAAGACATTTTAAATACTAAGGTGAGATAGATCCAAGGCACACCTGGCCTTTTGGTGAAGCTTGTACATCTCTGGGGAACTTCTGGGAGAAAATGATAAAATTATGAATACAAAATTAGGTATAGAGCTTTGCAGGGGGTCTATGCAAGTAAGGAACCCTGAAGCTTAAACTGTACTCTTAGTTTGTCTTCCAGAAATTTTCTTCTAAAAGTAGATATCAGAATTTCAATTATCATATGACCGTAGCTGAGATACAAAGATAAGAAATGGCTTCAGGCTAGTACATTGGTACAGCTAAACCTTAAACTTGTTCACATATGCTGAAATTTCTGCTTTTTTCTATTTTTAATTTTTAAATGTTTATCTGATACATAATTATGCATATTTATGGGTCCATGTGTTCTTTTGATGCAGGTATTCAATGTATAATGATCAAATCAGGGCACATCCATTACCTCAGACATTTATCACTGGCATATCCATTACCTCAAACATTTATCGTTCCTTTGTGTTGGGAACATCAAAATCCTATCTTCTAGCTATTTTGAAATAGAGGATACATTATTTTAACTATAGTCCCTACTATGCTATTACATATTAGAATTATTCCTTCTATCCAAATATAATTTTCACTTACTAACCCACCTATTTGTATACCTTCTTACCCTTCTCTACTAATCACTATTCTGCTTTCTACTTCTATCAGATCAACTTTTTTACTTCCTACATATGAATGAGAACATGCTTTATTTATTTTTCTGTATCTGGCTTATTTCACTTACCATAATGTGCTCCAGGCTCACCCATTTTGCCACAAATGACTGAAGTTCATTCATTTTTATGACTGAATAATATTCCATTGTGTATATATGACATTTTTTATGCATTCCTCTGTTGCTGAATGCGTAGGCTGATTCATACCTTGTCTAATGTGAATAGTGCTGCAATGAACATAGGTACAGATAACTGACATACTGATGAAACTTCTGCTCTTTATTACATAATGAAAACTGCTTATATGACCTCAGGCAGGTTACTTCATCTCTTGGGTCCCTCTGTTCCACCCCAAACAGTGAGAGTCAAGATAAAATGAATGTAAATTTCTTCTCAGTTGAAATAAAAGGACTCCTTATTTACTCACGCCAAAAACAAGAAAATTATTCTTCTTTCATCTCCCAGTCTCACCCTTAAATCCAACATAGCATCTGGTATTGTGACTGCTAGTGCTGCAGTGATGTCAACCTCCCAGGGTTTGGTTCCAGGCCTTATAACTGTGGGTGCATGGGCAAGTTACCTGTCCTTTCCTTCTTTATAAAACATTGGTAGCCAATAGCAAAGTCATGGAATCAACCTGGCTGCCTATCAGTGGTTGATTGGAGAAGGAAAATGTGATATATATACACTATGGAATCCTACACAGCCGATAGTACAGTATAGCATAAAGTGCAACAAAACTATGCCCTTTGCAGCAACATGGGTGTAGCTGGAGGCCATTATCCTAAGCAAATTAATACAGAAAGAGAAATTCCAATAACACATGTCCTCATTTATAAGTGAATATTAAACTTTGGCCATACACGGATATGAAATATGCAAATAATAAACACTGAAGATTATAAGTGGGGATAGGGAGGGAGGGGTCCAGGGTTGAAAATCTAACTAATGTGTGCTGTCCTCACTACCTGGGTAATGGAATCAATTGTATCCCAAACCTCAGCATCTTGTAATATACCCCCATAACAAATCTGCACATGTAAACCCTGGATCTAAAATAAAAGTTGAAATAAAAATAATAGTAAAAGAATATAAAATGGTGATCGCAACAATACTGACAGCATAAGTTATAATGATTATTAAATAACCACACATATTACAGTAATAGCAATTATTATTTTCTAATCAGTCATTAAACCAAGAAAGACTCCTATCTATAACTGAACATCTACCTCCTCTATTTTATCTTTTTTCTCTTATAATTTCCAATCGGAATGCTTCTCAGAATTCACTTTAGAATCAAGATGCAAACCCCTAGTGCTGAGTCTCATTTCTGATTCTAGAACTTACCATTCCTTTTGTCATTCTAGTAAAGTTTTATTTTAAAAGACCTACTGCTGCTAAACTTTTATTCAACAAACTTTTCCTGACTGCGATTCAAGCAACTCAGAGTCTAATGGTGGTTATTGACGGTGAGGATGAGAGTAAGAATGCAAAATAAAAAGGGTTAGGATGGATGTGTGCACAGTGGGCAACAGGACCACAGTCCTTAGCTCCATTGGGGTCTGAGGAAAGCTCCATTGCAGTGAGCTCAGTCTAAAGGAGGTTCCTCCAGCAGTCAAAGAGCATCCAAGATAAGGAAAGAGCTTAGGTAGAGGCATGGACATGCCAGTATAGTCTGTCCCCAATCCCTTTCCTACAGAATCTTTCTGAGCAGGAAATGGAGGCCTTTACCTCTCCCTTTCTCTAAGTCTCGCATATTTGTAGCAGCAAAATCAGGCTTTTACAAATATGCTTCAAGGTGAAAAGGTTGCAAAGAGCTGCAAGAGACTGCTGGCCATTGTCGAGATCTGTCTACTCTACAAGTAAAGACACAAATAAAATGACCTTTGTCAGATCCAAGGAACCTAGACATCTGAATAAGTTGGAGAAAGCTTGACTGAGCTGTTTGGATGAGAGAAAAGTTCACAGTGGGGATATGAGTACGGCCCACATCAATTTATATTTATAACTTTCTTTTTTCAATTTATATTTTGAAAAATAAAATGTGCAGGTTCGTTACATGGGTATATTGTGTGACACTGAGGTTTGGGGCACCACTGATATCATCACCCAGGTAGTGAGCAAAATACTCAAAAGGTAGTTTTTCAGCCCTTTCTTCCTTCCCTCCCTGCTCTGTAGTCTCCAGTGTTTATTGCTTCTGTCTTTATGTCCATATGTGCCCAATGTTTAGCTCCCATCTATAAGTGAGAACACGGTACTTGGTTTTCTGTTCCTTTGTTAATTCACTTAGCATAATGCCTCCAGCTGCATCCATGCTGCCAAAGGGTAGGATTTCCTCCTTTTTTATAGTTGTGCAGTATTCCATGCTGTAAATGCTTCACACTTTCTTTATCCAATCCACCACTGATGGGCATCTAGGTTAATTAAATGTCTTTGCTACACAATTTTCAGTGCTTAATGTAAACTTAAAAAAAGTCTTAGGTTGGGCATGGTGGCTCATGCCTGTAATCCCAGGACTTTGGGAGGACAAGATGGGTGGGTCACAAGGTCAAGAGATTGAGACCATCCTGGTCAACATGATGAAACCCTGTCTCTACTAAAAATACAAAAATTAGCTGGGCATGGTAGTGCAAGCCTGTAGTCCCAGTTACTTGGGAGGCTGAAGCAGAAGATTTGCTTGAACCAGAAACGCAGAGGTTGCTGTGAGCAGAGATCACACCATTGCACTCCAGCCTGGTGACAGAGTGAGACTCCCTCTTTAAAAAAAAAAAAAAAGGTCTTAAATTTTTTCCTTCAGTACTATATTTATAATGTTTGAATGCAGTCCTAGGAATATTTTCTCCCCAGCCCTCCTCTTTTTCTGTTACAGTATTCCCTGAATGAAAAACATTTGATAAAATGCCTTTTCTATAAAGAACTTTCCAATATTTGCATTCATACTTGATGCTCAATTCTGGGCCAGGTCGTCAACTAAACTAATGTTCAACCAGTCAATTACTGTAGGTGGTCATTTTAAGTTATTGCTTAAAATTTTCCAGTTAAATAGTTCAGCAGTACTTATCGTTAAAAGCTAAAAGCCTCTGGATCTCCTACCCTTTATACCTTCCCTAAGGTATAAAAAGTCTAAGAAAACTCCTTTTAATTTTAAATGTTTTTTGTTTCTTTTTTCTGGAGGATGCCTTATCTCTAAACTTTTTTGAATATATCAATTTCAGGTTTTGTCTCCTGAGTGTTTACTATGTTAGATCCTGCTCTATCACAGAAGACTCACACACTCCCCAGTCATCTTCTGAGGACACTTACATGACTGTTTTCAGTTGCTTTTGCAATTATAAAAATGTGTACTTATCATCTTTATCTTTTGTTCCTTCAATTACAAATGATGTTATGGGTTGAATTATGTCCTCCCAAAATTTAGATGGGGAAGTCTTCCTAATCCTTAGTACCTCAGAATGTGACTGTATTTGAGGCCTTCACACAGGTAATTAAGTTTAAAGTGAGATTATTAGGGTGAGCCCTGATCCAATCTATCTCTATCCTTACAAGAAAGGGAAATTTGTATATAGTCCTGTAAAGAGGGAAGATGATGTGAAGACACAGGGAGAAGATGTCCATCTAGAAGCCATGGAGAGGAGCCTAGAACAGATCATTTTCTCATAGCCCTCCAGAGAAACCAGTCCTATGGCACACTGATTTCAGGCTTCTAGTGGCCACAACTGTGAAACAATACATTCCAGTTGTTTAAGCCCCTGAGCCTGTAGGCCTCCGTTAGGGCAGCCCTAAGAAACTAAGATGGTTTCTGTTGATTTCCAGTATTATGAGATGAGGGTATAAATAGCCCTGCCCTTTTTGTTTCTCTTCTGCGTCTTCTATTTCCACATACTAAACAATTCAGGGGGGATATGTTTCTCAGTATCAAAGAGTCTATCATCTTTCTCTTATCATTCCTCAAATACTTTCATTTGTCTTCTCATCTAAAAGATCACAAGTCTTTGGAACTGCTCCGTCCTACCTGTGGCATGGCCTCAGGGGTCTTGTCTTTCTCAGCTGAGTAATGGAGATTTGAAACAGCTTCTTTGCCTCCCAGACACTTCCCCCACCCCACTGCCATGCATGGCCAATGCCTGCCTCTCAATATCTGCCAGTCAAGGCTACGGGCAGGTACAGTAAACTACTGCCTTGACTGGCAGATGTTGAGAGGCATGGATTGGCCGCAGATGGCCTTTGTCATCTCAGTCCTGCATTGGCACAATAATTGTTTCTACAGTGTTGAGGATTAAGTTAAATAAAGCATGTTAAGTAGTTAGCATACTGTCTAGCACACTGCATGCACTGAGAAGTATTATTATTATCCTAACAGTTGTTCTCTCCAGCAGTTTAATAGCATTTTGTTTCCCTTTCCTTGGTAAAATACTTTCCAAAATAGATTCAGTGACATTGCAGCTCCAAGTTCTGAAAATAACGGGCAGAAGGTTAGGTATATCAGTAAAATTTTGTTTTGATCAGGAACACTCCTCTTTCTGATTGCAGAATACATTCTTATGCTGTTATATAGTAATCATACTGCATTCTTTAAAACCTCTGATTTTAAAACATCTTCAGCGATTAAAAATTCTTAAGAGATGTTTACTTATATTGTAATAGAGACTGCATTTTACTTCTCTAAACAACTTCTTAATAAATAATTTCAAATTGTATGTTCAAAATAGGAATACCATCAGGGAAATACTGATGGAGATGGAAGGGTTTTTGAGCTCAGAGTAATTAGGAGCTCTTGGCAAGAAGAAAGGAACTTTGAGGACATAGAATCTAATTCTTTACCCATGATAATTTAATGTTGTACCTTTAATAAGCTCTCACTAATAATTATTATTTTCTGCTTTACCCAAATTTTAGAGAAGTGAATATAAATGAGGTCTTTTTATTCTGAGTGCAAGCATTTAAAATATTGATTGTGTCAGTTCCTTATTTTGCAAGGTTCTGCTTTAATGCAACAGAAAGAAAATATCAGCTATGTCTTTAAGAACGATACCAAATACTGGAATTGCTACATATTTGTCATGGAAAGATAATGTGCCTAACAATAAAATTGTTGGCTTGGAAAAATTCCTTACCATTTCTTACACATTAGTTTTATTTAGTAGGTTTTTGATAACTGACCACATGCTATTAACACCTTTAGTTAAATGTAAATACCTCCTTTTATCAATAGAGAGTAACACTTTGTTTATGTAAAAAAATCGAAAATAAATGAATGTTTTATTATTATAAAACATAATATACAGGGATTTAAAGCAGCAGAATCTCAAATATGATCATTAGAAACTAAAATCTCTATTAAATGTTGTATCCCAGAAACTGTAAATTTAAATCCAGAGAAGTCAATAGAACATTGCATCTTTCTTTACTGATGTACTCATTCAACATTATACAAAAACTCAGATTCATTGTTATATACCAAATGTTAAAGGAAACAGACATAAGAAATGCTTTTGGGAAGCTGGAACATTAATGAAGGAGGCAAACAATAAATTAATAACAAAAAAAATTTAAACTGTCATCTGTAGTTTAAAAAAAAAAAGACAACAAAGAAAGTGGACTCGAGATAATGGGAGTATAGAACTTTGACAGTGTGGTAGTATTTTCAGAGGATATGACCTTTACGCTGAGGCCTGAATGATGCCCAGGAGCCTATATTAGGGAGAAAGATTGAGAGGGGCATTCCAGCAGAGGAAACTGCATATGCAAAGGCCTCAAAGTGTATAAGAGTTTGAGACGTAGCAAGAAGGTCAGGTTGGAGCAAAGTTAGTGCATGAAAGGAAAGATAGACTTGAAATGACTTTGAACAGATAGACAGGAGTTAAATTATATGCTTAACATAGTAAGACAGTGATATGGTAACCAGTATGCTCTGGGGACCTTTAATTTCTAGAAGGAAGTGGTTGCGCCATTAATATACAAATCACACATTGTTTTATATCTTCTAGATAGCAGATATTGTTCTACTTAAGTCATAGAGCAATTCGGGAGGCAATGTATGTAAGGAAGAAGGGAAAGAAGAGAAGCAGGGTGGTGGTAAGGAACTACATAGAATGAAATAGAGAAATAGTATGTCCTGTGAGCACGGGATTTTGAGAAAAGAGATGCATGGCTTTCAATGTTGAATTTATTTTTAATGTTAATACTATCCTTTCCAAAGACGGGAAACCAGTAGGGCTACAATTTGTTCAAGACATTTTTATTTCTCTTCTGATATGTGCCTGGAATTCTTCCATTTAGTGATTTTAATTTGATCAGTTTGATAAGACAATAACAAAAACAGTGAATGAAGGATGGGGAAAAGTGGAAACCTCTTTGTTGTGGTCAGATGAGTGCTTCCGTTGAGAGGCAATATATCATTTACTTGCTTGAAAAGCATTTTGTGTGTCGATCATGTGAAACTGTGGCCAAGGTTCTCCATAATCTGTATGTACAGGGTTGAGTCTAATCTGTGTCCTTTTCTGAAAGAACTCCATCCAGTGGATGTAAGACAATTACAGTGGAATCAGAACTGATATGATTCTAAAGATCCTTGTGTCTGCTACATAGAAGTTACACCTTCATTCATTTATTCCATAACAACATGTGTTGAACACGAACTATGTGCCAAATATTACCAACTCTTGTATGCTTCTATTTTAGAATATTATTCCTTTATAGCATTTTTTTTTTACAAAGTAAACTAACCTATGCTTTGAACTTACTTTTATGCCAGATAATATGGTAGATGAGATTTTATTCTTATTTATTGTAAATTTATTATCTGTACCTCTTCTTAAACAGAAATTAAGGTCCATAAAGTATATGTAATTTGCCCAAATTCACCTAAATATTAACTGGTAAAGATGGAATGCGAATTGTTTTTATGTTAAAGCCTGTTCTCTCTCCCGATTCTATTTCTGGATTTGTGCTGAGGA
Source organism: Saimiri boliviensis (assembly GCF_048565385.1). Classification (NCBI taxonomy): domain Eukaryota; kingdom Metazoa; phylum Chordata; class Mammalia; order Primates; family Cebidae; genus Saimiri; species Saimiri boliviensis. The sequence goes on along the minus strand of NC_133463.1, from coordinate 56,011,685 downwards.
ATGAAAACTACTATTTCTCAGGAAAATGTTACATGTTTTGGTGCAAATTTTAGAACAATATAACTGAAGGTAGATTTAGATGGACACAAGTGGAAAGATATTCAAAACATGGCCAGGCATGGTGGCTCAAGCCTGTAATCCCAGCACTTTGGGAGGCCGAGGCGGGTGGATCATGAGGTCAAGAGATCGAGACCGTCCTGGTCAACATGGTGAAACCCCGTCTCTACTAAAAAAAAAAAATACAAAAAAATTAGCTAGGCATGGTGGCGCATGCCTGTAATTCCAGCTACTCAGGAGGCTGAGGCAGGAGAATTGCCTGAACCCAGGAGGCGGAGGTTGTGGTGAGCCAAGATTGCACCATTGCACTTCAGCCTGGGTAACAAGAGCGAAACTCTGTCTCAAAAAAAAAAAAAAAAAAAAAAAAAACATATAGTTAAATAGCATAAAAAGCATATTGGAGGTGAAAACATACCCATGTATTAAATAGTAAACCTCAAACCAAACACAAACTGCAGAAACATGTAGAAAAAGGACTTAAAGGTTGTACACAAAACTGGTAATCAAATTTGCCTCTTACAGGGCACTGGAATTATGAGGTGAGAAGGGAAACATTTGTCCTGCATTCTATGTAGTTTAAATGTTTTTATAAGCATGAATCCATGTGTTACCTATGTAATTAAAGCAAAAGAACATATGCATAAACTTGTTTTGATTGCAGTAACTGTGTAATAAGGAGAATAGTGTCATTTTGCTTATGTCAATGAGAGTTCCAGAGACAGTTTCCTTCATACTGTGCAGAGGTATACTTTCTCTGGGGGCTTAATGGATGAAGAGATTAACCAACAAATCATAGATTTAATGCAGAGCTTTGCATATCACCGAGGCTGTCTGAGATGCTGCTGTTGATAAACTCAGGCTAAAGATCCTCTGTCATCAGATCTTTACTTAGCAGATGTCAGCTGGGAAGTTAGTCACCACAGAGCCTGCTCTGGGCTCAGGATTCTTGCCTTTAGACTGTACGTTTACATCTTTCAGAGTAGCAGTAACAGTTGAAAGGCCTTTGTTTTCCTCACAAGCGTAGCCTCTTACCTCTCCCAGTGTTTGCCCAGTGCTCCTCTGACTGTCAGTTTTCAGCTGTTTTTATATACCCCTTGAGACAATCTGGTATGCTGTTTCCATGGCTACTCTTTCTGAAGAGTTGTTTTGGCAACTGTACAACCTGCGTGACTCAGAAAATTTTCAGATTTTCATTGGAACAGGCCATCTTTGGGATGAGGCTGTGATTGCCAGGAAACTGGGTGCTATCATATGTTCTGGGTCTGATATTTAGGCTAATATTACTATTTTTTTCTCAAAGCTTTTTACAAAACATTTACATTGGATCAGAAGATGCCTGCATGATTATAGAAGCAGATCCCACGATATGAAAAGGAAACACATGGCCCAGAGTCATTGTTATTCCCAGTTGTTAAAACATGAACTAGAACTCATTTCCTGCCTCCTACCCATTTTAATACACTTTCTGTCTATACTGCAGTATCTGTGTGTGCGGGTTTTTTGGTTGGTCTGTTTACCTTGAGTCACCAGTTGTCTCATCATCGCAGAGACAAAATAAATGAACATTCGCAAGCCACGCATAGCAATAGATTTTTTTTGTTGTTGTTGCTGTTTAAGATGTAGTAAGGAGAAAATTCTCTTTAAAACCACACCTGGGCACGGTGGCTCAAGCCTGTAATCCCAGCACTTTGGGAGGCCGAGGTGGGTGGATCATGAGGCCAAGAGATAGAGAACATCCTGGTCAACATGGTGAAAGCCCGTCTCTACTAAAAATACAAAAATTAGCTGGGCATGGTGGTGCGTGCCTGTAATCCCAGCTACTCAGGAGGCTGAGGCAGGAGAATTGCCTGAGGCCAGGAGGCGGAGGTTGCGGTGAGCTGAGATCGCGCCATTGCACTCCAGCCTGGGTAACAAGAGTGAAACTCCATCTCAAAAAAAAAAAAACAAAAACCAAAACAAAACAAAAAAAAACAAAAACCACACCCACAGAAACTTAATTTAATTCCCCGTTGGATATCTTTCTTTTTTGTCTCTAAAGGGCCCACTCTAGTGCCATTCTTCACATTTTTGTTTTCCTTTTCTGCTCCACACAATTTCTCAAAACTTCCTCTTTGTTCTTGGCAGTTCAGCTCTGTCTCACAGCTTGCATCTGCAGCTCAGGGGGAAGTTTGCTGAAATGCCAGGCTTGGATCGGAATTCAGAAATCTGCCTCATTCAAGCATGCTCCTTGATAGTCTCTTTTTTCCTTATACACTCATTTTAGTCCTATGTGACTGACAAAAAGATATAGCAAGAGAATTTCTACATAGAGATGAAGGCACTGGGGCTCACTGTATTTTCCAGGTAATTCAGCATGCCTATTCAAAGCAGAGATTTGACTTTATATCACCTTTATATCATCTAGTGGTCTAATGGTCTTACAATTTCACTAATCTGAGCATGAAATGCCATTTCATTGCCTTAGTTATGCTATTCTAAAGTCAATAAAACTACATTTGCTTCAAAAGAACTAGAATTGTGCCATAATTATGAATTAGGCTTAATTTCAAGATATGCATAAAACCTTTCTCTTATGAGTATATTTGGTAGAATTAGCCAATAGATCAGAGAAAGCCTAAGGGTAATTTTAGTTGGGGATAACCTCCCAGTGGGCAAGTTTGCAAGTGTTTTAATAGTGACACGAATAGATGTCTGAACCCCAGAGAGGAAGACCCTGAGTTTGGAAATTTACTATTTTTCCTTCTCATTTCAGTAGGATTACTGATCTTACAGCCCAAGACAAGAGAACAATAAAACACTGAAATGACTCTTCTGCATGGGACTTGGGATCTTCCCCCTCTTGCTTAAAAGGCTAATGGTACTAGATTGGTAATGTCCTTTGAGCAGTGAATTTTTTAAATCTCATAGCAGAGTATATTAAGTCAAAATGGTATGGGCAAAAGGCAGTCTGAGTAAGAACAGACTTTTTTTTTTTTTTTTTTTTTTTTTTTTTTTTTTTTTTTTTGAGATGGAGTTTAACTCTTGTTACCCAGGCTGGAGTGCAATGGCGTGATCTCAGCTCACTGCAACCTCTGCCTCCTGGGTTCAAGCAATTCTCCTGCCTCAGCCTCCCTAGTAGCTGGAACTACAGGTGTGCGCCACCATGCCCAGCTAATTTTTTGTATTTTTAGTAGAGACGGGGTTTCACCATGTTGACCAGGATGGTCTCGATCTCTCGACCTCGTGATCCACCCGCCTCGGCCTCCCAAAGTGCTGGGATTACAGGCTTGAGCCACCCCGCCCGGCCAAGAACAGACTTTTTTAGCGGAGACTCAGGAATTGTTGGTTCTGGATCCTGGTCTTGTAATACTGAAGAGCTTGATAAAAAACAGTTGGAGAAGGTGTTAACAGGATCATTTGCTTAGAGGACAGTGTGTCACTTTGTTGCAGCTGCCATCATCAGATACTGTGGTACAGCATATTTTATTGATCCTTTACCAGAGCTGACCTAACTGGTAATAGATACAAGTGAAATTGAGGACATAAATAATACTGTTTATCAAGAGGCATCATGATTGATATACATTATCTCATTTAATTTCATAACATGACTGCAAAATAGGTATTGTTGCCCCTTCTTCACAGAAGAGAAACTGAGACAAAAGGGCTTTCCCAAGATCACACAGCTACTGCTGATGGCAGGCAAGACTGGCATCAGGTCTGGCAGATTTCACAGCCAGAGATTTTGAGCCACTGCTTCTGCACTAGGGGTCACAGGTTGCTTCAATCGTTTTCTAATTTGTAAAGGATAGTTTGTCATTGAAAACTTGTACTAATCTGCTGGGGGAAGAAGGTTCTAGGCAGGTCGTTTAACATTACCCCTGGATTTTCCACAGAGAAACCAGACTTAAGAAAACACGGTATGATTGTCTTTGAATTCAAAGCACTCTTCATAACCTTGGACAAAATAAAACAGTAAACCAGGAAATGGTCTGAGATTCCTACTTCCCCATTCACTAAGAATAGCTGGAAAATTTACACACAGTTATGTCAAAATCATTCAATTAAAAAAGGAAATGAAAGTAAGTTGAACAAATACAAACTAGAAATTTAGCCTCTAACTCTGCATTGCTAGCAAGGTAATTTATGAAAACCTTTTTTAAAATGCTGATTTCTTGTACCTGTGTATTTACTTACATACATATATTCCAAATATGTGTATGTAAATCCATGATCAAATATAATTAGAAAACTTGCATACTATGGTTCACATTTTAGAATACAGAACAAAAGCACCAATCGTGTCAAAGAAACAAATATATTTAACTTGTTTAATTCAGGGTATCCCAAACTTATTTGAGCCCAGAACTCATCTTTCTTCCTTTATCTCCCATGGATGTCCTGTACAACACAGTTTGGCCCCAAAGGAGAGCAAGCAGAGAGCGTATTCTGCAGCCTTACACACCACTCCAACTATGATACTTTATGTGTATGATTTGCTTTGAGAACCTATCATTTTTGTTTTGAAATAAATGTTTGTAATTACCATTTCCTGCCAGTGTTCTCCTAACCACAATTTAGCCCCTTGATGAATGCTCACATTTACAAACTTTCTAAATCATCCAGAATGACTAAGAGTGGTGGCAGGAACAGGGGCCTGGCTCTGGGTGCCAGGAAACGAGAAGGCCAGGCCTGATGTAGGAAAGTTCTCTGTGCATAAGAACATGGAAGAGGCGAGAACAAAGTGTCGTCCTCCTCAAATATACAATAATTCTATACTGTATTTCTAAATGTCTCAAGACAAGGATCTGAATATAGTAGTCTCAGAATTTGGTAATGGAATTCCCTGAGGCATTGGGGTATTAGGAGATTACATCAATAGGAAGATTAAAGGATATTAAAAGGGTAACTACCAGGGTTACTCTCACAAACAGACCTAAGGAAATGCTTGCAATTTCCTGAAGAGATGAAAGGATTGCAAAAGGGAAGGACGTTTCTGGCCACTTTTCTAGTGAAATACAATGAATGGGAGTTTAGTGGCAGATAGTATCTTAGCTATAAAAATCTTGGCTTTCACAAATAAATCCTAAAACATCAGTGTTTCATGCGATTTAATTTTATTTTTCTTGTTCATGTGACTGTCCAATGCAGGTATTCCTGGTCAGCAGGTGACTTTTATCCAGATACTGATTCAGGGAGCAAGGCTTTTTCTATCTTGTAACTTGGGATTCTTTGCATGTAGCCCTAGAAAGGGAAGGGACACCTATTTAAATGCTTTGGTCCAGAAGCAATCCAATTTTGGTTGCATGATTTCACAAGATGCAAGGAGCTGGAAAATAGAGCTCCTGGCTAGGCAGTCGCTTAGAGCAAAATCTCTACACTACAGAAGAGGGAGGCACATATTTTGGTGGATAGCTGGGTTTTTCTGCATAGATAATAATAATCACAACAATAATAATAATATGTATTAGTTTTCAATTGCTGCTCTACTAAATCACCACAAACTTAGTGAATTAAAACAGCACAAAGTTATTGTCTTACAGCTCTGGAAGCCAGATGTATGAAATGGATTTCACTGTGTTCTTTCTTGGCAGGTCCAGGGGAGCAGCCATTTTCTTACCTTTTCCATCACGTAGAGGCTGCTGGCCTTCTTTGGTTTGTGGCAGGCCAAGTCCTTTACGACTATCTCTGGGTGTCCGTATCCCACCTACTTTTTCCCTCTTGATGATATCAGGCCTACCTGGATAATCCAAGATAATCCCCCCCACCGAAAATGAGCTCCTCGGCAACCTTAATTCTATCTGCAACCTTCCTTTCCCTTTGCCTTATAACTTGGCATACTCACAGGTTCCAATGATCGAGACATGGACATTTTGGGATGCCATTGTTCTGTGAATACCATGGCAACTAAAAGGATGGTTTTTACAATGACATTGAGTATCTTCTGCATAGAGAAACAATGATTAGAATAACTCATTTATCTTGACAATAACCCAATAAAGTACTTTAATCAATATTTATAAATGAAAAAAATTCTGAAGAGAGACGTTTGACAACTTTGTGCTTAAAGTCACAGTACCAACAGAGGGAAAAAATTCGGATTCAAATCCAGTTCTGCTTTGCCCCAAGCTTCTACCTCTTCCCCATCAGCTCTTCCACTCCTTATCTTTCTACAGATGTCCTTGCCTCTTGCTTTATTACAAGAGTGAGGCTACATAACTCTCTCCTTTTAAAATATCTTTACATTTGTAGGCCAGGCACAGTAGCTCATGCCTATGATCTCAGCACTTTTAGAGATGAGGCAGGCAAATCGCTTGAGTCAGAAGTTTGAGACCAACCTGGCCAACATGGTAAAATCCCGTCTCTACTAAAAATACAAAAATTAGCCAGTCCTGGTGGCATGTGCCTGTAATCTTAGCTACTCAGGAGGCTGAGGCAGGAGAAGTGCTTGATCCTGAGAATTGGAGGTTGCAGTGAGCCAAGATCTCACCACTGCACTCCAGCCTGGGTTTCAGAGCAAGACTCTCTCTCAGTATTAATATATAAAAATGTTTACATTTTTAGCCGGGCATGGTGGCTCAAGCCTGTAATCCCAGCACTTTGGGAGGCCGAGGCGGGTGGATCACAAGGTCGAGAGATCGAGACCATCCTGGTCAACATGGTGAAACCCCGTCTCTACTAAAGATACAAAAAATTAGCTGGGCATGGTGGCACGTGCCTGTAATCCCAGCTACTCAGGAGGCTGAGGCAGGAGAATTGCTTGAACCCAGGAGGCAGAGGTTGCGGTGAGCCGAGATCGCGCCATTGCACTCCAGCCTGGGTAACAAGAGCGAAACTCCGTCTCAAAAAAAAAAAAAAAAAAAAAGTTTACATTTTTAAATGGTTGAAATGAAATCAAAAGAAGGGCAATACTTTGTCAAAAGTGAAAATTACATGAATTTCAAATTTCAATGTCTATAAAGTTACAGAGATACAGTGTCTCATCCGTTTACATATAGTCTATGGGATTTATCAGTATATCCTCTTACCTTTCCCTCCAGTCACAAAGGAAAAGGATTCTATTCCCCCCATGGTATGTAATTGAAGCAGAAGTTATGGTTCTCTTTCTCTCAGAAAACCTCAGGGTAGTCAAAGGTCAGGCCAATGTTACACCTTAGAGTAGAGCAGAAGTCTGTTTGGAAACTTTGGGACTCTAAGACTCCAATAAAAACACAGGAACAGGGCTAGAGAAGGCTGGATGGCTCTGCCTTTGCTTTCTTGGGAACAGTAAGTACCTTAAGAGTTAGAGAGGTCGGGCGTGGTGGCTCAAGCCTGTTATCCCAGCACTTTGGGAGGCTGAGGCTGGTGGATCACGAGGTCAAGAGATCAAGACCATCCTGGCCAACACAGTGAAACCCCACCTCTACTAAAAATACAAAAATTAGCTGGGCGTGGTGGCGTGTGCCTGTTGTCCCAGCTACTCGGGAGGCTGAGGCAAGAGAATCGCTTGAACCCAGGAGGCAGAGGTTGCAGTGAGCCGAGATTGTGCCACTGTACTCCAGCCTGGCTCCTGGAGACAAAGTGAGACTCTGTCTCAAAAAAAAAAAGTTGGAGAGAGAGAATTTAGAGAAGGAGGAATTTAAACATGATCAAGTTCATCCTTCTATTTTACAACTGATAAAACTGAGGGCCAAAGGAAACATGACACTGCTCTCAGTGGCACAGAGTTACTTACAGTGATGATCTGAGGCCCAGGTGTGGGCTTAGCCTCTTTCCTCCACCCACTGGACAAATCCAGGCCTCCACTTGTTTTTGTGCCACTCGCAAACTAAAAATTGTTTTTCCATTTTTAAATGGTTGAAGACAATTTAAGTATAATGTTTTTTGAAAAGTGAAAATTATATAGCATTCGAATTTCAGTGTCAGTGAATAAGTTTTATCAGAAACCAGCATACTCATTTGTTTGTATGTTGTCTGCAGCTGCCTACTCACCGTAAGAACAGAGGTAAGTAGTTGCAACAGAGACTTTAATACCCATAATCTGGTCCTTTACAGAAAATTTGCTTTATACCAGATTGCCAGTATCTACCTTTCCATTACATTATAGCCCAGCCAGGCTACAGTGGGCTCAGGAAGTGACATTGTTGTGGACGAGATGAATATTTCACTTGTATACCCTGTCCTATGTGTACTGAAGGCAGGTTAAAGTTTTTGAAAATGGAAATAAACTGCATATCATTTCTGTAACCTTCTGGTCTGTGAATAAGGAATCATCCAGACTTTCTCTTTAGGGAGCGCCATCTACTTTGGCCAAATACTGTGTGAGGGATCTTTCATTTATAATCTCATTTACTCTTCACAACAACTTTGAGAAATGTTATAATAGCCATTGTAGTAGTCAGAGTTCTCCAGAGAAACAGAACCAATAGGATGTGCACATATATACATATAAGATGTGTGTGTATATATATCTATATCTATATATATATATAGATATATATATATATGTTTGTGTGTTTATCATGTGAGCTAATTTCTTATAATAAAAAAGATTATTTTATATTAAAAGTAGTCATAAAAGATATTATTTTATCTCTTTAATCCCTTCTAACAAAAATGGTTTGTTATCTTATAATAAAACATTATTTTATTTCTTATAATAAAAGAGATTTGTTATAAGAAATTAGCTCACTTGATTGTGGAGACTGTCAAGTCTACAATCTGCAGAGCCACATCCTAGCTTGGGTCTGAAGACCAGAAGCTGCAGAAGAACCAGGAAGAGCTAATGTTTCAGTTCAAAGGCCATCAGGCAGGAGAATTCCCTCTTAGTCATTTGTTCTATTCAGGTCTTCAATGGATGGCCACCTTAAAAAGGGCATTCTACTTTAATGAACCTACTGAGTTAAATGTTAAACCCACTCAGACATACTCTCACAGAAACACCCAGAATAATGTCTGCCCAATTATCTAGCCACCCTGTTCTCCCGTTCACTTGACAAATTAACCATCACACCCATTTTATAGATAAAGCAACTGAGTCACAGAGAATTTAACCTATTTGCTCTGGATCCCATTCACGTGGATGGAATTTAGTTTTTTTCTAAAAAAAAATTCATGCTCTTTGTTGTATATAGTACTTCTGAATTGGCTATCCCCTGAACTCTAGAATAAAAATCAGTGAACAAAAATGTTAAATTTATATCATTTTTCATTGTTTCTACCTGTGACTCTACAAGAACAGTTAACTGACTTGTCAGGACTTTGATCCCAGTTATGATTTTACAGTTACTGTGGAACTCGCTTCTATGGGTATTTTTTAAAGCTCAGTACTCACATATTACAATGTGAAACCATACCAGAGCAAGACAAAGTCCTATTTCCCTGCCCCACTCCCAAATGGGACACGGAGGGGAAGCCACACACTCCCTAATGGCTGAAGAGAAGGAGGATCCTTCTGAACTGCAAATTAAAACTGAAGTGCTTGCCAATTGACTCCCAATCGATTATTCCAAGTGTTTGTGCTGCAGCAAATGTGCTTTCTCCCAGGGACTCTGAAGAGTGGTGCTTAATTATTCATCGTGAAATTTAATTTCAGAGCTTGTAATCATGTAACTGTTGAAAATGGAATTTGTCACTGAAACACACTGAGAAGAAATAGAGGATTATTTAACATCTACTCATCTCACTTCAAGATCAGTTTAAAATTAGATGCATTCTGTGATTTCACCACGGCAATCACATGAGGGCCACATAAGCTAAACTCCTACATGGTTGCTGCTAATTTGGTTAATTTAGGTCATTTTGTATCATGAATTAGAAAGGATATTCCAGATTAGGGTATACAGATACAAGCTTTTTCTTTCCTCCCAAAGGTCCAACTCCACAGAAACATAATTAACTTACTTTGAGCCATTCCTTGAGAAGCTTAGAAAAATATTAGCTGACAAATTAAGTATAAGGTATTAGGTGGAGAAATACATGAACTGTTTTTCTTAAATATAAGGATGAAGCAATTAAAATTCATTTTAATCTTAAACAGAGGCAAAATGATGCTTTTTAATTTGGGAATATCAAAGATTACTGAGAAATGCTTTTATCAGCAAATTTCAGTCTTGGGTTTGAATATAATCAGTTATGAGGTGAAGCATTCTTTATAGATGTCTCATAATGCCCTGCCTGGACATGGATGACCAGACAGAAAACTATTCCACCTAGTATTAATGGAAAGGAAGCTTAGTGAAGCTGAACTAGAGGTATTTTATATTGCCACTGAAATATAAATAAAACAACAGGGTTCTCTAGGTTTTACAACTGCTATTTAAAAAACTGACTATTGTCTAACGATCAATTGTAAAAGTTTTAAACAATTTATTGTCTAATGATCAATTGTAAAAGTTTTAAACAATCTACCTTTAGAAGATATTATGATAGTTTATTATCTCAGGTGATATGGCTCATTGAACAACATAGATTTGGCAAATAAAAAGCATAAACACGTTGTATTGTTGGATATTCTCTAATCCATTTTCTACATCGCAGTAAAGCTGAGTTTAAAGAACAAATCAATTTACATTTCAGTTTAAATCAGGTCCACCGTTTTTTTTTTTTGCATGGCCCAGGATGCTGTCCTTGATCTGCAGTCCTGAGAATTTCTCCATCCTCATCTCATGTTACTCCGTCTTCACCTTACTGGCCTTTCTTTAATGCTTCAAAGCTACGATGATTTTATTGTGTTCCCATCTGTAAGCTTTTTCATATGCTGTTCCCAGAACCTGCAAAATCCTCTCACCTCCTCTTCACGTCGCTGACACCTTTCCTTCAGGTTGCTCTCGACAGCTTTCTAAGCTGTACTTTTCCCTCCCTTCCTCCAATTTTCTCCGTTGCTGATCTTGTCTGTCATAGCACTTACAATTATTTATAGATTTCTCGTGCACATACTTGAAAGCTTGTGTAGTTATCTTGTATCTCAATTAGATTTTAATTTGCACAAACTATTTGGCATTACATTTTTATTTTTCAGTGTCTACTCAGTACCTGATAAACAGGAGGTAAAATGAAGGTTTAGGAAATAAATAAGCTCAGATATTTATTTCTATCTCCATGCCATTCCTTTGCACACATTTATGAGTAATTGGCCAAATTTCATGTCTTTAGAAAATATTTATAAAACGAGTAATCATATTTTAGAAGATACAATGAAAAGCAATATAATTAAGTAATTTCTCCAAAGCTTATTAACTCCAGTTCATTGGTGGGCCACTTTATTCTGATAGTTGAGTTACATACATTTTAAGATGCAGTCTCTAATAACAACAAGCTTATAATTTTGTGGAAGTAGCACCTATACATGCACAACTTAGATAGTCAGGTACCTATTCAAGACAATTAAATAAGGTGGTAAGATGTTGAGGAAAGTAAAAGTGATGGTCAAAGGATTTCCAAGACCAGAGATAGGACATTAATGTTGTTCAGGGTGGGAGCAGAGAGGTAGAGGCCCAGAATGATATTTAATTAATTTATTAATTTATTATTTTTTGAAACAGACTCTTGTTCTGTTGCCCAGACTGGAATGCAATGGCATAAACATGGCTTACTGCAGGTTCAACCTTGGGCTCAAGCAATCCTCCTTCCTTAGCCTCCTGAGTAGCTGGGACCACAGGTGCACACCACCATGCTTGGCTAATTTTGAAAATTTTTGTAGAAACAGGGCCTTGCCATGTTTCCCAGGCTGTTGTCAAATTTCTATGTTCAAGCAATCATCCTGGCTCAGCCTGATTGCTGGTGTGAGCCACTGTGCCTGACCAGTAAAACGTGAGAATTGACAAAAAAGAAAAGAATAACATACTATGTAGCAAAAAGAAGCACAGTCATTCCAGAGCAGAGAACATCTGTTCAGAGGTAGTTTAGGTGAGATTGAGTAGATAGTGTAGTAGCCCCATGGAGGGACACTAATGCAAGATTGAGTTGTGTCAGTATGAGTTCATGGTCAGCAAGTTGTCATTGCAGATGCAAGAAAGAGAGAAGATAAAATGAAAGTTCCAGGAGACATCGAGCAGGACATATCAGAAGACAAAAATGTTATCTGTAACAAGACAAGTAAGAAGGTAAATAAAGGCACGCGTAAAGAATGGCAATGAAGATAAAGAAGAGGGAACTAAAAATGCACGGAAGATTCTCAATAATTACTTTCACTTGAAGAAAAGGTTTTATCATGTTGGAATAAAGGACCTAGAAATTTTAAGAGATTTACAAAATGGAGTTGTAATTTTTCTTAATCATAAGAACGAATTTAAATACTAAAAAATAATCTTAAAGGAAAGTTGATTCAATTTGAACCAGTGGCGCACTGATGACTTTAGACAGGCATTCCTCAGGCATTTGCTACTGAGGATTTTATCAGCTGGAATGAACATGTAGTCAATTGACATTGAAAATAAAAGAAATGAGCAAGGAGTTTGAATTAAAATTCTCTTGACCCAGAATGCTTCAAATTTTATCTGAAAAATGGGCTTAAAATTTTTTAGTGTATAATAGAAACTTTCTTATCTTAATATTATTATTGAAAGTCATCTTATACTTTATACCAAATTCAAAATGTCATTGGCATAAATTAAAGCTAAGCACAGAGGTCTTTGTAATGGACCCCAAGCAATGAGAAACCTGCGTTCTTTTGAAAAATTACAGTACGACACTTTGAAACTTTTTTTTCCCATGTCTTGCCTGATTTTATAAGTTTTGATTTGATTTCAGTCTTTTAGTGTGTAAAAGTTATTTGCAGAAAATCTTCTTCAGAAAAAAATATTCCTGGGGCTTAGAATAAATGTCTACTACATCATCTGAAATCTTTTTTTTTTATTGCATTTTAGGTTTTGGGGTACATGTGAAGAACATGCAAGATTGTTGCACAGGTACACGCATGGCAGTGTGGTTTTCTGCCTTCCGTCCCCTCACCTGTATCTGTCATTTCTCCCCATGCTATCTCTTCCCACCTCCCCACCCCCCATCCCTCCCTCATTTCCCCCCAATCGACCCCAGTGTGTAGTGCTCCCCTCCCTGTGTCCATGTGTTCTCATTGTTCAACACCCGCCTATGAGTGAGAACATGCGGTGTTTGATTTTCTGCTCTTGTGTCAGTTTGCTGAAAATGATGGTTTCCAGGTTCATCCATGTCCCTACAAAGGATGTGAAGTCATCGTTTTTGATGGCTGCGTAATATTCCATGGTGTATATGTAACATATTTTCCCTATCCAGTCTATCATCGTTGGGCATTTGGGTTGGTTCCAGGTCTTTGCTATTGTAAACAGTGCTGCAATGAACATTCGTGTGCATGTGTCCTTATAGTAGAATGATTTATAATCCTTTGGATATATACCCAGGAATGGGATTGCTGGGTCAAATGGGATTTCTATTTTTAGGTCATTGAGGAATCGCTACACTGTCTTCCACAATGGTTGAACTAATTTACACTCCCACCAACAGTGTAAAAGTGATCCTATTTCTCCACATCCTCTCCAGCATCTGTTGTCTCCAGATTTTTTAATGATCGCCATTCTAACTGGTATGAGATGGTATCTCAGTGTGGTTTTGATTTGCATTTCTCTAATGACCAGTGATGATGAGCATTTTTTCATAAGTTTTTTGGCCTCTTGTATGTCTTCTTTTGTAAAGTATCTGTTCATATCCTTCGCCCATTTTTGAATGGGCTTGTTTGTTTTTTTCTTGTAGATCTGTTTTAGTTCTTTGTAAATTCTGGATATCAGCCCCTTGTCAGATGGGTAGACTGCAAAAATTTTTTCCTATTCTGTTGGTTGCCGATTCACTCTACTGACTGTTTCTTTTGCCATGCAGAAGCCATGGAGTTTGATTAGGTCCCATTTGTCTATTTTGGCTTTTGTTGCCATTGCTTTTGGCATTTTGGTCATGAAGTCCTTGCCTACACCTATGTCCTGAATGGTTTTGCCTACATTTTCTTCTAGGGTTTGTATGGTGTTAGGTCTGATGTTTAAGTCTTTAATCCAACTGGAGTTAATTTTGGTGTAAGGTGTCAGGAAGGGGTCCTGTTTCTGCTTTCTGCACATGGCTAGCCAGTTTTCCCAACACCATTTATTAAACAGGGAATCCTTTCCCCATTGCTTGTTTTTGTCAGGTTTGTCGAAGATCAGATAGTTGCGGGTATGTTGTATTTCCTCTGAGGCCTCTGTTCTGTTCCATTGGTCTATATCTCTGTTTTGGTACCAGTACCATGCTGTTTTGATTACTGTAGCCTTGTAGTATAGTTTGAAGTTCGGTAGTGTGATGCCTCCTGCTTTGTTCTTTTTGCTTAGAATTGACTTGGCTATGCGGGCTCTCTTTTGGTTCCATATGAAGTATAAGGTGTTTTTTTCTAGTTCTGTGAAGAAGGTCATTGGTAGCTTGATGGGAATAGCATTGAATCTGTAAATTACTTTGGGCAGTATGGCCATTTTCACAATGTTGATTCTTCCTAACCATGAACATGGAATGTTTCTCTATCTGTTTGTGTCCTCTCTTATTTCGTTGAGCAGTGGCTTGTAGTTCTCCTTGAAGAGGTCCTTTACGTTCCTTGTTAGTTGTATTCCTAGGCATTTTATTCTCTTTGTAGCAATTGTGAATGGCAGTTCGTTCTTGATTTGGCTCTCTTTAAGTCTGTTACTGGTGTATAGGTATGCTTGTGATTTTTATACGTTGATTTTGTATCCTGAGACTTTGCTGAAGTTGTTTATCAGTTTCAGGAGATTTTGGGCTGAGACGATGGGGTCTTCTAGATATACAATCATGTCATCTGCAAATAGAGACAATTTGATTTCCTCTTTTCCTATTTGAATACCCTCTATTTCTTTTTCTTGCCTGATTGCTCTGGCTAGAACTTCCAGTACTATATTGAATAGGAGTGGTGAGAGAGGGCATCCTTGTCTAGTGCCAGATTTCAAAGGGAATGCTTTCAGTTTTTGCCCATTCAGTATGATACTGGCTGTTGGTTTGTCGTAAATCGCTTTTATTGTATCATCATCTGAAATCTTGATCAAAAGTCACAGAAAACAATAGTAGCCCAGAAAGTGGTATTTGCCCTGTTCAGTAAAATATGCTTTGTTATCCATTCATTATAGACATGTAGAGGTCTGCTTTCTACAAAAGATCACAATATCTTTAAATAGCATTTTGGTTCATTATTTTCAAAATAATATACCACTATCATTTTTGTAAAATGCTTTGGATATTCCTCCTATTTTAGAGGCAATGCCATTCCTTTGAAGAACATTTGGAAAATATAAAGAAATATAACAAAAAGGAAGACAATTACTTGTAATCCCATTGCCTAACTTACCCACTTGATTTGTCTCTATATCTGGGTTTATATATAAATTAGAATCTCATTGCATATTCTGCCTTGGAACTTGAATTTTCCATTTGATATTACATAATATATATTTATCATGTTTTTTTTTCTTTTCTTTTCTTTTTTTTTTTTTTTTGAGACGGAGTTTTGCTCCTGTTACCCAGGCTGGAGTGCAATGGCGCGATCTCGGCTCACCGCAACCTCCGTCTCCTGGGTTCAGGCAATTCTCCTGCCTCAGCCTCCTGAGTAGCTGGGATTACAGGCACGCACCACCACGCCCAGCTAATTTTTTGTATTTTTTTTTTTTTTTAGTAGAGATGGGGTTTCACCATGTTGACCAGGATGGTCTCGATCTCTTGACCTCGTGATCCACCCACCTCAGCCTCCCAACGTGCTGGGATTACAGGCTTGAGCCACCGCACCCAGCCTTATCATGTTTTTATACTGCTCATACATGTTTAATGGCTGCCTACTGCATCTTTTGTAGTTGAAGCATACTTTATTTTACTAATCACCTATTGTTAAGCAGGTAGAAGCTTTATGATATTTTATTATTAAAATATTGCAATGAACATCCTGTGTAAAAATGTGTTCATTTCTATTTTTTAAGGTTAATTTCTAAGACTGAAATGGCCAAGTCAAACAGCCTTTATATTTTATTGACTTTCAGTATATTTTGACAAATTGCATTTCTAATATCCATAAATATACAGTTTCATTGCAGGTTAATTTTTTATCTACAACCACACATTTGTGACTATATCACATGTAACTAGGTGTTTTATCTGCTTTGTAATTTTGCCTTTTGAGGTGGTTCTCAATGGAAATTATCTTCTGTTGGGATCCCACACACATTCTGGGGTATGAATGCATCTGATACTTCAGTTCCCTGATTCTTTTGTGAAAAGTCAGTGGGATCATAATACAATATGATATTAAAGAGTTAGTAAAAGGACAAACCATCCAGGACCATGGGTCATATTTGGGAATTGACCAGGCACTGAAGAATTACTCTATGAATAAAGCTATTCCAGTCACTATCTTTGAAATTCTAGAGATACTTCATTGTTTTTCTTTCCCTCTATTTTGTAGCATCTTTTCATGGATTCAGTTGGTTTATATTTTCTGTTTCATCATCATTAATAAGAAAAAAATACCTAGTAAGTGCTTATAGTTCTATTCTGCCCCCTCCATTTTTCTCCTTGAATGCCATCCTCTGATGTGTAAACAATCTCATAAAATTTGTAGCTCACATATACTATATGAACCTGAAAATATACAGGAAGATGATTATTCTTTATTGGCTAGTTAATACAATGTTAGTATCTGTCAAAAAAAATGGGAAAATTACTCCTTTACTACGAGGGTACTTCTTTCTTGGATAATCACACAACAGAATTTTACTTTTCCTCCATCATAAAGAAGCTGCAAATGCAGAAAAAAACATCAGAAAGTTGGGGTTGGTTAGAATCAGTCATAAGTAGGAGGGCAGAGATGAGGAGGTCACTCAAAGCATTTATCATTGATGCAGTTTCTCAGATATTTCATTTGTTTAGAAAGTCAGAGAGCTAGCCAAAGTTCCCATACACTAAAGCACGAGCTTCTTTACATAGTATCCTCCAGAAACTGGCATTTAAGTTAGAATTTGTACTCATGAAGTTCTACTCATCTCTGAATTCAAGTATGCAGGGTCAGAGAATTAAGTCCCAGATTCTGAAAAAGTCTCATAGACAGTTGTTTATAGAATCATTCCTAACAGCCTCTGAGAAATCATAAATAATAGATTTTAAGAAGCAGAAGGTGAAGAACACATGCCCTTATACAAAGGTCATTTTTAGACTCGAATACCTGGAATCTACATGGTTCTGTGAAAACTAGTAAACAGTACTAACCTGACTTCATTTTTAATAATGTTATTAGGATTAAAAATTATTTGACTTTCCACATACACAGCTTATCTTGATTTTTAAACAACACACAATATCCATGTAGGCAAGGAAAAAAAATAACAGTCGGGACCCCTACAAAGATACTCTTTTAGTAGAATATACAGTTAACCACAATGTATATAATGTACAATTATTAAAGAATCAATGCTATTGTGCATTCATTCATTCAACAGATTTATATTTACTGAGTCCTACTAAGTGCAAGGTACTATTTGAGAGCTTGCCTTAGTGATAAAAAATCAGTCATATAAAAAATACATAAAAAATTTTAAAAATCAGTCATAAATATGTGGCAGAAAGCCATTGCTATTTTACGTTGGGTTCTTTATGACAGGAAAGGCTGCTTGCTTGTTGATACTTTACTTTGGAAAGAGATCCCAGGAAACTGGAATGAGATGACAGAGGAGAGAGAAAGAAATACAGATGGAAGGACATAAATGCAATTCAAGGATGCATTATAAAGCTGGTTACCATGTGGGCTCTCTGAGGAACAGCGTAAAAAGCATCTCCAAATGGTCTATCCTAGGCATGGGGGTGGGTAATTTTAGCCACTGGCTTTCATCTTCTATTGGTCAAATATTGCCCAAGGGTGTATTGACTCCCTTGTACTTCCAGGTATACCATGCACAACATGGCTGTGTGAACATTTTCAGTTTTTCATGTTGAACAAAGAAAGAAAAAAGCCCAGAACAGCAAGTAAGAGATATACAGCCCAAGGTGCTGCAAGGATACACCTGCATACAGCTGATTGGTGCAGCAACAGCCAGAAAAAACAATATGTTCCAAAAGGACATGTGAGAACCTTCATGTTCACTTCATATACTGGTTGGACATACTTATCATACAGCCTTAAAATATGTAGCTGCCTGCAATCTCTAGAAAATAACTCCATTATAGAATTGCTGGAACCCAGGAGGCAGAGTTTGCAGTGAGCTGAGATCATGGTATTGTGCTCCAGTGCTCCAGCCTGGGTGACAGAGTGACTCTGTCTCAAAAAAAAAAAAAAAAAAAAAAAAAAAAAAAAATCTGAAGGTGTATTGGTTTTCTGGAACAGCTGTAACAAATTATTGCAAGCTGAGTGGCAAAAAAAAAAAAACCACAAAAAAGCAGAAGCTTACTGTCTCTCAATTCTGGAGGCTAGAAATCTTAAAATCAAGGTGCTGTTTCTGAAGCCTCCAGAGGATGATCCTTCATTTCCTTCCTAGCCTTTTCCAGCTTTTTTCCCAGGTATTCCCTGGCTTGGGTGGCATAACTCCAATTCTGCCTCTGTCTTCACAAGGCTGTCTTCCATCTGTGTCTGTCTTCACATGGCACTCCCCTCTCTATGTGTCTCTGTCTGTGTCTACATTTCCCTCTCCTTACAAGGACACCAATTACATTGGATTAAGGGCCCACCCTACTCTAGTATTATTTCATCATAACTGATTACATCTGCAAAAACTGCATTTCCAAATCAGATCACATTCTGAGATACTGGAGATTAGGATTTTTACATATATTTTTGGAGGATGCAATTTAATCCATGAGAATTACTGGAAAAACCTAGAGGTCCCACTGCTGCAAATGGTCCTGATGCTATAGCTGACACTTCTCATCTCTGTCTCCACCACCCATTCTAAACTTTCCTCATACTCAGTCAATATGTCAGTGTATCTAAGTTTCTTGTGTGGTCGGGTGAGCAAGACTTAAATCCCAAAGGGAGCTAGAGATTTTAGTTGTTTTACAGTTGACTAGTATAATTGCTCATTTACAGTAATAACTGAATATGAGAATAATAAAAGATGCTTTAGCAAATCTCATGAGCTCTAAATGTACTCTTTTTTAATTTCGTAATATAGCAGTAAACCTACCTCCTCATG
Organism: Saimiri boliviensis; assembly: GCF_048565385.1. Classification (NCBI taxonomy): domain Eukaryota; kingdom Metazoa; phylum Chordata; class Mammalia; order Primates; family Cebidae; genus Saimiri; species Saimiri boliviensis. The sequence continues at coordinate 55,992,507 of NC_133463.1, read as the reverse complement.
GTAACTAATCAATTACACCCACCAGTATAGTAGCTTGTTTTTTTCACCTAGTGGTTTACCGATGTAAGAAACAGAGTGATCGCCTAGTGGTCCTAGCTAGAAGTTTAAGGAAACCTTTACCATGTGCCCTGGTAGAAGCATTCCTCACCCCACAACCTTCCACCTTTGCCTTTCCTTCTTCTCAGGATCTGTAAAGAAGCAGAATCTGGAGTTGCAGAACTGGTAACATAAAAATGCCACATTTGTTTCACTGGGAGTTATGGTAAAAGGTCCAATTCTGCTTTTACTCCTGAGTTCCCAGGCCAGTGAATTTTAGCTACTGGGAATACAGCACTTTCTGTTGATCATTGAGTCAATGTGCATGTCCCGTCCTGGAAAACACCAGTTTCCAAAGATATTGACCCTCAGCTGGCACTTTTTTAAACTCTTTTACTAACCAATCAGCTGATCCCATGGACCAAGCTCAGGCTTTTCCCCTTCAGTTAGTTGATTGTAAGAAAGCCCCTTGGAGGCCAGGCTTTCCAGCTGAGGTGAATTATCCTTCAGCGTTCTTTGTTCCTTGTTTCTACTCACATTTGCAATGAGTAATTTGCAAAGATAGACAGAAAACATCAATTAGGTAGAGATTACAATAACTACAGAGTTAAGGATGGAAGTTTTAACTCATGAGGTGATGGTAAGAAGTGAAAACATCACCCCTAAGAAATACTGGGCAGATAAAACAGAAGGCAACAATTCAAAAGAGGATGATGCTTTAATATAAGGAGAAAAGCTGTGAAATTAGCTTTAAATATACTAAGATGGAGGTGTTGAGGATATTCAACCACAAACCTACATTCTATGTGCCCAGGATTGTTCAAGGTACATGTTGGGTTCTAACTGAGGTCCGAGGGGAGTTCACGGGAGCTGGAAACACACTGGAGAAATTGCAGACAGTTTTGGCATGGCTTTACTCTCTCTCTGGGTATAAGCTGTACGTACAGTGTCAGCAGGGTGGTTATACCTTTTACAGACAATATGGCTCCAAATCAAGCACGCGCTCACGTGAGAGGTTAGCTAATGCACCTCACGTGGTGTGACCACGTAATAGGCGGAGTTGTGCGGGAGCTCCAAACTCACCGAGTCCTACTGGGCCTGATGTCTGCCTCGGCCTGTTCTTGACTGCAGCACATCCATTTTCCTTACGGTATGTAGTACTCGTTATACCATTTTCTACTATGAATTCAATAGGCAGAAATTCCTGTACACATCTTATGAAAGAAGAATTTGAGCCTCAGAGAGTAAGTGGTTTCTCCAGAGTTTGATTGTTCGCGTTTGTGATATTCTTTGAAGTGAGGCAAGCAAATACTTCCCAACATGTTTTCCTTTCCTGCTCCTCACTCTCCTGATTCTTTCTTTCTTTTTTCCTCCTCTTCCTGCTGTAGGACCAGCAAGTTCACATGACCACTGTACAGTAACAGGCCAGTTACACTGAGACAACAGAGTTTGCAGCAGGGAAAGAGTTTAATGCTCACAGGATACCAAGTGAGGAGATGGGAGGAGACCCTCGAGTTCAGCTCCCCAAGGAGCACTTGCCTGGGGGTTTTAATGGGATCATGGCTGGTGAGAGGTTGGAGGATTGAGGTGGTTGGTTGGTTGGGGTAAGAGAGATGATACTATGAGGATATAGAAACTGCATTGTCTCGTGAGTCAGCTTCTTGTATGGTCCTTCAGAGAAGCTGATGTCAGTAGTTTCAGTGTCTTGCAGGGCTTGCAGGACTTGAAAGAATAGAACTTACGCTTTTCCTTCGAGGTATTTCAAGTTTTTGTCTGTAGAGCAGTCAAGGGGAGCTGTAATCTTGTAACAGGGTCTATGTGATTGAGACAATAGGCAAGCAGCTTTGAGGAATGGATCACAGAGCATCTAACTTAATGATTAATGCTGAGCATGTTGCAAGCTTGCTTTATTTTCATTTCTCCCCGTACCTTCTTCCTAGATTGATTTTATAAAGTTTATAGGACCAGTTTCACTCCTGGTAACAGATCTTGCTCTTGAATGAGGTTTTCGGTATAGACGGGAAATGTGCACTGCTCATAGCTGATGCTTTGCAAATATTTTGGGGGGAAAAGTTCTTACAAATTACTCTTCCTGAGCTCTGAAATTTTATTTTGAAATCAAGTAAAACCTTTGAACGTTATTATTTTCCAGCTGCAAAAGTTTAAAATGTAAAATTTACCTCAGCACAACCTCTCTTGAATGATTTAATTTCATACTCTAAAAGCTACATTTCATCCTATCTGCTTTTTGGCAAAAAGTTATTGGAGCCAAATATTCTTTTCTTTTTTTTCATAATCCCACATGTACAGTTCTTAATTAAGCACAATTAAAACCAGCCTTTTCTTTCTTATTTCGTATTCCCATTTCATATGCCATATGTCCTTTATTTCTATTAAAAAGATGTACTTTTAATAAAAATGGATTTTTCTTCCTTTCTTATATTGCTATGATTTTATAGCTTTCAAATCCATTCTTATTAGGTTCTGGTGCTGGTGATTATTAACTTCTCTGTGCTATACTTCTCTCATAGAGGAGCCAAAGGTAAAATAAAGGAAATGACAATTCCCAACCTTGTCTAGCCTTGAGGAAGAGGGTCACAATAATATTGGTGGAACTTGAGCTGGAATGACTCTAGATTTAAGCAAAATTTGTGTTTCTTTGGTCATGAACTCAGAATGAAGGATGAGTTTATGTCAGGTGTGCCTCCTGAAGCCCTCTGAGATTGCCTATGTATTCACAGGCTCATTCCAATCTGTGAAAATCCTCTTTCAAACCAGCCCCCAAACCAGGAGCCTCATGTATACTTATGTTTTTCTTCTGTTGTTTGTTGATGTTTGTTGATGCTACATTTTAGTATAATTTCAGGTATAATGCCTCAGTCTTTGAGCAGGAAGGAATGGGTTACTGGTCGGTCTTGATGCTGACCTTCTGCCCTGGGAAGCTTGGCTCCAACGGGAAAAGCTGAGGTTTCTGGGCTGGTTGCTTCTGCTCCGTACAGCCTGCTCTATTTAGCCTCAGTGGGCTATACAACCATCACAGTTTTCTGTGTACACCATGATTTTAGAAGGATGGGAAGCACTGGTTTAAAGAACTATGTGGTAATGAAGAGAAATGCCCTCTATAGATAGACCTGCTATAAGCCAAGTCTATTATATTCTTACTTACAATATTTATGTCTGTGGCTCTTAAACTGTGCTGCATATTAAGTTCAACAGGGGATCATTTAAAACTTTTTTTTTTTTTTTTTTTTTTTGAGATGGAGTTTTACTCTGTCATCCAGGCTGAAGTGCCCTGGTGCAGTCTTGGGTCACTGCAACCTCTGCCTCCCAGGCTCCAGCGATTCTCCTGCCTTAGCCTCCCAAGTAGCTGGGACTACAGGGGCATAACACCATGTCCAACTAATTTTTTTTTATTTTTAGTAGAGACAGAGTTTCACCATGTTGGCCAGGCTGGTCTCCAACTCCTGACCTTGTGATCTGCCCACCTTGGCCTCCCAAAGTGCTGGGATTACAGGCATGAACCACCATGCCTGGCCAAGCATTTAAAATCTCAATGCTCAGGCTATAACCCAAACTGCCTCAGAATTTCTGAGGATGGGATCTATCTGGTGGAGAAACAGTGGTTTCTAGTTTCTATTAGAATTCTTGGTAATAGGGGACAAATATGGCGTTCTCTGGAACAGTCCTGATTTCAACTATCCTTCTGCAGTAATTTGATGTATTCATTGTGGAGCTAAATGTGTAAATTATGTGTATCTAAATACGATTCAATTGTTATAGCTTAATACTTTTTTACATAAAGAGATTCACAAAACAGGAGAAAAAATTGCTGATTTAATCTACCAAAGTAATATCCAATCAACCAGAGTGGTAGATACAAAAAGGATTATGTAGTCACATTAGTTTCTTTAGTTTTGTTTTTGCTATGTGACAACTGAATAAAATGTAAAATGATTTTCCTATGTTAATTATTTCTTGTGCTGTTAATCAGGAAGGAAAAATAAGGCATTGGTTTGAGTAAAGGGAATCACATGAGCTTGCACTGTGGGTGCTTTTATACTTTGCTTTGGGAGAGCTGTACACACAGCAAGGAACCTGGGTGAAGACAGATTTGATTGAAAGGATTGATAATTTTGTTCTTAGGCTGTGAACATCTGAACAGGATACATGGTAAAAAAAAAAAATCAGTAAATAAAAAACTAAGTAATTCTCCAGGAAAACTGAACCATGGGGAACAAATGTGGAGAACAGAAGCCTGAAACTAGCAATTCTTTCGTATTAGCTGTTCTGCTAAGATGTTTAACTATTTTCCTTAATAGTGTATATCCTTTAAGGAATATGATCACACTGAAGATTTCAGTTATTGAAGAAAGATGATTTGTTTTGACCAAGTGTTTTTAATTGTTTGACAAATCAACATCAGTGGGTTCCAAACTTTCTGAATTTATGCAGTAAAATTTTGTGTTAACACCGTTAGGGAATTTGTTCTGGGTAAGAGTTCATTGTTTTTCATTAGGTTCTCACAGAACTATCTGACCCAAAGGGATTAGACATCACCATTTACTTGATCTAAAATGTATCATACTGAGTTATTAGACTCAAGATGATTATTTCAGTTTAAGTCCCTAAGGACTGAATTTGTCTACATTTGCGTTTTATCTCATTCCCATATTTAGTGATATTTTAAATTGATGTACTGAATGTATTCTACATATTAAATCTGGAAACAAAAATAAGTTGCTTTAGTACGTTTTTTTTACACAGTCTCATTCTGTTGACCAGGCTGGATTGCAGTGGTGCAATCTCGGCTCACTGCAAATTCTGCTTCCTGGTTCAAGTGATTTTCTTGCCTTGGCCTCCCAAGTAGCTGGGATTATAGGTGTCTGCCACTATACCCAGCTAATCTTTGCATTTTCAGTAGAGATGGGGTTTCACTGAGTTGACAAGGCTGGTCTGGAACCCCTGACTTCAAGTGATCCACCTGCCTCGACTTCCCAGAGTGCTGGGATTACAGTGGTGAGCCACCACTCTCAAGGTGTTAGTCCTTTCTTTGGCTTAAATTTTGTAGAGAAAGGCTCGGGGCCAGTCAATATTCACTCTGATAGCACAGTGCCCCCAGAACCTCCTTTTGTGGTCTTTTGTAAGAGGAAGACACAGCTGCAGATGCCACATAACAATAGTGAGAAAAATATTTACAAGCCCACTAAAGAAAAGCAAAGAGAAGGCTGCTGGAGACTGGAAGATGAAAAACCAGAAACATCCTCGAGCCATCCACTTCTGTATTTTGACTTGCTGTTTTTATTCCTTTTCGTTGGGTACAGCTGTGTTATCTCAATAGATGAGCAATTGTGTGGTGGTGGTAATTTTAATTTAACCTGTGAATCATGGTGATTAGGAGATCTATAACCCAGGCATGCTAATTAAAGCACCCTTTGTGTGAGTTCTAAGAGTGGAGAAAAGCCTTCCTTCAGTATCTATCAGAGAGCCATGTTTTTGTAAGCCCTTGGCCTCATCTGGCAGTCATGACATTACATTGGGCTTTATCTTCTAGTACCAATTTTACATCATGTTCCTGTCCATGTTAAGACTTTTTGGAAACATCGATGGAATTGGAGAAAATATATCTTAATGTATTACCTTGTTGCTCTTTTGGAGGAACAAGAGGCTGTGTGCATGACAAACAACACTGCCTGCAAAATGCATGCCAAGGCTCATTTATTTAAAGATTTACTGTTCATCATTGTCAGGCTTCCTCCAGGCATTACTGTCAATGTCTTATGTGCATTGTGAGTTCCTCCAAGTGTTCAGAAGAAGAATAAATCTCACTGTGACTTAATGCAAGAGTAGAAACTATTTTTGTTTGCTTTAATTTTCCTAAAATGGATTACTCTGGTTTAAAAAAAAAAGATTTTTGTAGACCTCTGAACTATATAGATCATACTTTACGCCTAGGTTTAGTGGTTTCTGATGCTTTCTCATTTGTATTCATTTTGTCTTATATTACACCTTCCACCAAACACACACACGGCAACCTTGCAAAACTTACACGGGGAAAAAGTAATCAACATTTCTTATTGACGCTACAAATTTAAATCAACAAAATGTATGTCCATTTGCAAACGCTTGAAGGATATGATTCACAAATCAACAATTGATACTGAATTATTTACTGTGGATTTTTCATAAAACAGGCATCTGCTTTTCTTTGTACTTGGAAAATCTGGTACCTTTCCCAAAGCATTTTAATCTTTGGGGAAAATCCACTGAGAAAAAGCTGATAAAGAGCAGTGAGTCACCTCTTTGAAGTCATTAGTCAAATACTTGAATTTATATAAAATATACACTTACATAAATTTTACAATGTATATTTTTGTTGATTATGCACTAAAAGCTGTTTAGAGACCGGGCGTGGTGCCTCATACCTGTATCCCAGCACTTTAGTAGGCTAAGGTGGGCTGATCACAAGGTCAAGAGATTGAGACTATCCTGACCAACATGGTGAAACTGTCTCTACTAAAAATACTAATATTAGCTGGGCATGGTGTCACACACCTGTAATCCCATCTCCTCAGGAGGCTGACACGGGAGAATCACTTGAACCTGGGAGGCAGAGGTTGCAGTGAGCCGAGATGGCGCTACTGCACTCCTGCCTGGCTACAGAGGGAGACTCCATCTTTTTTTTTTTTTTTTAAATGCTGTTAAGAGTTGCCCAAATGTTAAGTTTCCCTCTCCACAATTACATCTCCAAATATGACTAGCCAACATCACAAACTTCATTTCTAACTGACACTCCATGAAGAATAAGCATTAGGGTTTACAGTAAACATCCTCAATTCATCCAGCCTAACTTCAAATAACATTCTATACTTATACTATATACTTATATATACTACATTAATATTATAGTATGTAGTATATATAGATTCTTACACAAGACAGTGTAAATCTTACATGAGTATAGTCTCGGTTCCTCTCTTTTGCTTTTTCTACTATTGTCATCCTAAAATTTATTTTACCTATGCTATATATATGCAATGTATTGCTGGGTTTTTGGTTGTTGTTGTTTTTCCTTTAGAGCAGAGGTTGGCAAACTTAAGCCCATGGGGCAATAGCAGGCTGAAATTTATTTTTCTGAATAAAGTTTTATGGGAACACAGCACATCCATTTGTTGACATGTCCATGGCTACTTTTGGACTACAGCTGCAGAGTTGACTATTTCCAACAGGGACCTGAAAAGCCTAAAATATTTACTGCCTGGCTGTTTAGAATAAAAGTGTGCTGATGATATTTCAGGCCAATATTACAAATTTCAGAGTAATTTAGAGAAAAGTTTTTTTGCATTTGTCTTTATTTTAACCATTCCTAAAGATCTTCACTTTTGTATGTACGTGTATAGACTCGAGTTTGTGTCTAGCATCATATGTAGAGAGTTTTTCACCTGAAAAATTCCTTCAATATTTTTTTTTGTGGTGTAGGTCTGCTGGTAATAAATTTTCTTAGTTTTGATTGTCTGAAAAATAATTATTTTCACTGCTATTGAATTCTGGATTTATAGGCTTTTGTTTCTGTTTTTGTTTTCATTAGACACTTTGAAGATGTTATCTTCTGGGTTGCATAATTCATGTCAAGATGGTTACTGTATGTCTTACCTTTATCCTTCTTTACGTGATATGTCTTTTTTCCCCCTCTGGCTGCCTTGAAAGTTTATTCTATCTTTTATTTCTACCAGTTTAAATTTGATATGTATAATTGTTGTGTATGTGTTTGTTACCTTTATCATATTTGGGGTTCTATGAGCTTCTTGGATTTCTGGTTTGAAGTTCTAGAAAATTCTCTGACCTCTCTCTGAAAGTGGTACTTCTACCCAAATCTCTTCTACTGTAGAATTTCATTACATATGTATTAGACTTTGATATTTTCTCATGGTTCTTGGATGCCCCTTTTTTCTTTTCTGCTTTTTTTTCTTTTTCCCCTTTTGGCTGTGTCAAATATATTCTTTCTCTATTTTTATGATTCTCATTTCCAGAATCTCTCTCTCTATATCTATCTATCTATCTAGATAGATAGATATACACATATATATGGATTTTCATATATTTTCCATTTCTCTAATATTTCCATTTGTTTATGCATGTTATTCACCTGTTCCATTAAAGCCTTTTGCATAAAAATCAGAGTTATTTTAGATGACCACTCTGACAGTTCTAAAACTTGGCTCTGGCTCTATTTCTTCTTCTTTGTCTTTTAATAGAAATTTTTCCTCGTGCTTTTGGTATATCGCATAATTTTGAAATGTAAACTTCGGGCATTATGTATAAGGTAAATGCTTACGTACCCCTTTCACTATTAGTGTGGGGAGATTGAGTCCTTCTATTAAGAACTGCAACTGGGGTTTGAGTTTTGTTGTTGCTTTGCCTCCTTTAGTGTACCACCAGCTTTAAATTTCTCTGAAATTACAGATAATCTCTGAATTAGGTTGGCTCAACTTAGAATTTTTGACTTTGCAGTGGTGTGAAAGCTGTCCACATTCAGTAAAAATTGTACTTCAAGTATCCATACAACCCTTCTTTTTTCACTTTCAGTACAGTATTCAATAAATTACATGACATAGGCAGCACTTTATTATAAATAGTTTTTGTGTGAGATGCTTTTGCCCAATTGCAGGCCAATGTAAATGTTCTGAGCCTGGTAAGTTCTTGTATTAAGTAGGTTAGGGATGTTAAATACCTTTGTTTACTTAAGGTGTTTTCAATTTACAGTGAGTTTATGGAGGCATATCCCCATCATAAGTTGAAAAGCATCTGTATCTTATAATTAGGGTGGGGTGGAAGTAGTGGAGTCTTTTTCTCAATGTACCTCCTTCAATCTCAGCTTCTGGCCTGCCTTCTGTGCCTGCATGATGGCAGGATTATTTGTTCAGCCTCTTTCTTCTCCAGTAGCAGTAAATTATTTGTGCTTATTACTTGGAGCTTGCTTGCATGTTATAAAACTTGGGAAGTTTTCTTTTGTTCTATCCCTGCCCTCATCCTAGGTAAGCCCCATGTCACTGAATCTTGGAGTGAGGCTTCTCAGTGATCTTATAAGCCCTTAATAGCAAAAGACTTGTAATGATCTGAGCCTAGGGTAATTTTTCTCCTCTCCTAGGACCATAGGAGGATTTTTCTATTTCATCCCTCAGGTTTGCCCTTCAACGAGGTTTTCTTGGGTCTCTTGTTTAATTTTTTATGAACATCTATTGAGATTCATGGAGCCAGCATGAACTCTTCTACTGCCCAAGACTCTTGGAGGCTCTATGCCCTGACAGTTTAGCCATTTTTAGCAATTTGGCTTTTAGCAATTTTTGAAAACTTGCCAAACTCTTCTTATCTACTTGCTGATGCTTGGCATTTTTTTTTTTCCTGTACTCTGCAGCAGGTAAGCCAGTGTTCAGTTCATCTCTTCTTGGAGACATTTCTTTCCCTTCCTTAGATTGCAGGCGACTTGGTTGTTTTGCACACTCAGCTTTCCAATGGTTTCAAGAAAACTTAGGTTTGTAGATTCTTCAGCTTTTTTCCTGTTATTAGGGAGGAAATGGTGCTTTGTCCTGTTTTCTATAACCTAGGAAGAAGCATAAATTTGGCCCCCGTAATATTTATTTTGCTGACTTAAAGTTGCGTATTTCCCTTCAGCTTTGGAAAATTTTATTGTTGCTTCCTAATTTTTTCCCTCTTCCATTATTTCCCTTCCATTATTTTCCCTTTTCCATTATTCTTGAAATTCTCTTAGATAACAGTTGAACTCTAATTATTTTTCTAATACATTATGTCTCCTTGAAGATTTATTCTACATTCTTGAACATTCCATATCTTTTTCTTCAAATTTTCTTTGGAATCTTGTTTTGGCAATGTATTTCAAATGTCCAAGAGCACTTTATTATTTTAGTCCCTTTTTCTTAGTGTCCTGTTCTCACCTTACGATGCAAAAATTTTAAATTTTAAATCTCTATGAAGATATAAATTTTGTTTTATTAGGTATTTGACATTATATATAAATGTTCTTATTAGGTATTTGACATTTTCCCTTGATTAAGAAAAAAATTCATTCATTCTATTTATTTTACCTACCTTTGTTTTCTTCTGAAGACTTTCTTGCAGTATCTGTTGGTGGCTGGCAATTCATTCATCTTTCAGAAAGAGGATGAGGATGCTGATGAGGTCTCTGCATACATGGGCAGTTTGTTTCCAGTCAGTTTTGCTCTAGAGTTAGCAGACAAGATCCAGCCATTTTGTCGTAGGCCTTAGAAATACCAAAAAGCAAGTGGCCCTGACTCTGAATGTTTTTAACAATATACCTTTCTTCTTTCTCCCTGGACAGTTTTCCTACTTTATTAAAGCAACAACAACAACAACAACAATTTTTGTCCCAGGAGGTGGAGCCTATGCTTGCTGTGATTTGCATCCTAAGAGAAATTATCTGAAACCTTAAAAAAGCAAAAGACCTTATGAAATATTCTTTTAGTGTACTTCTGGGATTTATGCTTTATTGTCTGTGCTAATTTATAACTCTATGGGGGCATTGGTTAATTTTTGGTTTTTTGTTTAATAAAGATGTAAATAATTTTTGTCCAGTAGAACAGATGATCCTAAAAGATTGTGGTTTATGTCCAGGACAAATATTAACCATCTCTGTATCTAACCTAGCACTCTTATCCTATGATAATTTTTGTTAAATTGACTTTCTATAACTTTATTTGTTTCTTCTATTTCTATTTTTTTTTTTTTTGTACTTTTGGTTCTGGGGTACATGTGCAGATCATGCAAGATTGTTGCTTAGGTACATACGTGGCAGTGTGGTTTGCTGCTTCCATCCCCCGTCACCTATATCTGGCATTTCTCCCCATGTTATCCCTCTCCAACCTCCCCACCTCCTGCTGTCACTCCCCCAACCACCCCCAACAGACCCCAGGGTGTGATGCTCTCCTCCCTGTGTCCACGTGTTCTCATTGTTCAGCACCTGCCTATGAGTGAGAACATGCAGTGTTTGATTTTCTGTTCTTGGGTCAGTTTGCTGAGAATGATGGTTTCCAGATTCATCCATGTCCCTATAAAGGACACAAACTCATTGCTTTTTTAATGGCTGCATAGTATTCCATGCTATATATGTGCCACATTTTCCTTTTCCAGTCTATCATTGATGGGCATGTGGGTTGTTTTCAGGTCTTCACTATTGTAAACAGTGCCGCAGTGAACTTATGTGTGCCTGTGCCTGTGCCTTTACAATAGAACAATTTATAATCCTCTGGATATATACCCCGTAATGGGATTGCTGGATCAAATGCAGTTTCAGTTTCTAGGTTTTTGAGGAATTGCCACACTGTCTTTTACAATAGTTGAACTAATTTATACTCCCACCAACAGTGCAAAAGTGTTCCTATTTCTCCCCATCCTCTCCAGGATCTGTTGTCTCCAGATTTTTTAATGATCGCCATTCTAACTGGTGTGAGATGGTATCTCAATGTGGTTTTGATTTGCATTTCTCTAATGACCAGTGATGATGAGCATTTTTTCATGTTTGTTAGCTGCATAAATGTCTTCTTTTGAAAAGTGTCTGTTCATATCTTTCATCCACTACTGAATGATTTGTTTTTTTCTTGTAAATCTGCTTTAGTTATTTGTAGGTTCTGGATATTAGCCATTTGTCAGATGCATAGATTGCAAAAAATTGTTTCTGTTTCTGTTGGTTGCTGGTTCACTCTAATGATTGTTTATTTTGCTGTACAGAAGCTCTGGAATTTAATTAGATCCCATTTGCCTATTTTGGCTTTTGTTGCCAATGCTTTTGCTGTTTTAGTCATGAAGTCCTTGCCTATGCCTATGTCCTGAGTGGTTTTGCCTAGGTTTTCTTCTAGGGTTTTTAGGGTGTTAGGTCTTATGTTTAAGTCTTTAATCCAGGTGTCCCCAAACTACAGCCTGCGGGCCGCATGCAGCCCTATGAGGCCATTTATCCGGCCCCCCACCGCATTTCAGGAAGGGGCACCTCTTTCACTGGTGGTCAGTGAGAGGAGCACAGTATGTGGTGGCCCTCCAATGGTCTGAGGGACAGTGAACTAGCCCCCTGTGTAAAAAGTTTGGGGATGCCTGCTTTAATCCATCTGGAGTTAATTTTAGTGTAAGATGTCAGGAAGGGGTCCAGTTTCTGTTTTCTGCACATGGCTAGCCAGTTTTCCCAACACCATTTATTAAACAGGGAATCCTTTCCTCATTGCTAGTTTCTGTCAAATTTGTCAAAGATCAGATGGTTGTAGATGTGTGGCATTGCCTCCAAGGTCTCTGTTCTGTTCCACTGGTCTATATCTCTGTTCTGGTACCAGTACCATGCTGCTTTGATTACTGTAGCCTTGTAGTATAGTTTGAAGCACTGAATTTGTAAATTACTTTGGGCAGTATGGCCATTTTCACAATATTGATTCTTCCTAACCATGAGCAAGGAATGTTTTTCCATCTGTTTATGTCCTCTTATTTCCTTGAGCAGGGATTTGTAGTTCTCCTTGAAGAGGTCCTTTAAATCCTTTGTTAGTTGTTTTCCTAGGTATTTTATTCTCTTTGTAGCTATTGTGAATGGGAGTTCACTCTTGATTTGGCTCTTTTTAAGTCTGTTATTGGTGTATAGGAATGCTTGTGATTTCTGGGCATTTGTTTTGTGTCCTGAGACTTTGTCGAATTTGCTCATCAGTTTAAGGAGATTTGGGGCTCAGAAAATGGAGTCTTCTCAATATACAATCATGTCATCTGCAAATAGAGACAATTTGACTTCCTCCTTTCCTATTCGAATACCCTTCATTTCTTTTTCTTGCTTGATTGCTCTGACTAGAATTTCCAATACTATATTGAATAGGGGTGGTGAGAGAGGGCATCCTTGTACTAGTGCCAGATTTCAAAGGGAATGCTTCTAGTTTTTGCCCATTCAGTTTGATAGTGGCTGTGGGTTTGTAATAATGAAATAGCTTTCATTATTTTGAGATATGTTACATCAATACCTAGCTTATTGAGAGTTTTTAACATAAAGGGCTGTTGAATTTTGTCAAAGACCTTCTCTGCATCTATTGAGATAATCATGTGGTTTTTGTCTTTGGTTCTGTGTATGTGGTGGATTATGTTTCTAGACTTGCATATGTTGAACCAGCTTTGCATCCCTGAGATGAAGCCTAATTGATCGTGATGGATAAGTTTTTTAATGTGCTGTTGCATTCAGTTTGCCAGTATTCGATTGAAGATTTTTGCTTCTGTGTTCATCATGGATATTGGCCTGAAGTTTTCTTTTTTGTTGAGTCTCTGCTGAGTTTCATATCAGGATTATGTTGGTTTCATTTATTGAGTTACTATCTTTGACATGTGTTCATTTTATATTTATATTAGAGTCATGCGCTTACCTTTTTGAATGTTATACTTTGTCAGTTTTTTAGGCCTAATCAGCTACAAACCATCTGGGAGAAGTCTACTGTCTGATAAAATAAGATTTATTGATTTGCAGAAGAGAGTGCACTCCAGAGGAGTTCTGCTGGGATCCAAGGAGGAGGGAAGTGTCTTTTGTAAGGCTTGGATTTTCACTGAAGGATTCAGAGGTGGATCTAAGGGAAATAGTAATCAGTCCTGGATTGGTTACTCCTTCTGAAGCAGGATTGGTAGAAGTGAATTAACTAGGCACTGGGGGCTGTCACAAAGTGAAAAGATAGTAATTTAGTATCCCCAGTAATAAACAAAAATTGCAAAATGGGTCTAGGGCATCATTGGTAAGAAAGCAGTAGTCACTCAAAAGTAGTCATTATAACATTTCACAACTGCTATATGATCTTAGGAGAAACAATATTTTCTGTTAATTTTGCAGTTGGGTTTGTCTTTGTCTTCACAGCCTGAAAAATGGCAAAGTGATCTTTTCTTCAGTTCAAGCTAATTTTCATTCTTTTAGCATTGGTCAGGTTTTTACTCTTTCACAACCTAAAAAGGTAGAAGATGAAAGGTGAGCTGGATGTTGAATAGCGTATGTATCTTTACTTAATTCTTTTAAATCCCATTTCTGTCTGGGTCTGGTGGCCCATGCCTGTAATCCTAGCACTTTGGGAAGCCAAGGCAGGTGGCCTAGAATGACTATTTTGTCATCTGTCAGCATTTTTTAAGGTTCAAAATTCGTATATTGAATTTTTTAATAAGGCAGGCGGAGTTTCTCATCTGCTAGAGCACACACAAAAAGCTAAAGCAAATTGTAGACAGATTAATAGAATAAATAAACCATAATGTTAATGAGTACTAATACATATTTAATCAATACTGGTAAATGTTAAAGTGAAATCATACCCTGCAAAGGAGTTCTGATTCTGATTAGCTAGTTTGTTATAGAGACAGAAAAAAATTAAAAACTAAATATTTCTGATTGGATCCAAATTAGCACCTCTAGTCTTCTCTAGGTTCTTTTATGAAGATACAGATACAAGCTGTCAAATGAAAACCAGTGTATAAATCTTTTAAGTAGTGGCACTTTAAAATTCTAAGATACAAGGCTTTCTGAAAAATCCAAATTGGAGAACATACCTAAAATCTGAGGCTAAGGGGCGAAACTGCTACTACTTAGTATAAATCTACTCTTCGATAGCATCTATGTGAATAGGTGAGCTTTCAAAGCCGACCTCCAATATATTCATTTGGCCAGATGCAAGAGCCATGGTCTTGCTCAGAAACCCGGTCACCATCGGAATAAAGTATACAAGATAGTATGTTGGGTGGCCAGGCTGGCCTCCAAAAGGTGCATTTAACTTATGGAAGGAGTAATGGAGAAGAAGACTTGGCTTGGCTTGGCATAACAATGCATGAGACAGGCAGGGCAAGAGACAGTGGAACAGATCTTACTCTAGAGACACAGTAATTCTACCTACTGCTAAAAGTACCTAATAGATACTAGATTAGATTCAGTCTTTTCAACCTTGGGGTAAATAATCTATGGAAAGGAAAACAAAGATTCTCCTCTGTATTCTCTATATGGTGGAGAGAATTGCAGACTTCTTTGTTTATGTAAAAAGCAGTGGGGCTAAGAAGAAAAGTGCCCTGCTACCCCTCAAAAAAGGCATGAAAATAATTCAGATTATTCTATTACATAAATGCAACTAACATTCTATTAAATGTGTTACTTAATCTGGAATATAGATAAGATCAATTCCAAATCTGTTTAACTTTTACCTTAAATCCTGGAAGATTTTACAAAGGAAAGGAAACTGGTAGATTATAAATAAATAAATACCTGGGAAGTTTAAACCAGTTATAAACTGGTCACCAATCTACATATATTAATGCTATGAATTTAAGAAGCTTATTCACTTCATAACTAGCAAATGGCAGGCTAAAGTTATAGACACAGAACATTTAAACTATCCTCTTCAACAGCATATCAACAGATAGTAATTAGGTTTGGACCCCAGGGGCCTGCAGCTGAATCTGTGTCATCTGGTGAAGGAGGCTTAAGCATGGCTATCACAGCATGACTCACATGAGGTAAAAAGTAAAATGAATCATCTTGGCCCTTTGTCCTTATTTGTTTAAAAAAAAAAAATAGAACAAGCTCCACTTGAAATACAATTGAAAGTGAAGCACCAAATGCTCTATGATAAAAACAGCATTTTAAAGAGGTTTAGGTTTATGAATGCAGCTGAAATTGAATACAAAATTGCATAGACTTTACCAAGAGCCAGTCGCCCACTTAATCGCATTTTTTCTCATTGATTGATGGAGTTGCTGCCCAACATAGAACCCATATATATGCACATGCACACACACACACACACACACATATAATATATATATATAATATATATTATATATTATATGTGTGTGTGTGTGTGTGCATATATATATATATATATATATAATACATACACTCATCAAGATATTGTTTTAGGTTTAAAATTAAACAAAAGTCAAAACAATTGAACTCTCTGTACCTGAACTAATTGCTCTTGTAGTGTAGGAACCAATTATTTTATTTCTCTGTGGAAGCCATTCAGTTTTTTCACCCGTTTGAAAGAAAATAGGACTTACCATCTTTGCCCATAGTAAGTTGACACTAAGTCACTACACAATGTATACTGACCCCCATTAGCATTGCACTCAATAATTCACTGACTATTTTAAAGATATGTTACAAGACAAAATTTTAAATAACAGTAAAATGGTCTCATACAAATACAAAATAAACATATGTCAAATATTTCACTAATTAAATAATGAGAGATTCAGTGAAGATGTTAAGAAACCAATTCAAAGGAGAAATAAAAGAAAGACATATCTAGGGAATAAAGCAATGATGAAATAATTTGCTAACAGATGCAAAACTGGCTCTTTTCATAATGGTTGAGGAAATCAATGTGCTGTCACTTGAAAAAAATTCATTTGCATGTCTATGGAGAGGACTAATTTACTTTAATATCAGTTTTACCACTTACAGGGTTGTAAAATAACTCAAAGGACAATGAAACACAGACCACTCTAGATTCAGATATACCCGGAAAGGTGAGCCGCATAGTTCCTCACAGTCCTGAAGACAGGTACTCTTGGATTTGTTTCCTCACAGACCAAGATTAAATTCAGATTTCAATCAAACAAAACCACTAAGCAAAATATTGTGTAAATATTTATTATGATCATATACATTTGAACTTAGGCTATTTTATGTAAACAATGGACACCCCAAAAGTTAGCCAGAATAATTTCCTTGTAAATATTTATTGTAAATATTTGTAAATATGTGCTATAAATCTCATTGAAGCAGAAATCTAATTCTCATTGATTTTTTTTATTATTATTATCTCATACATTTGGGCATCAGGAAATATTCCTGTTGGCCTGTTGACTCTTCCTTTGTAAGTTATCTTAACAGGTGGCCATTTTTTTTTTTTCTACTGTTAGCACCTCAGTCCAACTCTTTAAGCAGTAAATCACAGAACATCTGGGTTAGCATACCAATGGATCTCTCTTCCACGAATCTCTTTTCCCTCTCAAGTTTATAGGACTGCTGTTTTAGCAGTACCATCTTTTTTGTAACTAGCCTATCCAAAATCCTTACTGTTTCCCAGACCTTTTAGCTTCACATTCAAGGGTAATTGGCTACTGGAAAAACAAATACAAGATGGATGAGTCACCTTAAATCCCTGTTTTAGCAAGCTCGTGAATAAAACTAAATGAAGAATAATCAAACCTGAGTTATAGTAAGTAAAATGTAGATAGGTCAGCAGGTTTGTAAAACGGAAATTATTTTCCAAACATGCTTTAGTGGCTACTAGATTTTTATTCTTTCTTTTTTAAGGAATAAGAGTGACTTTAAAAAAAGATTTCTGAATTCACTGATGTGCCAAAGTTCTTTGTCTTTACTGTGACAGTATGTTACATCTTCAGAGTGACTCAGAAGACCTTGGTGGCGTTACTTATTAGTTGTGTGACTCTGGTCAAATTGCTTATACACTCTGAGATAGTTTCCTTTTTCTAAAATAGGGATACAAATGATAACCCTATCCACCTTACAGAGTTATTGTAAGAATTAGTTGAGGTTGTACACCTTAAAATAATTACTAATTGATAAAATCTTATTGAAATACTAATAGTAATAAATGAATTAGTGCAGATGATTCAATACCTTTACTGCATAATATATTCTTTACTGTACAAATTTTAAAATTACCTGCAATAAAACCTGGTAAAAGCAGCCAGAAAGTGCACTGTCTATGTTGAAGGCTTTTTTTTTTTTTTTTTTTCCATTTTCCTTTGTAGGGACAAAGGGAAGGCTTCCCCTTTGCCCTCAGAAGTTCTGTTGAAAAATCAACTCAGGAAGAGGCAGACCGATGAAAGCTTTAAAATTTTGTTAATACTGTGCACAGGGGGAGAATGACAGAGTGATTGCTCAGTATACTGATGTAATACAGAGGCTTATGTACCCTAATTCTTAGGGATAAGTGAGATGGGGACATGTAGGTGATTTTAGGGAGATAGGAAATTATTTTTAGGGGAATTGAAGGAGCTCAAAAAACACAAAGTGGTCTGGGGCACAGTCAGTTGGGCCCACAGAGTGGACAATGATTTCTGACAAAAGTCTGTCCAGGTTTGTTAACAGACTTTGGTCTTCTTTCTTACAATATGGTTTCAATTAATAAAATTTCAGGAAAGGAAATCAGAGGTTAATTGTTTTCTTTTTTTAGTAGGTCCCGACATTAGGCAGATAAGGGAATCTTAGCCTGTGGTTTGGGAAAGATAGAGGATTGAGAGACAGTAGCCCAGAGGTGGAGGCAGGATCAATTGTTCTCCTAGGCATATCTGGTCTGCTCTTTATGTAGATAGGGGAAATGTTCCTTACAGCCTCTGTCAATTTCTAAGGGCTTTTAAATAAAAATAATCATGATAACAGGGAGCTGTATTTTGGAGTAAAGTTCCCTGCACTTTATTTCCAAGGATAAATAGAGAGTTGTTTTTATTTTTCCAAGAATAAAAAGTACATCAGTGGAAGTCTAGGATTTGCAAGCATAGCATATACCAGTAGTTACAAAGTTTGATAGGAATGTTATCTGTTTTTTACTTAGAATTCTACTAAAAGTTATACTACATTTTGCATATTTAAATTTCATTCACAAGAAAATTCTGAAAGAGAAAACTTGGAAGTAGTTGAAAGAGACATACGTAATATAAAAAAGGAAAATTTTTAAAATAATTTAGGTTCTTTAGAAATACAAATATGCATTAGTTTCAAGCAAATAACAAATGACTACGCAAAAGGCACTGTCTCATCTTCAAATACAGCTTAATCTCAGTAAATAGTTTGCAAAGAGTGAAAGAACTGCAATTAACATTTTATTAAATATCTACTCTTTGTCAAATAGCCTTTAATTTCTACTATTTGTCAAACATAACTGGGTTAACCTTTATAAAGATACTTGACTGAGTTAATAAAGAGTAAGAATAAGCACATTGTCATTAGGGGGTCTCACAAAGCAGATTTTGATGCAGAGATTTAAGTGCAAGTGGTTTATTTGGAAATAAATCCAGGAAGCATTCTGAAAGAGGAAGTAAATGAAGGAAGGGAGGACAGGTCATAAAGTGCGTTTAGCAGGCTATCTCTGTGTGCAGCATAGGGAAAATCTCAATGACAAGTCTCTTAAGAGACTGTATAAAACATGCCTTCGAGTTTTTCCACTGCGAGTCGGGAAGCTGGGGTATTCATCTGTCAGCTCCTGTCCTTCATTGGTTAAGGATTTCTACTAGGCCAGTAACCCTTCAGAGATCCAGCATGTCCAACAAAAGTACAAAACATACCTGATGCCAGAAGATACTCTTAGGCAGAAAGACATAGGAAGCCATTGGCCTGTAAGGGGACCATCTGCAAGAGAAGTAGATCATGGAGGTATGGCAGGGCATCAGAGTCTGCTGTATTCAATCAATGAAACTTGTCCTTATGTTAATGATTGAGGGCACAGCAAAGAAACAGAAAACCTAATGCATTCTGTCTTTGAGTTGATGTGCTTTTAAGAGTTGTATTTGTCATCTACAAATAGATGTTGGGTATTGAGCTAGGTACAATATTGAGCTAGGTACATCTACAAATAAATGTTGGGTATTGAGCTAGGTACCAGGAGTACAATAAATGACACAATATGTGTCCTAAAGGAATTTTTCCAGGATCAGAAGGCATATAATAACATTCCACGATAAAAAGATGTAGGATAAAAGAGTTACCAAAATTTATTAAAGATGGAGTGTTGAATGAGGGTCTCTGAAAAGCACAAGCATAATTTGAAGTTAGCATTGAAATATTTAATAAAGGGAAATAAAGAAAAATGAGAGGTAGCTACATTAGAGCATCAATTGGAGTAGAACCCTCATTAAAAAAAAAAAAAATCTAGTGCTCAAAGCATAGAAGAAGCATTTCTAATATGAACAGCAGCAAGACCTGCCTATGTTTGAGACAGTGAACAGCTGCCAATGAATGGAGGGTATAGGAGCCATTAGTTGGTTACCCAAGAAAAGAATAAGGTAGTGGCAGAATCTCTAAGTTTAGATGGTATGAAATGAAGGCGTCAGTGAAACTGGATTAGCCTCAGGGAAGGACTTAACTTTCCCTGAGATTAGAAGGCAGCAAGAGTGAGCAGGGTCAGAAATGCATATTGGTAAAGAAGGATGAAGAAACTCTTTTGCCATTTGCTCTGGACTATCTTTTTAAAGGAGTTTTCATAGCAATGCTGTTAATTTTTTTCTCTATTGTGGAAAGATTTAAACTGTTTCACAAATTCATTAATTAAGCCCACAAGCATGCATTGAACATCTACCTATGCTCGCTATTAAGACAGGTTCTGAATTCACGGCTTCAGGGAACTTACAACTTTTTGAGGGTGGATAATGAAAAAGAAGCCTTGTAGGCAGTATGGCAAAAATATGCAAAATGTTTTAAGTATGTACGAAGATTAATATAAAGCTGACAATAGAGTTGTGTTTTTCAAATTGCAGATCAAAACCCGTTGGTTGAGTGTGAAATCAATTTAATTAGGGTCATTTTTTAAAATTATGTAGACTAAAATAGAAAGTTGCAAAATGTATTACACAAGGTAAAAGTAAATTTTTTCCATGAAAGAGCAGTTTCAATCATATGTATATAGTTGTATACTGAGTCATAATACTAAATACATTTCTTACTGTGGATCATGGTTTAAAAAAAAATGCCAGTAAACAAGGGTTCAGAACAGTGACCAAATCTGGCTTGCCACTTCTTTTGGTAAATAAAGTTGTGTTGGACTATAGCCAGGGCCATTCATTTACATATTCTCCATGGCTTCTTTCTACTACAATGGCAGAGTTGAGCAGTGACAGAGACCATATGCCCTCAAGTCCCAAAAGAGTTACTATCTGAACATTTAGAGAAAAAGCTCATTCACC
This sequence comes from Saimiri boliviensis, assembly GCF_048565385.1. Lineage (NCBI taxonomy): Eukaryota > Metazoa > Chordata > Mammalia > Primates > Cebidae > Saimiri > Saimiri boliviensis. Next base: position 55,971,537 of record NC_133463.1, on the reverse strand, counting down.
CCTGGTTTCCCTGTTTCAGACTACTTTACATTTGTGAGGAAAATACTACATTGATCAACATTGTTTTAAAAAGTTTAGAATACTGTGGGATCTAAGTTGTTTAGATATAATTAGATAGAATCATATTCTTTCCAAGTTGATTTTGTAGATTAAATTCAACCCCAATAAAAATCCCAACTTATTTGTAGAAACTGACAAAGGGACCCTTAAATTCTTGTAGAAATGCAAAAGAACCAGAATAATCAAGACCAAATTAAAGAAAGGTAAAATTTGAGAAACACCATTATCTGGTTTTTAAGAGTTAGTGCAAAGCTACAGTAATCAAGATGGGGTACTATGGGCATAAGCGGACAAATGGAACAAGGGAACAGAGAAGCAATTGTGGAAGCAGACCTACGCATATATGGGCAATTGTGGAAGCAGACCTACACATATATGCGCAACTGAGTTTCTTCAAAGATGGAAAGGTACGTCAGTGGTGAATGATAGTCTTTTGAACAAAGGATAACTTTATGTAAAAGACTGCACTTCATAATTAAAATTAAATCTACAAAGAGCTACCACGTCACACTTAGTAGAATGGTTAAAAGTTTGAAAGACTGAACCAAGTTTTGGAGAGTCTGTGAAAAAATAGACTATCATCCATTCCTGGTGGGAATGTAAAAATGGTACAGGCTTTTTGGAAAACAATGTAGCAGTTTCTCAAAGTGAAAGGCACATCCGCTATATGGTCCAGCTATTCCATTCCTAGGCATTTACCCAAGAGAAATAAAAGCATATTTTTTAATGTACTTGAATATTTATAGCAATTTGATTTGTAGTAGCCCAAACTAGAAACAAGTTAAAGGGCATCAATCAGTGAATGGATTAAAAAATAATGGTCTATTTTTTATACAATGGAACACTATGCAGCAATGAAAAGGAATGAACTAGTGATATAGGCAAGAAGATTAATGACTCTCACAATAATTATGCTGAGTGAAAAAAGCCAGATTTCAAAAGGAAACATGTGTTTCAATTTATACAAAATTCTAGAAAACGAAATCCATTATAGTGATAGAATGTGGATGAATGGCTGTCAGGGGATGAGTGAGAAAGAGGTTGTATTAGTCTATTTTCATACTGCTAATAAAGTCATTCCAGAGACTGGGTAATTTATAAAGGAAAGAGGTTTAATGGGCTCACAGTTCCACTTGTCTGGGGACGCCTCACAATCATGGTGGAAGGCAAAGGAGAAGCAAAGTCATGTCTTACATGGTGGCAGGTGAGAGTGGGTACAGGGGAACTCTCCTTTATAAAACCATCAGATCTCATGATACTTATTCACTATCATGAGAACAGCATAGGAAAGACAGACCCACCTCCATCATTAACTTATCTCCCACTGGGTCCCTCCCGTGACACACAGGAATTACGGGAGCTACAATTCAAGATGAGATTTTGGTGGGGACACGGCCAAACCCTAAAGCATTAAGAAACTTTTAGGGATGATGGCAAAGTTCATTATCTTCATAGTGGTGATTATTTCACAGATCAAAACTTAGCAAATTATATTTTTAAATGTACAGTTTAGTATATGTCAATTAGATTACAATAAAGGTAATAAAAATACAAGTATCCCCAAAAGCCTTGGCTGATTTTTTTTTTTTTCAATTTGGATATTAAGGTATTGTTCCTTCTCTTCCCTGTCTCATCTTAATACCAGATTAGTGAAGTTTATGTAATAGCACTCCTGGAATCAATGAGATTAATATGACTTTCTGACATTTTAATAAAATTGCTGTTGCTATGGCAGTGATTCTCAGTGTAGTCCCTAGGACAAGCCACATCACCTGGAAATAGAATTTTGAGCCCGACCCTGCAGTACTGAATCAGAAACTCAAAACGGGACCACCATTTGTGTTGCAACAAGCACTTCAGATCATTAATGCAACTATAGTTTGAGAACCACTGCTATGGTAGATTACATGTTTGGGTAAATAATAATTTGCACATCAGTTCTACTTTATCAGATATTTTTATCTCTGAGGTTAGATCCTAATTTATTCATAAGCACAAATTCAAGCTAATTTATTTCTATCAGTAATAAACAATGTATTTTGAGATCATCATGGAATACCTGGTATAAAATAAAATGATAATATGTTGGTTGCCTTTGTCTTCAAAGATCTATTTTATTATGTGATTTTTTAACAGAAGCATATAATTCCTATACTGCTCTTCAATCATGACTATGTGCACTTCAGTCATGACTATACAGAAGTTATTGCTATATATAAAAGTATGGGTGGCTGCTTTTTTCCCTCTGTCTCTATGTCAACTTTTACAGTAAAAAAAAGTGAGATTTTTGCAATAGTTTGTGTTGGATTCTCTCAAGTTTTAAACAGAGTCCTACGCACATTGTCTGAACCCAAAAGACCAGAAAGGCACATGTGCAGGGAGGAAGCAAGACATTGTGTATACTCAGCAGGGACTTCTGGCACACAACCACAGGACTCAGTGTGCTGAAGTTTCCAGCATGTGTATATGAGAATCCCATAACTGCCAATCCCTGGCTTCCCCTTGATATTTTCAAACTCATCTTCAATGTCCTCCTGAGATGAGTGAATGAAGTCATTTTAGAAAAATAAAATTAGGTTTATTTTTAGAAAAAGTAGAATGTCTGGCATAAAGTCTTCTAAAATAAGTTAAATATTTTTTGTTTAAAAAGGAAAAATCAGAGTAGCCTTGGATCACCTGGTATAAAACTGATAGAAAGTCTGCCAAATTTAAGCAAATGATATCTTTTTAAACTGCCATAAGAAGATTTGGAAATGAAGCTGAAAGACAAAAAATACTAGGAATTTCATTTAATTTAAATGGGGGGGGGGCAAGAAGGAAAGCAGGAGGAAGAGTGAGGGTTGATTAAGACCTGCAGCCAACTATGATGTGCCAAACTTCTGTTTTAGTCCTGTCTTGGTTTATGTCCTAATACTGGGATTTTCTGCCAATAAATATGACAGCTGGAAGAAGAGAAAGAACCTAGTTAGGACTAATCAATTTCTGTCTAAAAGCCTTAGATGTTTATTTTAGGCTTTGGTGATAGTGAAGTATATATAAGATTTTATTTGTAAGGGAAAGCTAGAATAATTCTCTGGATTTACCATAATGAGTCTGTAACCTCAGGGGATAATTGTTCCTTTTTCTGTAGAAGTGATATGATTTGAAGCTTGAATAATATCCCACTGGGAAGCAAGGTGATCATAAATGAAGAAACAATAGGAGTCTGGAGTCAGTAGATCAGAAGATACTATTTTAAATATCTCAAAGGGCAAAACAGCTATAGGAGAGATGACTCAGCCAGGGAAGCAAAGAAAGGGTGGCCTGAGTTTCAGCAACTATTACAATGACACCAAGTCCATGACAATACCTGCCAATATTAAGTAATAACAGGGTTCTGTAAGTGTGATTTAAACTTGACTGCTGACTCGCATAGCACAGTGGTTTCCTGCCTCAGGCTGCAACTCAGACATTTTAATTCCAACAGTTTGGGGTGAGACCAGAGTATCATTACTTCCAAAAATCTCTGCCTGTGACTCTAACGTTGCCATGTTTGATAAATGTGAACATAATATCTTGGGTACATGTAAGGATGAAGACATTTAAAAGATGGGGAGAGAAGAACCTGCCACTTGCTTGCAACTGCCACCATTTCATGCCTTGTCCTCAAGTGGACATGTTCTATTTGTGAATGAGTTGTAAATGCAAAGAAACAAAAAGATGAGGATTTCATTTTAGGCTTGTTAATAAGGACAGTGTCAGAAAACCTGCCTTACTGTGCTGTCCTTAGAAAAGAGAATACATATGTAATAACTCTCTATGCAGCCTAATTCAAGAAACTAAATATTGTGCGTATATGTATATATATTTGGATATGCATGCAAATATTTATGTTTTGACAATTTGAGAGTTACTTTGATCGCAGCTTCATGAAATATATCAAAGATAATATGGACTTGAAAACATGCTGATATATATATTTTTTTCCTGTTTCTACCTCATTACAAGTAATTCTAACAGTTAATATTCTGGAATTGCAGCCTCCACATTCTTAACCACTAATTCCCGTCTTTGCTGAGATAATCCACCAGAGACATGTACACATATTTTAAGGGTTCACACATTTGCAAAGGCAAGCAATGGAAACTCAGGGTTCTAATATAGATGTTTTCTTTGTTCTTCTTTTTCCTTGCCCCTAGTTCCCGTGCAACCAACACATCTTTATGCACTGATGTCAATCTAGTTAATCATGTGTATTTCCCTGAGGGTGACTTCATGTGCTCTGGTGGAATTACAGAGAACATTTTCTTAAGAACTAGGTCAGGTTCTACTTGTACTGGGGTAAGAAAGGAAGAAGAGACTGAACAGGATGATAAAAGTCACATATATGATTATAGATTTTTATTTGTTTTGTAATACTGTTATACTCCTTTGAAAGAATGCATTCAATATCTCTCAGAGCCTTCATCTGTTCTTAGACTAGAATATATATTGCTAATGACTATATCCTATTTGGTGGTCATCTTTTTAATTGCTCTGAGCTGTATTTGACTACAACTTGCTCTGGGTATCATCATTTTAAATCTGTTCATTGTCTCATTTTCTGGTTGTATGAAAGTCAGGACCATTCTGTCCTTAAATCACCTAAATCAGGTTTGTTTATCTTATGCAAGAAGTTTAATTATTGAAGTTCCCCTTGTCTGATTGTCCGAATATATAAATTTATAGGTCACAATTATAAGAAGTCTCAAATGTCCACCATATTTTGTCTCATAAGGTAGTTTATAAGATTATTTTATTTAGATTAATTTTTCTCCCTCATTACTGCTGCTATTCATCACATATTAGGATATCTTCAGACAAATTATTTTGTTCAATCTACTTTCCTAAATTTTACTTAAATTTTCATATATCATTATTATGATACATGAAATCATAGAAATTATGAAACTAGCTATTAAAATTAACTTTGTTAATATGAGAGTTTCTAACTTACTATTCAGTAGTTGTTTTTAGTTCTCAGAATTTTGATAGCAAGAATTATTCATTGCCACAAATAATTTTTATTCTCAAGACATGTTATTACATCTGGATTTCATGTTAGACCTTAAAATGATGGTATAAATATATCTAATATTTAGACTATTTCAAAAATAAATAAGCTTATGAGGGCCTAGTTTCATCAAGTGTGGTTTTAATTCATGAACAATATTGAGAAACTATTATGTGTCTACTTTAGATCTTACGTCCTCTCATAAAGGCACAGAATCTGACACTGGGGGATACCCAATATTCCCACACGTTGAGCTTTGCTTCAGGGAACCCTTAAAGATAGGAATTTAACATTTTAGAAATGTGTGTGGTCAGATATAAAATACAGCTTAGTTCCAAGCCCTACTATTTTCTCTTCTGTGATCTTGATCTACAGGTCAAATAGATCACCATTCTCTTACTATAAAATACAGAAACAATGCCTACTTGCAGTTTTGTTCTGTGGACTGAAATAGTATCTGGCTTATAAAAGAACTCAAGTGATGATGACTATTGAGCTCTTTAATTCTAACATTTTACTTACTCTTTTTTAGCATTGGGTTCTTCTATGCTTGGTTGATTTGGCTTGTCATCAAAGCTGTGTAACATTTTTTATTCAAAATAGGTCTCTGACATACCTTTTCATTTTCCCTCCACACCAGTGGTCAACTCTGTAAAACGTTTTATGATGTCTTTTAGAAATAATATTTCTAATAAAATTATTCAAGTTACTTTAAGATGTAATGTTCATTTCCATAAGTGTTGATATGTTTTAAAAGCAGCAGTTATTTTGAATCTTTCAATTTTTAAGTGTATTTTCTTTGCATTTATAAGCCTTTGAAATGCAATGCTAATGCTATGCTATGATAGAAGAAATCATTTTAAAAAACCAGCAAAGTTTTGAAGGTAATAAAGTATCTACTTTTTCCTGCCATCTGGATTGTAAATGATGCCCTGAAATTATAAGAATAAAGGCTTCTGAACATATAGTTTAAGTGATTCTGCAGCACATGAATGTGATAGTTGAATTAGATGTAAGTTTCATTCACAGTAATATCCATCTATCTGTTATACAAACTGGCCTAGTACATTATAGGTGGTAAGTGCATTGCAAATAATTGCTGATTAACCCTTTTTTGCATATAAATTATTGAGTGGACAATTAAGCTGAAGTTTTATGGTAGTAGTACAACCTAAATTATTTTCATAGTACCACAATTATAGGTTTTTATGAGCCACTTTCAGCTTTGGAAAAACTTTATGAAATGCAACAAAACATAGGAAAGACTTAACCAACTAAATACTCACAGGAATGTGATGAGATTTTCTGACTGCTTGTCCTGGTTTCTGCGTGGTAACTCTCATGGTTCCATCTAAAATGGTCTCAGAACACCAGGACAGTGGAAAATAGCTGAAAGCCAGTCTGTGTGCTCAGCTGGTACAACTACATGAGGGCCATGTGCCTCTGTTTAACAGGTAATCAAGACTGTGCTTTCCATATGTAGAAGTCTCTTAACCACATGCATATGAGATAATGTTTAAAGCATCTGTATTTCCAACAAACACATGTTTGGGGTAGCAGCCTTATAATATTTAAATTGAAAAACACGTTTATACATCAGGAAAGTCCAGAGAGACATCTTTACCCTCTTGGATAAATTATATACTTCATGAGTTAATTCAAAAGCTGTTTTTTTTTTTTTTTCATGTAACATTGTTTACATAGGTTTGGTTTCAGTAGAGTGTTGTTCAGTCATAAAAACAGAATTATATTCAAACAAATGGCTTTCTTAATGTACACATATAACAATTAGCTAATTACATGAACATTTAAGTTGAATCAGGGAAACAGTTCTCCAATTAACCTCGTGCTGAATGTAATTACAAAGTGACTTCAAAACCAGCTTTGTTGGCCATTTACGAATTATAATTGCTTTTCTCTTGAGTGGAAAAAGCAAGCTTTGTACTATTGAATGTTATAGGAGCTTCCCATGGCTTTGAAACTTTGATCATAATGCTAAGTAAACTTTGACTAAGTATTTAGTAGTTTATATCACTTATGAGAATTTCATTTTTGCTAAGCATCCTTTATAAAAATTTTTTGTGGGGAGCCCTGCCTTTCTAATGTGAACTCTGCTGTTTTCTGTACTGTGAACAAATGTGAATCAGAACCTGAATCTGTTGAACATACAGAAACTAATAATGGTCATATTACATGCAATGATCTTACATTTATATTATAGTATATCTTTTGTATCTTCTTGCAGATAAATACAGTTAATGTGGAACTATAATGGCTGCTAAATTTAATTCATAAATGGAGAAAAAAACTCCAAAAATTATACTCAGTGTTTCTAGAGAAAATGAGTGAAATAGGAGTATTTTTAGATCTCTTTTATGAATTAGGAAATCAAGTCTCAGATTAAATAGTTTGCCCCAAATAACCAGGCCAGAAAGAAGTATGATCAAAATGGTAGCTCCATCATACCTTCTCTTTGCCAGCCACAGGTACAGTAAAGAGCAGACAAGATGATGCTGGCCAAGTGGAAAGCCAATTTTCATAATAAGATTTTGGGGGTGGGCAACCAGGCTTCCCTGGGCTCTATGTAAATATCACACTGGTTGAACCAATCTGTGGGTCCTATGTAAATTGGACACTGCCTGCTCAAGCCTGTCAATAAAATCTGCTGTGTTCTGCCACAGGCTGGCTTTTTCTTTTCAGATTCTCTCACTCACTCTCACTCACTCTCTCACTCTCACTCTCTCTCACTCTCTCACTCTCTCACACTCTCTCACTCTCTCACTCTCTCACTCTCTCACTCTCTCTCTCTCTCTCATTCTCTCATTCTCTCACTCACTCTCAGAAGAGAGCAGCTCTTTTTTCTTTTGCTTATTAAACCTCTGCTCCCAAACTCACTCCACATGTGTGTCCCTGTCCTCAATCTTCTTGGTGTGAGACTAACCTGGGTATTTACCCCAAACAACAATGCCACTTCAGTATGATACAAAATATACTTTATGAAAATTAAATCCATTCATGTCCATAACAAACAGTGTGGGGTTTATAATTTTAAAAATATAAAACTTAAAAACTTTGATTATAGAGAATCTATTCTATAATAGCTTAGATAAAAAGAAGTGAAATGTGTCAATTTTCTCATCCTTTAAGTAGTAATTGGATACTGTCTGAATATGAAATGTAATTTTAACTCTAAGGTCTTAATTTCTAAAATCTTTTTTAGTCTCAACTTTAGAGTTATCTCTAAAAAAACTTACGGTGAAGAAATGTGTACTGGAAGTTAAGCAGGTCCTTCAGTTTTAGATTTTTTTTCTATTAAAGTCTTTAAAAGTTACTTTTTAGCCGGGCGTGGTGGCTCAAGCCTGTAATCCCAGCACTTTGGGAGGCTGAGGCGGGTGGATCACGAGGTCGAGAGATCGAGACCATCCTGGTCAACATAGTGAAACCCCGTCTCTACTAAAAATGCAAAAAATTAGCTGGGCATGGTGGCACGTGCCTGTGATCCCAGCTACTCAGGAGGCTGAGGCAGGAGAATTGCCTGAGCCCAGGAGGCAGAGGTTGCGGTGAGCCGAGATCGCGCCATTGCACTCCAGCCTGGGTAACAAGAGTGAAACTCCGTCTCAAAAAAAAAAAAAAAATTACTTTTTAAAAACATATTTTAATATTGCATTTCAAGTTAATTCCATTTTTTAAAAGTAATTAGTTTTACTTTTTGTATCTGTGTATATGAACAAATATCAAATATATATTTGTGTACAGATAACAGGTATAGAAAAATATATGTATATATGTAAGACTATATAAATAAATATAAATTATATTTTTATATATAAATAATGTATATTCATATAGTTTTGCATATGGGCATAAATATTTATATTTACTTTCAAAATATATATAAATGTAAATGGTGTTCATGAAATATTTAAAATAATTACTTTGAGATGTGGCATTTAAGTCAGTTTTTAATTTTTCTTTAAACTTTTTTGTTGGGATTTTAAATAGTACAATTTTCATGGACTCCTTACATAAACTCCTAGCTTACATAAACTGTTTAATACAATAAAGTGTGAAAAATACAACAGTCCTTCCTGGAAAATATGTCCCAGATTTAACTGATCTCAATGAGAAGGGAGCAATTAATGAGTATAGTAGTACCTTGCTTGCTTAATCATGTTGATAACTTGAGTATGGCCTAATCTTAATATGTGTTGAAGTTTTACATTCGTTTATGAATTATAATAAACAGAACTAAATCACATTGAATTCTAAAAATTACATTCAACAAATGGTCTATACATTTATCCCCTAAGAGAAAATTAGGAATTAATGAACTTTGTTTTAACAAAGTATAAGAAGAACATATAAAAATATTTATACAATAGGACTTAAGGTGAAACTTTCAAAGTCAGTAAATCCAATAAAATCTTTGTTTGCTTGTTTGTGTTGTTTAAATGGCTTTTCAAAATTCCACGTAGTTCTGGTTCTCTCTTGGAAGGCTTTTCAAATTATATATATGAGGTCATTCTCTGAAAACGCCCAGTAGATTACATTAATTTTAAAACCAAAATAATTTCCATTTATCTCTGTATTTTCACAATCACTGTGATATCACAACAAAATACAATTTGTGTGTGTGTGTGTGTGTGTGTGTGTATGTGATTAGTTGGTTAGTTAGTTACTGTTGCTTCAATTGGTTTTGTTTAATAAATGGATATAGGACAGAACGAATAAAGTTATTTCATGCTGTCTCATATTTTAGTAAGAGAATGAATTGTGTGCTCATAATCTGGTTTTAATTGCATAGGAAGACATTCTGTCTCCCATTTTAAATGCATTTTATTTCTCTTTTGGTATGAGTCTTTTTTATTAACAATTTTGTAACTCATGGATGGTACATTAGGACAGAGCTCATGGTTTAAATTGGGAGAAGAGTCTTACCAGATGGGATTGTTGATTCAAAGCATAGGTAATTGCCAAAATCAAGCTAATTAACATTATCACTTCACATATTTTCCTTGTGTGTTTATATGTCTGTGAGTTGAGAATGCTCTTTTAGCAAGCTTCAAGTATGCAACACATTGTTAATTATGGTCACCATGTTGTACATAGGTCTTCATCTTCTAATTGCAAATTTGTACCCTTTGACCAACGTGTCCCCATTTCCACCCACCCCTGATAATCACTCTTCTCTCCATTTCTATGAATTTGACTTTTTTCCGGTTCCACATATAAGTGAGATTATGCAGTACTTTTCTTTTTGTGTTGGCTTATTTCACTTAGCATAGTGTCCTCTAGGTTTATCCATTACTATGGCAATTAGCAGATTTCTTTTTTTTTTCCCTGTAGGGCTGAAAAATATTTCATTTTTTATATATACCACATTTTCCTTATCCATTTACCCATTGGTGAACACTTAGATTTTTTTCTTACCCTGGCTCTTGTGAATAATGCTGCAATGAACATGGGAGTACAGATATCACTTGGAGATAATAATTTTGTTTCCTTTGGACATACACCCAGAAATGGGGTTGCCGGATCATACAGTTGTTCTATTTTAATTTTTTTAGAAACCTCCATGCTGTTTTCTGTGGTGGCTCTACCAATTTACATTCTGACTAATCATGTCTAAGATCCCTTTTCTCTATATCCATACAACATTTGTTAGCTTTCTGTTTTTTGATAATAGCCATTCTGTAGGTAGGAGGTGTTAACTCATTGTGGTAATCATTTCACAATGTCTATGTATTTCAAAACATCACATTGTACACATCAAATACATGGCATTTTAATTTGTCGATTATATCTCAATAAAGAAGAAAAATAATGCAGGTGAGACTGGAGACTGGGTGGAATCTGGGAGTCTACCATAAGTGGTACAGTTGAAATTTGTCTCACTTTATCTTAACTACAAAGGTTTCAAGATTTTATGTTTTGGGGAGTGCATTGGTATTATGCTTCTGGAGTGTTCATATGCACAAACTCAAGAGAAGAGTGAAGCTCAAGGATTCAGTGTTGTGGCTTCTTTGTCAGCTACTTCCTCCTCATAGATCTTTAGTTATTGACTTGTGTGGACAGAGTCGCAGATCAATAATTTTGCTTTTAATGTTAGTATCTTTGGATGCTCAATGCTCATGTCCATTAAGTTATTAAGAGTTTAAAAATTGTGAGATTCTAATTCTATTATCTTGTTTCACTTATTACCTAGAATAATTTAATAGAGAATTGCTTCCCCTCATCTATTTGTTTACCCAATAATATAATTTATCTTGAAAATCAAGATAAATGTTATTTCCTCATAGCCATTCAAGTTTTAATCCAATGAATGTGTTTATTTTACTCAAAAGATGATCAGTTAGGTTTCTTTTTTTACTTTAAAAAATGCCATTACAAATCAAGGATTTAAAAATATTGGATGAGTTTCCATCAGTGCAATTCTTACCTGTAATAAAGTTCAAATTGTCTCTTGATCAGTTGAACCTATTCAAATTGGCTACTAAGTCTTTTGGACATAGGCCTGGCAGGAGTATTTATAGATTTCTTACTAATAATATATTAGGAAGTTAAAAGGTCATCTTGTATATTTTCTGCCCCAGACTTGGAATCGGCCAAAGCTCTGTTTATTTTTTTTTTAATTATACTTTAAGTTCTGGGGTACATATGCAGAATGTGCAGGTTTGTTACATAGCTATACACATGTCATGGTTATTTGCTGCATCCATCCTAGTATTTCTCCTAATGCTATCCCTCCCCTAGACCGCCACCCATGACAGGCCCTGAAGTGTGATGTTCCCCTCCCTGTGTCCATATGTTCTCATTGTTCGACACCCATTTATGAATGAGGCATGGGAGTGGTTTTTCAGGATACTCTGGATTAGGCATTAGGGAAGGTCATTGCCACTGGGTTGGGCACTGTTTCCCTATTTTCCGTAGTTTCCTTGTTTTACTTTTCAGGGAATACTAATATTCTTGTAATAATTCTCTTTGCTTTCAGCATTTGTTACTTTATCTAGAATAGTTGTCATAGTTTTCTCCATTTCTTTTGATTTTTAAAACCTTTTATTTATAGTTCCTTTTATTTTAAGGCTCCGGTCTCTCATACCATCTACCACAGGCCTCTTGCAATCATCTCCAAGTAGGGGTGGGCAAAAGTACTTAGAAATTAGTCACTATGCTCAAGTTGGCCCTGCATAAAGATTGTGCCTCGGGGATTCTGCTGTTCTCTGATCCATTAGGTGCTCTGTTGCTTCCCTTTGGTCTCCCTCATATTGAAAATATGGTCTTCTGACTGCTGGTATTTTCTCCCCAACCTCCTTGTATTTTGGAGTTTCTAAGATACCTTGTTACTTTGTGCTATTCATGCTATTTGTAAGTTTCACTTTTACTTTCCAGTTTTGCTATGTGTTTGATTTTGAATTTGTGAAAATCTGAAACCTATGCTACCATTACCACTGCCACCTCCCTGCAATCCTTCCTTTGCAAGTACGCTTTTGTTCAAATAATAGTACACATTTTCTCCAATACAGCTTTATGTAACTCGTTCCTGAAAGTAGAATTCTAGCCCTTTATTCATATATAGAGTGTTAAGAAACACTTTTACTCATTAACCCCGCTGAGATTTATTTTTGTTGTGATTCTCATTTATAGTACCAAAGATTTAAAATTAATTTTTAAAATAATTGTTTGAAATACAGTTAAATGAGAAGCTACCGTTATATAATATCTTACATCTCCTCCAAGTTTGACCAGCAAGTTACCACTTCTTTTCACAGTCTGCTAATTGCACTATATGTTATGATAAGTGAAACTGGTAAATGTTAATATAATGTCACAAGGTGCTTTGTTGCAATGAAAATAAATGATGCATGAACCAGAGCTCATTTATACGAGACACTTTTTCCACAGGTCATACACACACACACACACACATGCAACTTATATGTGTGTGTGTATATGTATATGTGTGGATATCTAGGCTCTGGTTCTAAATGTAAGCTCTGGTTCATGTATTCTTTATTTTTGTTCTTCTAACAGAGGTGTCCAACCTGTTGGCTTCCCTGGTTTGAAGAAGAATTGTCTTGGGTCACACATAAAATACACTAACACTAACAATGGCTGATGAGCTACTGTATCAGTGAGGGATACACACACACACACACACTCCATTATGTATATGCATTAGAATATATATAGAATATTTCAGAATAAAACCGGACTCACCAAATATTTGTCAGTGAAATTATGTATTATATATATTATATATTTTACATTGTATACAATATATACTGTATATATTAGAATACATATATTCCAAATGTATTATATTCCATGGAAAAACAGATGTATATATGGGAATTTATTAAGTATTAATTCACATGATCATAAGGTCCCACAATAGGCCATCTGCAGGCTGAGAAGCAAGGAGAGCCAGTCCAAGTTCTCAAATTGAAGAACTTGGAGTCCAGTGTTAGAGAGCAGGAAGCATCCAGCACAGGAGAAACATGTAGGCTGGAAGGCTAGACCAGTCTCTTGTTCAAATATTTCTGCCTGCTTATACTCTAACCATGCTGGCAGCTGATTAAATTGTACCCACCCTACAATTGGTGGGTACAATTTAAGATCAAGGGTGGGTCTGCCTTTCCCAGCCCACTAACTCAAATGTTCATCTCCTTTGTCAACAAATGGGTACTTTGCATCCCTCAATCCAATCAAGTTGACACTCAGCATTAACCATCACAGCCACCAAAAGAGAAGGTCTGTGTACAATGTTTGTGATATCTGCCACTACAGAGGAGCAAAAATGTGCAGTAGTAGCGCTTCACTCATTTGTTTCCCATTTTTCAACATCACTGTCCTCCATTGTCTGATGTTCAGTGTCTTGGAAAACATTATTTCTTATATTTTAGCTATTGTTTTTCTTCTTTTGGTTGATTCAGTGGGACACTATATCTAGTCTTTGTAATTCCATCTTGCTCACACCCAAGACTCTTGGTTTTGGATATTTTTTTCCTTGTTCATTCACTTTAAATTAAACAAAGTTATGTCTCTAGATTACATTACATACAACTGAAGCATCAGTTATGTCAAAATATTTCAGAATAAAACCTGACTACCAAATATTTGTCAGTGAAATTCTATCACCTATAATTTCCATTTTTTTCAAATTCACTTACTTTTTCTGAGAACTTATGAAATATTTTTGTCATTACATTATCCTTCGAGGGTAAGATATAATTATAAAAGAATATTTTCTATTTTTGTATGTGTTTCATTTGTAATGATCTACAACTATGAAAATTCAGAAGTCAAATAGTTTTACTTAGAAAAAAATGCCTAGTATTTGTCAAAAAATTAAACTGTAGAAGGTTGAAAATCCTAAATCATTGGAAAATTTATCCCTTCTGGGAATTTATCCCCAGAAGACCGTTGTGTTTGTGCATGTTTGTATCTTTCCTTTAAACATGAAAGGGGTGAGGATGGGGAAGGTTTCATGTGCATTAGCCTACTCTACGGCCAGTTTAAAAGTCAAAATGTCTATCATGTTTTAGCTATAGGAACATAAGTTTCAAATGTTACAATGTTTAATGAATACATTAGACTTTATGATAGCTCCTGTATATTGAAAATCTGTCCTTGTTGGCAATCTTTTTTTTTTTTTTTTTTTTTTTTTTTTTTTTTTTTTTTGAGATGGAGTCACACTCTGATGTCCAGGCTGGAGCACTGGAGTGCAGTGGCACAATCTTGGGTCCCTGCAACCTCCACTTCCTGGGTTCAAGCAATTCTCCTGCCTCAGCCTTCTGAGTAGCTGGGATTACAGGTGCACGCCACCATGCTTGGCTGATTTTTGTATTTTTAGTACAGATAGAGTTTCGCTATGTTGGCCAGGCTGGTCTTGAACTCCTGAACTTAGGGTGATCTGCCTGCCTGAGCCTCCCGAAGTGTTGGGATTACAGGCATTAGCCACTGTGCCTAGCTGGCAATCTTAAAATTGGATTTCTTTTTCAGAAATGTTAGTAAAATTAGCAACAGAGAAGACTATACATAAATTGACACACTAAAATAAAGTCTAGGACATACTGCTTCTGGGACAAATATTTCGGTATATTCAACCTAAACCTGTAATTTTTCTTCCTGGATGCCACTATTATGGACATTGAAGGTGATGAGCAGAGGAGAGTGAGAATTGTTTAGCATAGCCTCTGAGGACATCTGACTCTGATATTTTGTCATGTCCAAAAGATACATAATAAAATATTTTATGCTGTGAATTGAAAAATGATTTATAAGAAATCTCAGGAATAACCTTCTATTTTCTCCTATTACTTTTCCAAAGTCTTTCCCTGTCATTAATTACACTAATAGCTCTGTCCACATGCAGTAATTAAATTCCTCTTTTCTCAACAACACAGTGCTCATTTCCTACTCATAGCTTTTAAGGTGTAATTCAGTCATTTCTCATTCTAAACACAATGTTAAAAGATAACACAACAGCAGCTGTTTTTGATAGTTCCATTTTCAATATTGCACTGAGAAATTACAAAATGATTCTAAATGAACTAGGAGACAATAAGGCTGTAACCAGGAAATTCTGTATCCAAATGACATTCTGAGCATAAGTTTTCAGTTATTTTTATCCAATGATCAGTTGAAATGACAGAAGAAATGAAGTAGGAAATATACCTACTTGGGTTTTAAATTAGAGATCTATTCCATTGACAGGATTACAATGCTAAAATTCTTATGCTTGAAGTGCAGAGTGGGCATACGTGCATAGACAGGGGAAGCCCAACTTAAATAAGCAATAGGCATCTGTCATTTTCTCTGATGAAATTTGTCTCACTACTAATATAACAGTACTCCCTCTGGAAGTCTGGGAACAAATAGACACACTTTCCAAACAGGTCTAATCTAATAACTTCTAGATTTCCACATCTAGTTAGGATGTAGATGATACAAAATACCTTTACTCCCACTAAAACAAGAAATTATTGCCTAAATATCTGTGTATGCTGAAAGACAGATTGGTAGATACAGATGTACATGTAGATATTCATATACATGTTTTCTTTAAAGCGATCTGGGCATAAAGATACCTAAAACTTAAGGCATTTAAAAAACTCAGGATGAGCTCTTTGGCAATGATGATGGAAAAGACAGAGGAAATTTTCACACTAAAGATCCATTGGTGAATTGGGGATGTAGGGCAAGGTCAGGGCAAGCAGTGAACTAAACGTCTGGAAAATAAAATCTTTGGAGGAAGCAGTCAAACTTGTGACAAATCTGTGGGTTAATGTGTCAGGTTTTAATCTGGAGGAGGCTGAAACTCAAAGATGATGCTCTCTGCAAAATAATCAGTTTTGAAATATTTGCTGAATAATCAGAGGAGAGGGACAAGTTTGGAAAGCATAAAGAGCTCTGTCTTTGCAGGGTGAATTTTGATATCTGGAGATGTCACAGTCTCTTTTTTGGTCTTGTCACTGTCACTAAGTCTCTCAGTCCTTGACTCTACTTACATAGGCTGTTGTCTTGCAGTCTCATAGTAACATGTATACCTATGTAACAAGACCTCAGTCTCACAGCCTTCTGATCTTGAAATCCCACACCTTAAACACATGGTCTCAGAATTGCAGTATCTCACAAGTTCAAGGTCTCACAGGCTCAAGGTCATTCAGTTTTGAGATCTACCAATATAATGTTTGGTTCTAAGGCTCTCCTGAAGGAAGAGCCTAAATTTACTATGACAATGCTTTGGAAGCTATTATAACCAAATCCTGATACAATTCAACTTATGATATAATCAAAACTATCAGCCCTTTGGCAGCATAGAAAATTGGAGACTGGGCTGACAAATACAATGTCCTAAACAGCTGGTACTTAAAGTCCAAGCGTATTTGACAGAATAGCAGGAAGGCAGGAAAATCAGCAAATTTGAATACAGGTGAATTGAAGTCAAAACTGTAGTATAGAAAGAAAAAAAAGGAAAAATAATGAACTTAAGACAGGAAAAAATTTCTTAAATGGGATTAAAAAAAACCCTAATCATAAAAAAGTAGACTTTATCAAAATTAAAAATTGTTCTTCAAACTATACTGTTAAGGAAATAAGAGGTCAAGCCACAAAATGAAAGAAAATATTTGAAAAACATTTATCTAACAACTAATATCCAAATGTATGTAACAATTATATGAGGAAAGCAATCCAATAAAAATGGGCAAAACATTCAAGAAGAAACTTCACAAAAAGTAGATGTGCTAATGGCCAGTAAGCTAATTGTAAATAAAAAAATGACAGTACCAAGTACTGAAAAATATGTAGAGCAAATTAAACTTTCATACTTTGCTGATCGGAGTTAAATAGCCCAGCCTCTGTGGAAAACCACAATTTGCCAGAATAGGGCCTACAAAAAGATTTATCAATGTGCATTTCAGTTTTATTCACTTTCCAAACAGGGAATGACCCCAATACTCATGTGAGTCAAACAAACTGTGGAATAACCATACAATGGAAGCTCCCCTTCAATAAAAATGAACAGACAACTGATACAACAGGAATCAATCTAAAGATATTGCACTGAGGATAAGACACAAATAGGATTGTATAATCCTATTCCAATTATTTGAAATACTACCACTTCAAAATCATGGTAGAAATAAAATAGTGGTTTTGAGGGTGGGCTATTGAATGAAAAAGAACTGGTGGTGAAAATATTTTGTATCTTGATTGGGGTGGGAGTTATATGTTGCCTTGTCAAAGCCCATTGGACTGTTCACTCACTTAAAGGGGATGGATAACATTAGGAGAAATACCTAATGTAGGTGACAGGGGGATGGAGGAAGCAAACCACCATGGCATGTGTATACCACTATGTGACAATTCTGCAAGATATGCACATGTACCCCAGAACTTAAAGCAAAAAAACAAATGTACATTGTATTATACATAAGGTACATTCAATAAAGCTGATTTAATATAAATGAGAACCAGGTTAAGTAATCAGAATGAATGTGAAAAACTTTATAAAGATGCTTATAATTTCTATTCAATAAAATATTAACTATAACTGCCGTTTTTTGTATATTCACTAAGAGTCAAAGACTGTAAATGTCTTCTACATACTGTTTCATTCAAAGCATTACAATTAAACTCTAAGTTTACATTAACTTGAACTATCTGGATGCAACAATTTTTAGTCAGTTCAATGAAAAATATAAAACATGTATGAAATTTTCCTCCAAAAAATGTTCTTCCACCATTCAGCTAATAGTGTTTTATGTTTGCCTCATGGAATATGTCCTTCACATTTGCTGCTATATAATTCTTACGTTAACTAGTTTATGTCTTGAAACATATATTTCGCCAGGTTGGTTGCTTTCAGCAGAAACACTCTTAACATACTTTCCATTTTGTTGGCTGTCATATGTCCTTGGCCTCCATAGCTGACTGGATTAGCACTGCTGTTTGACACTGAAGGTGTCTACCCAATATCCATTTTACTTCTCTTTCTTCCTAACTCTGATTATGTTCAGGGTACTACCATACCGAAAGGAAATAATTTAATCTCTCAACCTTGGCTGTAGTCAAGGGCAGTCATGTGTTACATTTATAGATAATAAAATCTTGGAGATGGATTTCGTTCATGAATAAAAAAGCCAGTCATCCTGCCAGGAATATGGATATAATAGGTGGGCATTTTGTGACCACGAGGACAAAAGATCCACTTTAGCAGGATTAGAAAGATGGAAGGCAATTGAAATTTTTGAGGGCACACGTGAGCAGATGCACCAAGCCTAGACTGTGTATCTCTTAACTTCATGTGAAGCACAAAAACTAAGCCACATTTGGTTAAGCTACTCTGTTTGTGCTTTTGTTCCAAGGCCTTGTCATAACTTCGGCTCCCAAGACATTAGGGCTTAGCACCTGGGCATTTTTGTTCCCCGAAATATCTGCTTAGTCTTGAGAACTTCTTTTCTTTCCCTAACATTTTGGTCTCCTCTAGGCCTGTAGAATTGCTTTAGTATTAAGCTATTTGAATAAGGACCTGATATTAGGACTGATATGACCTAATTCTTGTCTGTGTCCTAGAGGAATGGATCATTTCAGCCAATGAAAGTATGAAGGATGAAGATATTTTCCAGCCAATGACTGGAGTTAGGTTGTGAATTAACAGGTTGTCACACTTTTGAATGCAGTCATTAACTTATCTAGCTCTAAGTACCCCTGGTCTCCTAGACCTGAACTTCTTGCTGACTGTTACATATAACACTGGGGTAACCTTATCTACCTTCATACGTTTCAAAGCCTAACATTTGCTAGACCAAAGCTAAACTTGCTCTGACATTAATATTGTATTTTGAGCTGTATAAGCACTTTATTTTGGATAAAATTTTGCAACTGTATTTTGTTTTGCTTTAATATTAGGCAGTCTGAGTTGCTAAGATCATATCCATTAAGCTGAAACCTCTCTTAGGACTTTATCTGTGAATTTATCATGGAATTTGAAATTCAGAATTTCTTTTGAAAATAAAAATTTGAACTAAATGTAGTTTCAAGTTGGAAAGTTCTTCAGAACTAGTATTAGCACTTATGTCTTGACCTGTAAAAACAGAAAAGAACAGCTTTTTTACTTAGTTTGGATCTTAAAAACCTTGAAACATTCAAAAATTAATAAGACAATGAAGTTCAGAAGCAGAGGTTTATTCCTGGATAAATCATTTGTGTCTAAAGCATTTTTATCTCAGGCCAAAAAGAGTCCCCAAAGACTCAGAAGATTTGTACTTGTCTGTAGAGTTCAGTATACTCTATGCTTACCACTGTCAAATGGGGAAGATAAAGCTTGAAGACTGAAAATTTTAACCACATTCCCATTGCTAAAATTTAACACAGGTGAATCGCTGCTTTGTCCATTTTGGTGAAAACAGCATGAAATGTGAATGGTTAGTGTGTGTGTATATAGGTACATATATCGAAATGTGTTTCATTTAATATATACATGTGCCAACTACTGGGTAATTATATTCACATTTAAAAAATCTATACTGTAATTTTGGTGTGAGTAAAGACAGTAGAAGACCATTTTGAAGAAGTAAATGGAATATCGGTTACAATATTCAACAGAGTTATATTTGATTGGTAAAATAAACTATCAGAAGCACTAAGAAAGGAATAACTGCACACTGTTACCACAGTAAAAATGTGAATTTTATAGATTTCACCTAATTTAGTCCAAGCAATAAAGCATAAATTAGATGCACCAATGCTGCTCTATTCACATTTGTTCAGCTTCATAATGTTACTTATGGATGTATTTCTTCTATAAGAAACTAGCTGATAATTCTGTATTGAACCTCAGTCAAAGCATGCAATAATATCTAGAATGTGATCATGAAAGTAACAACTAAAAATATTACATATCTATTTTCATTACCTAAAAAGAATTGATTGTGTATTTTTGTAATATTTGCAAGCAGGCTGAGGAGATGAATCCTCCCAGTTAATCAGTCCTTTAAGTAACATTAGTTGAACTGTACTGGGAAAAGTGATAAATTACAAGAGAAAAATACAGCATAATTCTCTATGGTTTATTCTATTCCAATAGCATTTGCAATATAATTTTGAAATATAAGTGACAAACATACAAAAATGAAACCACTAAGTTGTAACAATAAATACATATGAGAAATAATTGCTTACTGCAATGGTATAGAAAAAGTATATAATCACTTTACATTAAAAAATAAGATTATGCAGAAAGGTTTAGTTTATGGAAATTGACATAATATCCTGGAATGTTTTTTAACATGTATGTTTGTGTCATTGCCAGTCAATATCAAAGCAAAGGTCTCCAAGTCATTGTGCAACAAGCTATTGCTAAAATATGACTATTTCACTACTGTATGAGTTTCCCAACCTTATATGAGGTCTCTATTGTCTTCTCCCCTCGATATAATAACTTCAAATTCTTTAATTTCAATATATTCCATAATTTGTCTAGCTATAGAATTGTATATATGCATAATATATGCAAAATAGTCATGTATGTATATACACATACAACTTAAAATTATCATAAAAATATTAGGGAAAAGCAGGAGATTCTACAAAATACATTTTAAAAAGAAAAAGGAGGCAGAGGCAACACAAGCAGAGAAATATATTCATTCAGTTTAAGCAGAGAGGCAGAAACCAGATAATATGTTTCATTTAATATAAAAACAATTCATTTTAAGGTGGAACAGTCTTTCATTTTCCACTAGTAAAGAAAAAGGTGCTTCCAATTATTCTATGACACATTATTCATGAGAAGATGCATTTTGATTTCTGCAGTTTTAATGTGAAAAAAAGTTTAAATCGATGAAACCTACTTAATGTTTTTTGTCTTCTATTTTTGAGGGGATATCTTCTTTTTAAAATACCTATTCTTAATATTTTAAATTAACATTAAAGTTTTACTTCCAAGTAACTGAAATGGTAAAGGAGAATGTTAATAGGTTGCAAGCACTTCCTTTTCCCATGAGTTACTTCTGAAGTCTAAAGTGTACTTATTGCCCCATTCATGAGGAAAAGGTTTTTCCTGCAAAAGAACAAGTCATAGAATTGATACAGGTGAGTTTTTATTATTCAGTGCCTGGAGACTTATGAGCTCAATAATGAATTAATAATGCAGAACTGAGAATGCATTTGTCTGTTTTTTGTTTTTTTTTCTAGACTAATGTTTGAGTGGAAGTCTCTATTAGTCTAATTTCTCTACCATTATAGAACTCCTCAATAAACTCATTAGTTTTTAAAACAAATGCATCCACCTTACTCAAATTAATGGGACTCAGTTATATGAACATTCTTTTCAAATTATGGCCTTTTTAAAAAACTATTACATAATTAAACAGTGCAATCTAGTATCTCCCTATGATATACATATTTTAGGCAGAACTATTCCTTCCCTAACCATTGCTAAATACTCACTTTAAGAGAAAAAACAGTCAAAGCCAGCATAAGGTTTTCTGTGGGTCTAATTAATAGCATGACAGCCTTGAATGTATTGACAGCTTTGAGCTATAATCCTAATTTTTAAATTAAAGTATGGTTCCCATGTTATTAATGCTTCTTTAAACTACAGTATGGATACAAGTTAATACTTCTTTCTCAGATTATTAATACTTCTTTTAAAGTGAGTTAAAAAGTGAAAATCTAATACAAATTAGTATAAAACTAGAAGAAGTTATTCTACATGTTGCTTCTTTAAAACTTTTATTTAAAAAATATGAGATAGTTATCCCATAAATTGGATCTATGTCTGCTGGCTATATATAGCAAAGCACTGAGACTTGTTCCCTTGTCTAAGTTGATGACATTGTGTAACAAAGATGCCAATAGCTTGATAAAGACAGCTGCTCTTTGAGGAACACAGTGTAAAGGGCACGTAAGTAGCAACTGTTCTCAGACCTCAGCACCTTGTCTGTTGGATGTTACATGACAAGAGAATAACATATGTGAGATATATTATAGTGGCTGCCATGGAAACCATTTACCCGAGTTAAGATGCAGTGTTATACTTGGAGCTTTTATGATAGGGTAATTTTAAAACTTCCATTTGAAATTATTTTTTGAATTTATTTTCAAAATCAGCAATCAATATTACTATTTTCTGTATTAATCAACATCACATTTAATCTCTGTGCATCAATTTCCTCTACCAAAGGGGCAATAATATGTAAGCCACACCCATTTCTTTGGGTTGTTATATCAAATAAGATAATGTATTGGAAAGTACTTGACACGCCTGCCATTAGTTAATATGTAGGGAAAACGCACACACACAAAAAAAAACCCACACAATTAAATTCCATAAAATAAGGAGTTGCACTTTTTCAAGGTCAGTGAACTGACTGAGTAAACCCAGACAGCTGCCAAGGAATTCCATCCAAATCTATCCATTTCTGATTTTATGGTTTAGTGACACCTGTTGGCAGTTTTGTCTTCTGGCTCAAATATTAGTGGAAGTGATCCTGGGTTCTACTGCTGCTTGGAAAGTCTAAGAGTGCAACAGGGATTCCAGAAATCTGGTTGTTGATATTTGCTCTATTCATACTGAGGATATTAGGAGCAGATAATAGTAGGAATGGGAGACTCAACTGATACCCCTCATCTTCTACTGATATGTTTTTTACTCCATCTTTCCGTTCCCCTTCTCCCCACTTCCACTCCAGAAGATAAGAGGTTTAGCCTGTCACAATTGGAGGGCATAAGAGAGTGAGTGGAAGACAGGAGTCATTCTGGGATCAGCAATTGGATTATATCAAAATAAGAATAATTAGATGGCTTGTTTCTCTTTGCATGCTTTTTATGTTTCATTTTTCTTATTTTCATTGATTTTTTAAAAATGAATTTTATCATGTATACTTAATGTATATAACATGATGTTATGGGATACATACATAGACAGTGAAAAGGTTATCATAGTGAAGCAAATGAACATATCTATCATCTAACATAGCCTTTATTTTTGTTTTATTTGGCAATACCAGCTAAAATCTACTCATTTAGCATGAATTTCCAGAATGATTTTATTACCTGTAGTTCTCAAGCTGTAGATTAGAATCTCTAGACTTGTTCATCACATGTATCTGCTCATTTGTATCCTCTGAGCTGCATCTTTCTTTCCACCCCCATTTCTAGCAAGCACTATTTATCTATCTCTGTACATTTGAATATTGTTTTGTTTGACATATAAGTGATATTGTATCACTTTTTTCTGTGCCTTACTGATTCCACTTAACAGAATTATCCATGTTGTGCTAAATGGCAAGATGCCATTCTTTTTTAGGATGAATAATATTCCTTTCCTTTCTATACAGATACTACTTGACTTACAGTGAGTTAAGGCCCAACAAACCAATCATAAAGTAAAAATATCCTAAGTGGAAAAATGTATGTAATATATCCAACCTACGAAACATCATAGCTTAGCATAGCCTACCTTAAACGTTCTTGGAACACTTACATTAGCCTACAGTTGGACAGAATAATCTAACATAAATTCTATTTTACAGCCAAGTGTTGAGTATCTCATATAATTCATTGAATACTGAAAGTGAAAAACAGAATGATTGTATAAGCACTTAAAGTACAATTTATACTGAATATATGTCACTTTCAAGCCACCATCGATTTGAAAAATCATAAGTACAACCCTTGTAAGTTAGAGATTAGCTGTACATCTACCACAGATTATTTTCTCACCCATGGACAATTGAGTTGTTTCCATATGCTGGCTACTGTGAAGAATGCTTCAGTGAAGATGAGGGTGCAGATCTCTTCATGAGATGATGATCTCATTTCCTTTGAGCATGTGTATGCTTTTTAAACTACAAAGTAACGCGAATAAAATATTATAATCTATAAAAACATCTAAACATTTTTGTAATAAATTTTACCTAAAGCAGGCTGCCGTAAAAAAACTGTCTTCATGTTAACTTTTATACCTTTTAGTAGCAGAATTCAAAAACTAACATTTTCATATTTAAAAATGTCACAAATTCAAATTGAAGGAAGCTGGAGAGTTGACATAATTGCTAATTGGTGGAAAAGTAACCCAAATTGTCTTGAGAATTTTTCTCATGATGTTTCTTTTGTGTCCATCATTGCTCCCCACTATTACGGCACAAGGAATATACATAGTAGTGTAGATTAAAAGCATCAACTAAAACAAACTTTTGAGAAATCCTGAAAGGAAAGTTTTTAAAAGCCAAACCAACTCTGGGAGAGCAATATGGTTTAGTGGCTGAGGACATAGACTTTGGAGCTAAAGTGCCTGGTTCCATATCCTGGCTTTGTAAATGACCAGTTATATGACCTTGATCCAGTCACTTAAATTCCCCATGCCTCAGTTTCCTCATCTGTAAAATGGATACCTATTTCATAGAGGTGTTAAAAAAAATAAACTTTCAAAGTATATGAACGACTAAATTAATAACAAATTTACAGTTACATAAAATTTTACAATAGTATAGTTTACCTTTAAATGCATTTTAAAGTGGACATTCTATGCTTACTATTTTTTCCTACACATGCTCTGAATTTTGTATTGGGGAAGTTGGCATAGAGAGGCAAACTATACTTAATGATGCCTTCTTCTAAATATTTCTTAAAATTTTGAATTTCCTCTGGTCAGTGAAAGGGTGGAAAAAAATCTGTTACACTGTATTTGATAATTCCTTGCATGTTAAAAACTCTTAACAAGCTTGAAAATCAACTTACCTTTTAAAATCCCCTAAGTTTACTCAGTTTGTGGAGACTATATAATAATTGGATCTACAAACGTAAGTGTCTTAAACGCAATCTTGCAGACAGAATAATCCTGTGGGAATGAGCTGGCTAGTACGGTAGTCCATCTTCATGCAATTACATGAGGTCCCAAAATAACGATGCCTTTGTGCTTCTTTCCATTTGAGCCAGCCAGAAAGGAAAGAGTACATAGAGGAAGCTTACATGGGCAGTTTCTAGGACACATCACTTCTGTTCACATGCTATTGGTTAAAACTCCATTTTTCGGCTTCACCTTACTTCAAAGAATACTGGGAAATTTATTTTCTGCTGAGCAGCCTCTTACGAGCAATAACTGTGCCTGGTAGAACAGGAAGCATATTCTGTGCTCAGCTCAACATCTTTGACACACCTAAGTGCCAGGATTTTTACATATTTTGAGGGTCTTGTACAATGTTTTACAGATTTATAAATTATTAACATTTAAAAGTGTGTAGATTTCACAAAAATCTTTCATAATTCTACCTTCTCTTGAAAAATCAGATTTGCACAAAATGGGTTTATAGTTCCACTGGGAAGCAACTGGTTGCAGCTGCCGGCATTCTTCCATTTGCTAGGGGGAGCATTTGGCCAGGGTCACTTATTAATTTGCCTTCCCGAATTGGTAGGCACTAAATTTGTGACCCTTGGCAGATCATGAGAAGAAAAACTTGATTTAAGAAAACTAGGAACTTCTAAATTTTAAGGGATCTTCAGAAGAAGAAGAATCACTTATTGTAGTTTGCTTTTCTGTGCCAGCTTCTCCAAATAGAAAATTCAGAGCATGTGTAGAAAAAAGAAAACAATGTACATAACATATACTTTAAAGTCTATTTAAAGAACAATGCATTTAAATATAGAAGGAGAGGAGCAGAGGAAGTGAAAGAGGAGAAAAATAGGGGGAAACAAAGACAAGGTCAAGGATAAGAAGAAATTTTTAAAAATAGAACAAGTAAGGGAGAAAAATTTTTTTTTCTTTTTTAGTTGCATTTTAGGTTTTGTGGTACATGTGAAGAACATGCAAGATTGTTGCATAGGTACACACATGGCAGTGTGATTTGTTGCCTTCCTCTCAATCACCTATATCTGGCATTTCTCCCCATGCTGTCTCTCCCCAACTCCCCACACCCACACTGTCCCTCTCCTGTTTCCCCCCAACAGACCCTGGTGTATGATACTCCCCTCTCTGTGTCCATGTGTTCTCATTGTTCAACACTCACCTATGAGTGAGAACGTGCAGTGTTTGAGTCTCTGTTCTTGTGTCAGTTTGCTGAGAATGATGGTTTCCAGGTTCATCCATGTCCCTACAAAGGACATGAACTCATCATTTTTTATGGCTGCATAATGTTCCATGGTGTATATGTGCCACATTTTCCCTGTCCAGTCTGTCATCGATGGGCATTTGGGTTGCTTCCAGGTCTTTGCTATTGTGAACAGTGCTGCAGTGAACATTCCTGTGCATGCGTCCTTATAGTAGAATGATTTATAATCCTTTGGCTACATACCCAGTAATGGGATTGCTGGGTCAAATGGAATTTCTATTTCTAGGTCCTTGAGGAATTGCCACACTGTCTTCCACAATGGTTGAACTAATTTACATTCCCACCAACAGTGTAAAACTGTTCCTATTTCTCCATATCCCCTCCAGCATCTGTTGTCTCCAGATTTTTTAATGATTGCTATTCTAACTGGCATGAGATGGTATCTCAATGTGGTTTTGATTTGCATTTCTCTAATGACCAGTGATGATGAGCATTTTTTCATGTTTGTTGGCCTTGTGTATGTCTTCTTTTGAAAAGTGTCTGTTCATATCCTTTGCCAACTTTTGAGTGGGCTTGTTTGTTTTGTTTTTTTGTAAATCTGTTTAGTTCTTCGTAGTTTCTGGATATCAGCCCTTTGTCAGATAGGTAGATTGTAAATATTTTTTCCCATTCTATTGGTTGCTGGCTCACTCTAATGACTGTTTCTTTTGCTGTGCAGAAGCTTTGGAGTTTAAGTCCCATTTGCCTATTTTGGCTTTTGTTGCCAATGCTTTTGGTGTTTGGGTCATGAAGTCCTTGCATATGCCTATGTCATGAATGGTTTTGCCTAGATTTTCTTCTAGGGTTTTTATGGTGTTAGGTCTGATGTTTAAGTCTTTAATCCATCTGGAGTTAATTTTAGTGTAAGATGTCAGAAAGAGGGGTCCAGTTTCTGCCTTCTGCACATGGCTAGCCAGTTTTTCCAACACCATTTATTAAACAGGGAATCCTTTCCCCATTGCTTGTTTTTGTCAGGTTTGTCAAAGATCAGATGGTTATAGATGTGCGGCGTTGCCTCTGAGGCCTCTCTTCTGTTCTATTGGTCTATGTCTCTGTTTTGGTACCCGTACCGTGATGTTTTGATTGCTGAAACTAACTTTTTCAAAGTAAATAAAGATATTGATTGAGAGCAACCAAAGAATTTTGATGAATCTCATGTGGAGAGGTTTTCATAGTATTTCTCATATTTAAGAATGTTTAGGAAGAGATAACAATATAATGATGATGATATTAACAATATGTAATGACAACTAAGATACATGGCATATTCACTCTTTGCTGGCATGATGCTAGGGACTTTGTATGGATGGTTTCATTTGGTCATTTGAGTATTATGGCTTAAGTCAACAAAAGAAGTGATAATTAGTTGCCTACATGACATCAGGCAGGCTTTGAAATGCAGAGATGTTGAGAGCTTCAACAATTTAAAAAAATATATTGATTGGACACGCCAGTGGGCAAGAAAAGGGGGAAAAAAACCCAAAGCAATAATAATTCTGAGGTTTGCTTTATAATTTATTGCATAATAACACTTTTTAATACATTGACCTTGAAAGTTTTGTGAGTTGAGTATCATCATTTTTTTTTTCTGTGATGTCTTCTAACTTCCAGTAGTGATGGTAGAGAGTTTAGAATATTCTAATGTCAAAAATCAGCCAAGATGTCATCATTGTTGGGTGTTGTAGTCAAAGACAATATTCTTTAAATCAGAAATTCAGAAACATGATGTCTCTACCTAGTCATTGTTTCCTTCAACAAGAGGTTTTTCTTCCTGTTGGGCAAATTTTACTTATTTAAATTATTGACAATTGTATAGAGATGTGGAGGCATATGTATGATTAATGGACAGGTATGATTTTATATTTAATACTGAGAAACAAAAGAGGAACTTAAACTTTAGATAAAAATTTAAAAATCAGTTTTGTTACTCTCCAGAGAAGTCAGCTGATTTTTTCTCCTAAATGATATTGGAAATATATAACTTCTCTAGTAACTTCAAATAAAGTGTTTAATATGACCTTGTTTTTGTTTTCTTGCTGGATAATAGAACAGATAGTAAACTAGTATAAACTTTCTTTAGTTATTACTTTCTTTTTTTTTTTTGAGACGGAGTTTCGCTCTTGGTACCCAGGCTGGAGTGCAATGGCGCGATCTCGGCTCACCGCAACCTCCGCCTCCTGGGCTCAGGCAATTCTCCTGCCTCAGCCTCCTGAGTAGCTGGGATTACAGGCACGTGCCACCATGCCCAGCTAATTTTTTTTTTGTATCTTTAGTAGAGACGGGGTTTCACCATGTTAACCAGGATGGTCTCGATCTCTCAACCTCGTGATCCACCCGCCTCAGCCTCCCAAAGTGCTGGGATTACAGGCTTGAGCCACCGCGCCCGGCAGTTATTACTTTCTTTATAAACAAAATAGAGGAATATTGAGATAATGTTTTCAGCAGCAATAATTTCATGTTATGAAAATCTTAAAAAGCATTTTTAACTAGTGAATCTTGAGAAATTATGTATTAGATAACCAAATAAATTCAGAATGCTTTTTCCTAGTTTGAGTGACAGACAGTCTTAAGGTTAAACAAACACTCTGACCTTATTGCCTCTAAGAATCATCAAATTATTTCATTGTTCATCTCAAAATCTTTTACATATCCTTTCTTCTTTTCTAAGAATTTTAATTGAATATAGTACCTAAGAAATTGAATTGTCATCTCTAGAAAACAGTGATATATTAGATTTTTTAAGTATCTTTTTACAGTTTAAATTGTGATATGTTTATCCTGACAACTTTTTAAAAAATAAAATTGTAATGAGGCATCATACAAAAATAAAAACCCTATGCTGGCTTTTTTTTTTTAAACAGTAATAGCTTTTTTAAAGAAATGTATGTTAAAATAGTTGCCAGTTTTATAATAGTTTAACAACAGATAATTCTGAAGTATATTCTCATTATTTTTTAACATATGTAAATAATACTTTAAAAATGCAGAACTTCATGTTATGAAAATACACTTCAATTCCCATTAGTTCTTTGTTGATATAAGATTTTTTTTTATTCTCCTATTTTTTCCTTATATAATCTGTGAGCCATTGTGTTTTGTTCAGTTCTCCAATCCATGACATGCATTCATCATATATTCTTGCCACATGCTTTGAAGGTGTTAGAGACTTATACCACTGTCTTGCAAAGCTGGGATCATTGGCAGGCCGGGTTAAAGTGAAGAACATCTCACTTGGAGTCACTGCTTCTGAAGGCCTAGCTGTGGATCTTAGAGACTGGCCATTGTTTGTTTATTTAGTATTTTGTGTGTACGTGTATGACAGTGTCTTGCTCTGTTGCCACTGGCCCTTGTTTTAGCTGAGGATTATTGCTGTAGTTGAGCACCAGATATGGCAAAGAAAGGAGAATGGGCTGCTACATAAGTCAAAAAGCCATCAACCCAACCCCTCCTTGTGAACATATTATCAAGGGAGGCACAGAGTTAAGCATCCTGACTGTGGCTGCACACAGCCCCTCTTAATCCCCTCTCATCGTAGCACCTGAGTGATCAAAACAACATAAACACCAACATCCAGGCTCCAACCAACTTCCAAGTAGGGAATTGATATGTATACCAGAGAAGTAAGGCAACTAATCTGTGTCCATTTTCAGGATTTAAGAAACAAGCACATTTAAAAGTGAATAAAGGTGATATCCCCTTTATCGTTTTTTATTGCATCAATTTGGTTATTCTCTCTTTTCTTTTTTATTAATCTGGCTAGTGGTCTGTCTATTTTGTTGATCTTTTCAAAAAACCAGCTCCTGGATTTATTGATTTTTTGAAGAGTTTTTTGTGTCTCTATTTCCTTCAGTTCTGCTCTGATCTTAGATATTTCCTGTCTTCTGCTAGGTTTTGAGTTTTTTTGATCTTGCTCCTCTAGCTCTTTCAATTTTGATGATAGGGTGTCAATTTTCGACCTCTCCTTTCTTCTCATGTGGGCACTCATTGCTATATATTTTCCTCTAGAGACTGCTTTAAATGTGTCCCAGAGATTCTGGTATGTTGTGTCTTCGTTCTCATTGGTTTCGAAGAACATCTTTATTTCTGCCTTCATTTCATTGTTTATCCAGTCAACATTCAAGAGCAAGTTGTTCAGTTTCCATGAAGCTGTGTGATTCTGAGTTAGTTTCTGCATTCTGAGTTCTAACTCGATTGCACTGTGGTCTGAGAGACTGTTTGTTATGATTTCTGTTCTTTTGCATTTGCTGAGGAGTGATTTACTGCCAATTATGTGGTCAATTTTAGAGTAGGTGTGATGTGGTGCTGAGAAGAATGTATATTCTGTGGATTTGGGGTGGAGAGTTCTGTAAATGTCTATTAGGTTTGCTTGTTCCAGGTCTGAGTTCAGGTCCTGGATATCCTTGTTGATTTTCTGTCTGGATGATCTGTCTAATATTGACAGTGGGGTGTTAAAGTCTCCCACTATTATTGTGTGGGAGTCTAAGTCTCTTTGTAGGTCATTGAGAACTTGCCTTATGTATCTGGGTGCTCCTGTATTGGGTGCGTATATATTTAGGATCGTTAGCTCTTCTTGTTGCAGTGATCCTTTTACCATTATGTAATGTCCTTCTTTGTCTCTTTTGATCTTTGTTGCTTTAAAGTCTATTTTATCAGAGATCAGAGTTGCAACTCCTGCCTTTTTTTGCTCTCCATTTGCTTGGTAGATCTTCCTCCATCCCTTTATTTTGAGCCTTTGTGTATCCTTGCATGTAAGATGGGTTTCCTGGATACAGCACACTGATGGGTTTTGGCTTTTTATCCAGTTTGCCAGTCTGTGTCTTTTGATTGGGGCATTTAGTCCATTTACATTTAGGGATAGTATTGTTATGTGTGATTTTGATACTGTCATTTTGATGCTACCTGGCTGCTTTGTTGGTTAGTTGATGCAGATTCTTGATTGTGTCGATGCTCTTTTACCATTTGGTGTGTTTTTGGAGTGCCTGGTACTGGTTGTTCCTTTATAAGTGTAGAACCTCTTTCAGGAGTTCTTGTAGAGCAGGTTTGGTGGTGATGAAATCTCTGAGCGCTTGCTTGTTCACAAAGGATTTTATTTTTCCTTCGCTTATGAAGCTTAGTTTGGCTGGATAGGAGATTCTGGGTTGAAAGTTCTTTTCTTTAAGGATGTTGAATATTGGCCCCCAATCTCTTCTGGCTTGTAGGGTTTCTGCTGAGAGATCTGCTGTGAGTCTAATGGGCTTCCCTTTGTGGGTAACCCGACCTTTCTCTCTGGCTGCCCTTAGCATTTTCTCTTTCATTTCAACCTTGGTGAATCTGACGATTATGTGCCTTGGGGTTGCTCTTCTTGCGGAATATCTTTGTGGTGTTCTCTGTATTTCCTGGATTTGAATATTGGTCTGCCTTGCTAGGTTGGGGAAGGAAAAACAAGATCTCTATGCAGTAAGTATGAAGCATAAAGGAAAGGCATGGTATGCTATGTTTGCTTCATAAAAAGCATATGTTCAAAGATTTTTCTCCAGATAGCAGAAGAAAGATAGGATGACTTCACCTTCTTAAGGGAAATTAAAGAAAATATTAGCTCTATGAAGTAGGAGATGACAAGAAGATGATAAAGAGACAGGCTGCAACAAAAGGAAAGTTAGCATGAAATAAATTAAGGGGGAAAAATGACACTGATGATTTTAAAGCTGCATTGGAAGCAAGAAAGAGAAGTAACAATGTAAAAGCCTATGAGTAGAGAACAGACTTGAGAATATCATACCATTCAAAGAATGTGATCGAATAGATGGTAATCAAAATTGTAGAAAATAATAGAAGTCCATCATTGAGATAATAGCCATGCTTGAAAAGGAAAAAAAGACATGAACAGACAAAAATTCAAAGATAAAATAGTATAAACCATTCCTGAATTGAATGAGGACCTGAAACTATAGATTAGGATTTATCATATGGAGAAAAATGTATTAAAGAACAACCAACATTCAGAAACATCGTAATGAATTTATTGAACTCTAAGGAAAGAATACTTCAAATATCTAGACAAGAGGTCATCTACAAGTTAAAAAAAAAAAAAGCTTTAAATTGTCAGCCAAATAGCTGACAGATAGAAGTGGAGCGATTTGTGTGGAATGTGCATATACTAGGGGTCTATACAGTCCTGTTAATGCAAAGACAACAGAGAGACTGTCAATTTTATGAAGATTTAGGAATATAGAAACCATTTATCTTTCCTGATGAATCTACTTGAATATACAATTAGTGCAATGAAAACTAAAATGTAAACATGAAAATTCTGCTGTGTATATATTTGAACACACTTTTACCTAAATAGTTATGGCTACAGATTATATACATAATTATTCCTATCTATCATCTATCTAATCTTTCTTGCTAAGATGAAAATCTGTACATGATAATACAATGGAGACCAAAATCCTATAGTACAGGATGAAAACCTCCCAGAAAGAAGGTGATTAAAACTGGCAAGGTTAAATATCTTAATTTGTTCATACTTCATTAAGGAGATTAATTAGATATTGTTGTCATAGAGCAGTTAAGAAGAAATTGTTTATGCAGACAGGATACAGGAGTCTTAGGTAAGGTTTTCCTTTTAATGAAAAGGATCCCCAAATCCTTTTCTTTTCTAACAAAGAACAGCCTTTAAAATTGAGCTGCAGACATAGACAAGCAAGCTAGAAGCTTGCACAGGTGAATGCCAGCAATTGCGCCAATAGGAAATAGCTACCCAACACTAGGCATGTTCAAAATGGCATCTCCGTGTTCCCTTCTCATCACCAGCCTCTGTACAGTAAGATGATGCCGGCCAAGTAGAAAGCTCATTTGCATAATAAGATTTGGGTGGGGTGGCCAGCCTTCCCTGTGTGCTCTGTAAATGCACACTTGGTCAGACCAATCTGTGGGCTCTATGTAAATTAGACACTGCCTCCTCAAGCCTGCTTCTAAAATCTGCTGTGGTCTGACATAGGCCAGATTTTCCTTTTGGAAGCCCTTCTCTCTTGCCGGGAAGAAAGATAATCTCCTTTTTCTTTCTTTTGCCTATTAAACCTCTGCTCCTAAACCCACTCCTCCTGTGTGTCCACGTCCTTAATTTTCTTAGCGTAAGGCAATGAACTCCAGGTATTTACCCCGGACAATCGCGCCACTTCAGATGCAATATGGAAAGCATGTACATTGACAGACATAGGTTATAAAGATGGTATTTAAACTTATATACTTTCTAAATTATAACGGAGAAAATAAAATCACTTTAAAAATTGGAGAAATGCAATAAAAATGATAATAAAATATAATTACATCATAATATCAAACAATAATAGCTATTCTAGTGAGGATTAGGCTCTGATTTTTTTATCTGCCCAAACTCCTATCTAAGGGATTTGGGGAGTCATGCCCTAGAAACCATAAATTATGATCAGATGGGTTTTATTTAACCTTATATATCATGAATTACTTTCCAATCTGACTCTGGCATAATATTATATGACAAAGAAAGTCAAATTATTTTACCCCAAAACATGTTTCCTTGCCATAATTTGAAATGACCTAGCAAAGCTGTCGTTCTGGGGGGAAATTTGCATCTGTAAAGACTTTTTATTAACGTAGCTAGGTCTTTTTCTTCCATGGCCCTCCCTGGAATCTCTTCAATCCTAATGAGATTAACTAAGAGTCTAGCACCTTTTAAGGACTTGAATAGGAAAGATTTTCAATCTGTTGTCTCTAATGGCAGCCACTGTTAAGACTTCAAAATCTTTTCTTTTCTATAGGTCCAGCTCTTTAGACGAACTCAACCAATTGTCAATCAGAAAATGTTTAAATCTACCTATAGCCTGGAAGTCCCCATAACTCCCAACCCATGCTTTTACTTGTCCTGCCTTTCAGACCAAATCAATCTATTTCTTAAACGTATTCTATCGAGGTTTCATGCCTCCCTCAAAATGTATAAAATGTATAAAATAAAGTTGCACCCCAGCTACTTTGGGCACATGTTCTCAGGACCTCCTGAGGGATGTGTCATGGCTATGGTCATTCATATTTGGCTCGGAATGAATCCCTTCAGATATAGAGTTTGACTCTCTTCATTGACATTAGTAAAAAAAAAAAAAAAAAAAAAAAAAAAAATCCTGATCAAACTTATTTTTCTGAGTAGGAGTAGCCTACCTATATGTACGTGTTATAAGTAAAATTTTGATGCCACAAAAGAAGTAGCACTCAGAGACATGTCCTCTCAGCAAGGCAGTTTATTTCTATAGAAGGGTGCAGGATTCATGGACAGAGCAATGATAGCCACCACATGCTTGGACAAGCGGGGGAAGGGGTACTTATGCCTAATGGAGTGTTGTCCCCTGTTGGCTAGGGTTAGACCTTGCAAATTGGACTAATCCTGATTGACTATTTTAAAAGGAGCAGGGGCAGGGTGGGTGTTTTGGCAGAAAGGACGGTTATGTGCGTGTCAGAGTAGGTAGCCAGGGGTGATCAAGTGACCAGGATGAGTCAGGATGGAGCCAGGGGTGAGGGGCAGCAGATGTGAACTACTGATGAACCAGTGGAGAAGGTTGTTTACTTAAATTACAAGGAAGTTAAACTTTAAAATAGAGATTTAAAGAATAAGAGAGCTGAACATACTGACATACTGATTCTCTGAAGAGAAACTTGGGGTTCACTATAACATACCTGACTTGTGATCTGCTTTAAAAATAAATAGAAAAGGAATCCACAAAAGGAAGTCAAGTTCTAGGCATTATAAACCAAAAATAAAATTCTAAGTCTCTCAACCAAATGAATGGATCCTCTCCTCAGCCAACGGATTCCAAAGAAACCTGAGAAACTAGTTTGGGCCACAAAGGGGAAGACAGGGTTGGACATGCCACATTGTATCATCTCTGTTTTGGAGTTTAGACACATTGGATTAGCATTCACGTTAAAATAGAGATCTTAAGACTGTCGAAACAGACTCTGTAGCAATGAGATACTAAATTCCAATCTGACTCTAGTATCACATGACAGATAGCAAGTCCTAAAGGAAATCTAAATATTTTACCCCAAAATATATTTGACATATTTTGAAATGGTACTACAAAGCTGTCTCTTGTGGGTGAAATTTACATTCTATTGAGAACCCCCTTCTGTTCCAGGTCTTTTTCTGATACTGAAGACATTAGCTGAGAGTCTAGTACCTTTTATGGATCTGAGTAGGAAATATTTGCTATCTATTGCCTCTTGGGGTAGCCACCTATGAGGCTTCATCTACATAATAAGAACTCTAGTCTCTACAGCTTTTTTTTTTTCTTTTTTATTGTAACCCAAACTCCCCTTTCTATTGATTCCAGGCTTTTAAATAATAGAACTCTTTCAACCAATTGATGACTAGAAAATCTTTGACTCCATCTATGACATGTAAGTTCCTGCTTCGAGTTGCCCTGCCTTTTCCAGACCAAACCAATGTGTATACCTGACGTGTATTGATTGATGTCATATGTCTTCCTAAAACCTACAAAACCAGTCTGTAACCCAATCTCTTTGGGTACATGTTCTAGGAACTTCTGAGACTGTGTTATGGGCCTGTCCTTAACCTTGGCAACATAAACTTCTAAATTTATTAAGACTTATCTCAGATACTTTTTGATTTACAGCGTACACATACCCATACACACACACACACACACACACACACACACACACACTTACATATATACACTAAGTAAATGAACAAAAGTAAAGGCTTATAATGTCAATATCAAAGAAAGTTATATATGATAACTTTATATTAATGGGGGTTTAAATTCACAATGGGGTTATAGGTGCCATGTATCTTTATGCTTCTAAAAATATTGTATAAAATATATAAAGTAAAAATCTTCAGTTATACAAGAAAAAATACAAAATAGAGTAATGTTGCAATACTTTTATTTTTTCAATCTTTGACAGACCAAGTAGACAAAATATAAGTAAGCATATTGAGAATATTTCTTTACATATCTTATATAATATATGCTAATCTAGTACTCTATATAATGTATATATTCTATATAATACAATAGTATATTATATACATTGTATTACATACTATTGTATTCTATATAATATATAATATATATATCATATACTATTCTATATAATATATAATTTTCATGATGAATTGATGCCTTATAAGTCTATCTGAATGAATGAATTGATGTCTTATAAGTATATAAGTCTATCTGAATAAACTCCTGAAACTAAAGACTATGCAAACCATGCAATTTAAATACAACACTGTAAAACCAAAAGTAAACAACAAAGTAAGAGTCTCAAACATAATTCATATATTAAAAGTCTCTCAGCGTTCCACTCTGGAATAGTGATGTAAGCTCTCACAGACCAACCCACCACTGATAACAAATAACAACTCTACACAAAATACTTAAAAAATGAAACACCATCTAATATTTCTGAAGAGTAAACCAAAGCAGATGATAGGGGAGAGGAGTCTAAACTTGGAGAAGAGGCAGGCACAGAAGTGATTTTCTCATATTTGCAACTTTACCTTGAAAGCAGACCATAGCTCAGGAGGCTATATCACTGATAGAATCTCTTTGCAGAAGCATGAGACTTGGGCAGACATGGCCAACCTCCAGAACAGCAGGGGGAGTTTGGAGAAGAGAAAGCAGGAGGAAGGGCTCTGCTAACTCAGTGTGTGGACATTGTGCTTATCTTAGGATGAGCCTGATATGCATGAGGCAGAGGATGAATTTAGAATGAAGTCAGATGGTAAAAGTATGCATTTTCTCCATTAAGATGTTTAGGCTCAGAAATAGAATAGGCAGATAATCAGGCTGCAAGAGATTACAGCCAGTATTACTTGGTAAACAGATACACGAGATTGATGGCAGAAGAGAGTCTAAGATAATTCCTAGGATTTGCTTTGTATGGACAGTTAGTTATATGGAGATGACAGCAATTTCGTTTGGGGAAGTTCTAGGTTTGAGATGCCTGTGAGATAGTTAAGTGAAGCTTGATTTCTAATACTGGCATTTCATGAGAAAGACCACGAGAGGTATGGATTTGGGAGTCACTAAGGATAAGATACCATTGAAAATATGGGAAAGCATAAAAATTTCCCTGGGAGAGAGTCCTATATTTGTAAGCATCCTTATTGAGGATCTAAAGTATTGTAACTATGTTCATTCATGTAGTCACTCATTCAGTCACTCTAATAAGTGTACTCCTTGTAATCTAAGCACTGTAGTGGGTGCTAAATATACAATTGTCAACTCTAAGTCAAATGTATTTCCCACCCCCAACTAAGTTTAGGGAATGTTTAGTTAACAAACAGATTTCTACAATCGGAATTGCTCTGTTTCTTTCTTTCTTTCTTTATGGTTGCTACGTAAAAAGTTAATACATAGTGGCTTAAAAGAATGCTACACTTTTATTATCTTAAAATGTCTGTGGGTCAGGAATATGGACATGGCATAGCTGGGCCCTCTGGTCAGGATCTCACAAAGCTACAGCCAAGTTATTGGTGAGGCTGCATTCTCATTTTGAGGGTTAACTGGGAGGAATCAACTTCTAAGCTAACTCAGGTTGTTGGCAGAATTTCCTTTGCAGTTGTAGAACTAAGGAGTTGGCTACTTACTGGCTCGTACTTGGAAGGTGCCTTCAATTTCCAGAGGCTACCTGCAATTCCTAAAAACTGCCTGCAGTTTCTAAGGGCTGGCTGCTGTTCCTTGGCACTTAACTTTTCAAATGTGTCTGCTTAATTTTTCAAGACAACAGGGAGAATCTCTAGAGAGTGGCTAGTAAGGTAGAATCTTAGGCAATGTTACATAATCATGGAAGTGATATGCTATCACTTTTCTCATATTTTATTGGTTAGAAGCAGGTCACAGTGTTGAGAATAATAAGTTCCTCTTCAAATTTCCCTGTGCTTTCTTGTTTTTTCTTGTTCTGTAAATAGCCCTTCCCACCTTTGCTGCACCCAGACATGCTTTGTATTTGTTTTGTAAACATCCATTTCCACCTTAGCAATGGACAGCCTCTCCCTTCCATGCCTAATTAGCCATATTCAATTTCAAACACTAGCCAGTTGGGTCAGCTTAGACTGTGCAGTCGGCTCCAGTCAATGGGAAAAGACACAAAAACACCAAGTCTGTTGGGGATAAAACCCTTACTCTACCCTGCTCAGTGTGTTCCTCCAATTGCATCAGATGCAGGTAGCACCCTTCTGCAGAAGTAAATTTGCCTTGCTGAGAAATCTTCTGTTTGAGTGCTCATTTTCTTGGCGACTCTCCGCTCTTATTTCCAACAACAGGTCCCACTCATACTCAACAGGAAGAGACACAGGGCCATGAATACCAGGAGACAGAGCTTATGGGGGGTGCTTTTGAGTCTGTCTACCCAAGTTCCTTTAGATACCATTGTACATAGCCATAAGGAAAATGTATACAGCATACATTTTGTCCCAACATGATGGAAAACACTGGTGTTTCAAAAAAAAAAACACATTCTGAGAAATGCTAATCCAGGAGAAAGTAAGCCACATGTACAACAAATACATTTGAATTCTTGTTTGTTTTCATCTGCCTTTCCTCCTCTCTTGCTATTTCTCTATACATGCAGAAATCTTATTAAGGTGGTTTTATTAAAGGTCAAAGCGTACTAAGTCAAATATCATTATAAAAAAATTTGTTTTTCCAACTGCTCAGTGGAATAATTCCTTCTTACCACTATAATTGAGTTTATTTCAATTTTTTTTATGTTATTATTACATTAAGAAAAAGAACTTCAGTTTCATGGGCTTGTCTGTCTTCTGTCCTACTTTTTCATGAAGGCTATTTCATTATGAATTGATAAGATTTGTATTCTAAGAAGCCTGATATTTTTCTTGAAATTCTGACCACAGCTTTCCTCTAGAGCTCAGGCAGACAGACACCCTGGACCAGTCTGGAGAATAGATACCATTCTGTTCTCTGCTTCTCTAGAAGCACTAATCCTTGTTCTTCCTTCCCAGTGAATCAGTTCATACTGATAGACACATACAGGACTCTGGCTCAATTGCTCAATCTTCTCAACAGACCACCCAGAGAGTTTAAGGATGACTTTAGACTCAGCTAATATCCACACTACACTCTTCCACCACCTTTGACAACCTTGATGTTTCTAATGAGAACATCTCTTCTGTGGAGATTTGGAGACTCCATATTAAGCCACGATGGATACCAACTAAGGAAGAGGCTGGAGGAATGTAATACTTATAAGAAATGGCCCAAAGTCCCAAAGAGTTGGGAAGATTTTTTGGGAATGGTAGCTTATACAGTAAAACCAGTGTTATATTGAAGGTGGGGGGCAGGCATGGCATTAAGAGGACTCTGATAAATCTCTCCTTTCCCATTTGAGTAAGGTAGAATTTGATAATTTTCAAATTATTTGTAATCATAAGGTTCAGAAAATTTTCCCTTAGGGACAATTTGGAAAATCAAATAGACCACCCTTTCCTCACAGCCAAAGCAGCACAAGAGAATGTAAGATTTAGAATGTTGTTAAAGAGTGTCCAAACAGGAATTGCAGTAGACAAAGTTAAACAGGCAAGGATGACTTTATGCAGCAGGAGAGCAGGACAACTCAACTCCACTAAAACAAAAGTTAGAGGAGTTTTAAGCACAGGGTGAGCTGGTGAAAAAGTCCTGAGGGGCAACTATTGCCCTCTTCTAACCTATTAGCTGGGAGGTTGTTCAATGGGAAGTGCTGAGCACATTGAGTTATTCCTAAATTTGCTAACGTTTTTCTCTATGATTAGGCCATCTGTGTTTGCTAATTGCTGCTCATTGAAATTAGGCTTCCACCCTCATGGAGACTTGGGAGATAGGGGTGTAGTGTAATGTCCATTCATGTTTACATAACAAAGAGATGGTTCTTAGGTCTTTCAAAAAGACATTTCTGGGTTGTAAAACTGCCAAGAGGCTATTAAAAAGATTTACATCTTAAAGGGACAGAAATAATTTACAATCACAAAGTTTTCTAAAGTAAATGCTCTAAAAAAAAAAAAAAAAAAAAAAAAAAAAGGAGGTCAGGGCCTATAGTCAGAAAAACACCTCTCTGAACTTGAAGTCACCCTACCGAAAATGTTAACTCTTTCTTTGTTAATGGTATGTTGACTAGGGCCTGCACGAAATAAAAGATCCTGACCCAAATTAGAGCAATCTGTCCCCACCACCTCCCACAAGGAGGAGTCATAAAATAAAGCAAAACAGCCTGATTTAGCTGGGCTTTCCCCCTACATCATAATGCAGAACACAGATAAAGTAGCCTAGAGCATAAGGCATCACTCCTTCCCTTAAGCCTAAACCTAAACTTTCCATACTCCAGCAAGGAAAGGAGAAACTGGTGAGAAGTAAATGGTGGTGAGGTGGCTGAATGCTCTATTATTCTATCAGAAGATGTATAGGTTAGAGCAGAGGCAAAATTGAGAGAAAGTCACATACCTGCTTTATTAATAACTCTGTTTATTAGCATATATGCGTTAATCCAGCCTTGCGTTAATAACTCTTCTTTGATTGGGAAGGTGTGAAAGGAAGTGGAAGGAGAGTAATAAAGGAATCTCAAGATCTTGTCATATGTAGTAGGTAGTTTTATTTCTGCATGTGTTAAGCCTTTCTTGCATCGCTCTAAAGAAATTTCAGGACAGAAGACGATTGAGGAGCAAGTATCTCACGTGGAAGAACAGGAGCAACAGGCAGGGAGAGGTTTACTTTTACACAACCAGATCTCGCGAGAACTCACTCACTATGGTGAGCACAGCACTAGGAGAGATCCATCCCCATATTCTAATCACCTCCAACCATGCCCCACCTTCAATACTGGGTATTACATCTCATCATGAGATTTGAAAAGGAAACCAAGCTATATCACTGCAGCTAAAAACAATAATTAGGAAAGATGAGGCTGAAAGACCTCTAGACAAATTTTCATTTCTAACACATCATACTAGCCATATATCTAGATCTATATATTTGTCCATATTTATCTCCTTTCATTGTGGTTTTGAATTTCATTCTGCTTAATATTATTTAAAATAAATGTCCTATGGCTCACACTCTATATTTTACTGAAGTTTTGAGATTTTGCTGATTTTGTAGGAATATAAATTGATTGAAATTATTACATAGTTTGACCAACAATCAAGATCAGAAAAATGTAGCAAACTCTTTTGAGCATTGAAACTAGCACAGATGTGCAGCATCTGATAGCATCTGTTAAGAAATTTTGCTGAAATTCTTTTTTCCCAGTAATTTTTTTTCTTAATCTGATTTTTCTTGTAAGACAGCTGGCTATTCAAATAATAACAAAATAACAGCTGAGCATCTAGGCATAGTTTCCAGGATCTGTGGCAGCTGAGTGAGACTGAGTTGAAATCATGTTAGATGTGTGAGTCATCAATTTGAAATTTGTAATATTAAAGCAGAAGACCCTGGCTGACAGAAAACGGGAAACAGATGTTGCAATAACAATCAACTCATGGATAATATTCTGGGTAAATTTAGCATGCTTTACACATGTTTCAAAATGGTCTTTAAATTGAATTTGGTATAAAAGGAAAGATTGAAGACTTGGACTGTAGTATAGGAATAAACACTAATCTCCCAATAGCAAAAGACATTTTTTTGCCAAGATCTTAAGGCAGAGTTTTTTGGAAATTTTTTCATTCTTTTGTTCTTTTTTTTTTTTTTGCTATTGTCTCTTCATTTAGCAATTAAAAATTGTATATCAGCCCTAATTTATTACACTAAACTAAAGCAAAATGCTGTCCAAGGTCCAATACTTTTTAAAATTATCTCATTTAGGACAGGCACAGTGGCTCATGCCTGTAATTCCAGCACTTTGGGAGGCCGAGGCAGGTGGATCATGAGGAGGTCAGGAGATTAAGACCATCCTGGTCAACATGGTGAAACCCCATCTCTACTAAAAATACAAAAATCTTATCTGGGTGTGACAGCACGTGCTTGTAGTCCCAGCTACTCGGGAGGCTGAGGCAGGAGAATTGGTTGTCACCCAGCCTGTGTGACAGAGCAAGACTCTGTCTCAAGAAAAAAAAAAATTAAATTTATTTATAGAACATATCTCTATTTTTTTAAAGAATACAACCTATTGACTATAGGTACCATGTTGTACAGTAGATCTCCTGGAGTTACTCTTCTTAGGTAGCTTATTTTGTGTCGTCTACTAACATCTCCAAAGTCCCTGCAACCACCATCCTCTGGTAACGCCTATCTGCTTCTATTAATTCAACATCTTCGGATTCTACGTGTAAGTCAGATCATATAGTATTTGTCTTTCTGTGCCTGGCTTGTCTTACTTAACATAATGTCATCCAGGTTCATTGATGTTGTTGCACATGACAGGATTTTCTTGTTTCTAAAGTTTAAATAATGTTCCATACATACCACATTTACTTTATCCATTTATCTGTTGATGGATATTCAGGTTAACTCCGTACCTAGTCTATTGTGAATAGTACTACAAGACATATACCCATGCAGATATCATTTTGACATACTAATTTCATTCCTTTGGATATATTCCAGTAGTGTGATTGCTGGATCATATGATATACATATTTTTAATATCTTGAGAAATCTCCATGAAGTTTT
This sequence comes from Saimiri boliviensis, assembly GCF_048565385.1. Classification (NCBI taxonomy): domain Eukaryota; kingdom Metazoa; phylum Chordata; class Mammalia; order Primates; family Cebidae; genus Saimiri; species Saimiri boliviensis. Next base: position 55,928,206 of record NC_133463.1, on the reverse strand, counting down.
CTGTAATGACCATACTAATTGACATTCCCACCAGCAGTATGCAAGAGTTCTCCTTTCTCCACATCTGCATCAAAACTTATCATTCTTTTTATTTTAATAATAGCAATTCTAATAGTTTGAGGTGATTGATATCTTACTGCAGTTTCATTTTTTGCAGAAAGTCTATTTCCTTGAAGATTAATCATGCTGGTATTTCTTTAATATGCCTGTTAGCAGTTTGTATGTCTTCTTTTGAGAGAGGTCTATTCAGTTTTTTGTGGGTGTGCCTATTTTAAAATCAAATTATTTGGGGTTTTTGTTATATTGTCTGTTTCATACATATATATAAATTTATACCTCTTATCAGATGTATGATTTGTGAATATTTTATTTCATTCCATAGATTATCTGTTCACTCTGGGGGTTGTTTCCTTTGCTGTGTGGAAGTTTTTTCAGTTTGATATAATCCTATTTGTCAATTTTTGCTTCTGCTACCTATGCTTTTGGGGTCATATATTAAAAAAAAAATCATTGATCAGGCTAATGTGATGGAGGTTTTTCCCATGTTTTCTTCTAGTAGTCTTACAGCTTCAGGTCTTATATTTAAGTCTTTAACTCATTTTGTTTTTATATTCTTATGCATGTGGATATCTGGTTTCCCAAGGCCATTTCTTTAAAATACTGTTATTTTCCCAAGTATCTTCTTGGCACCACTGCCAAAAATCACTTGACTGTAAATGCATGGATTTACTTCTGGGTTCTCTATTCTATTCCATTGGCTTATGTGTCTGCCTTTATGCTAGGAACATGCTATTTTTTAAAATTATAGCTTCATAATATATTTAAGAAGTCAGGTAGTGTGATGCCTTCAACTTTTTTCTTTTTACTCAGGATGGCTTTGGCTATTCAGGGTCTTTTGTGATTCATACAAATTTTGATCTTTAAGAAAAAAATCTCTGTGGGCTGGACATAGCGCCTCATGCCTATTATGCCAGCAATTTAGGAAGCCAATTCAGGTGGATCACTTGAAGTCAGGAGTTCAAGACCAGCCTAGCTACCATGGTGAAACCCTGTCTCTACTAAAAATACAAAACTTAGATGGGCAAGGTGGCAGTTTGTTGTCCCAGCTACTCAGGAGGCTGAGGTAGGAGAATCACTTGAACCCAGGAGGCAGAGGTTGCAGCCAACTGAGATTGCATCACTGCCCCTGGCCTGAGCAACACAGGGAGACTCCATCTCAAAAAAAAAAAAAAAAAAAAAATCTCTGTGAAAAATGTCATTGGAATTTTTATAGGGCTTGAATTGAACATATAGATTACTTTGAATACTATGGACATTTTAACAATATTGATTCTTCCAATCCATGAAATTGAGATGTATTTCCATTTATTCATGTCTTCAATTTTTTTTTCATTAATGTTTTATAACTTTCTATATACAGGTATTTCACCTCCTTGGGGAAAATCTATTCCTAAGCATTTCTTTGGTAGCTATTGTAAATAGTTTTTTAAGAAATATAGTTAAGTGTATAAAAATGCTACTAATCTTTCTATGTTGATTTTCTATTATGTGATTTTATTAAATTTGTTAACTAGTTCTAACAATTTTTGTTGCAGTTTTTAGGGTTTTCTATATAGAAAATTACATCATCTACAAACAGGGACAATTTAACTTCTTCCTTTCCAAGTCAAATGCCCTTATTTTTCCTCTTGCCCAATTGCTCTGGCTTCCAGTACTATTTTGATTAAAAGTTATGAGAGTGGGGACTCTGTCTCATTCCTGATCTAAGAGGAAAACTTTAATTTTTCACCACTGAGTATGATGTCAGCTGTCGGTTTGCCATATATGGCCTTTATTGTGCTGAAGTACGTTTATTTCTATACTTAATTCGGTGAAAGCTTTTTATCATAAAAGGATTTTCAATTTTGGCAAAGCTTTTTCTGCATCTATTGAAATAATCATTTTGTTTTCCTTCATTCTGTTACTGTAATATATCACATTTATAGATTTGCATATGTTGAAATATCTTTGTATTCCTAGAATAAATCCCACTTAATATTGATGAATGGCTTAAGGTATTGTTGAATTCAGTTTGCTAATATTTTGTTGAGAATTTTTTCATCTATGTTTATCAGGGATATTGGCCTGTAATTTTTATTTCTGTGTTGTCGTTCTCTGACTTATTATCATGGTAATGCAGGATTCACAAAGTGAGTTTGGAAGCATTATCTCTTCTTTGATTTTTGGAAGAATTTGAGAAAAATTAGTATTAATTCTTTATATGTTTAGCAGTAGAACCATAAGGTCCTGGGCTTCTCTTTGATGGAAGTAATTTTATTACTGATTCAATCTCCTTATTCATTATTGATCTTTTCAGATTTTCCATTTATTAATGATATAGTCCAGGTAGATTGTACATGTCTAGGAATTTATCCGTTTCTTCTAGATTCTCCAATTTGTTGGCATATAATTGTTCACAGTAGTCTATTATGATCTTTTATATTTCAGTGGTATTAGTTATAATGTCTCCTTTTTTGTTTTTAATTTTATTTATTTGATGCTTTTTTTCTTAGTCTCAGCTAAAGGTTTGTGAATTTTATCTTTTTCAAAAACACAACCTTTAGTTTCATTGATCTTCGTATTTTTATAATTTCTATTTTATTTATTCATGCTCTAATATTTGTTTCTTGTACTACCTTTAGGTGTTTTCCCTCCTAATCTTTCCACTTTTTTGATAGAGGTTTTTATTTGTATGTACTTACCTCTAAAACTTTTTTTTTTTTTGCCACATTTCGTAAGTTTTGGTATATTATGTGTATATTTTCATTTTTTTAATATACTGTTAATTTCATTTTTAACTTCTTCATTAATTATTGCTTGTTCAAAAGCATGCAGTTTAATTTTCACATACTTGTAAATTTTCTGAAATATCCTCCTGTCACTCATTTCTAGTTTCATACCACTGTGGTTAGTAATATACTTGATATTATTTCAGTCTTCTTAAATTTGTTCAGACTTGTTTTGTGACCTAACATATGACCTATCCTTTTTTTTTTTTTGCACACTGATCATGACTTTATTTAAAAATTAGAAAACAATACTGTAGAAACATTGATATGTAATTTTCTAAAATGCTGCATCTTAGATTTAGTTGGCAAAGACCACATTTAGCAATAAGCATGAGTTTAGTCTTCCATGTAGAAACCAGATACACTAAACTGTAAAAAAAAATAAGAATTTCCTATTGTTTGAAAATACCAGTTTAATGTAAGATTGTAAAAATGCATAGATTTTTGCATAAAAGAACTGGCTGTACAAGATTATTCCCCTTTCACAGTATTCCTTTTTACTTCATATGCAAGTTATTGGTTATGCTGTAGGATTTATCTATTACAGCACTAAAAGGCAACTATTGAGGGAAGAGGCAGAAAAAGGAAAAAAGGAATGTATGTAAGGCAATTTTTCTTAAAAGTACAATAAGCTTGATAGTGTTTTAGGAAGACAAGATAAAAATTACTCAAGGCTAGCTTGGTTCTCACTGAATAAAAACAATGGACTAAATACTGAGCTCCTTCTGTGTGGATCTAATAATAATCTCTGGGGTAGTCATACTCGCCATGATACTCATCAGGGTATTCTGCCTAGTAATCACTATCACTGATTTCCGAACCATTTGTTCCTGTTCCTTGGCTTCCGTTGTGAATGACAGGTTCTGTCGGAGCAGCACAGTATTTGGGATCGTATACTTGCCGCCCAAGCCCATACACACTTATTTCTTTCTGGGAAGCAACTTTGTTGGTACCCATCTGTAGAGAAATTGTCGAGTTGTTCACTGGCTGTAATGTTAGCTTCTGATCGTAGATATCTCTTCTGGTTCCTGGTGCTAACATCCCTGCCTGGCTGGCTCCTTTGTTAGTGCCCATCTGCAGACTAATTGTGGTCTGGTCAAAAGGTTTGTCAGTTTGCATTCTGGGACTGTTAAGAAGAAAGCATATCTGCTGCTGTTGGATGGAATAATCTATACATGTCTATTAGATTTATCTGTTTTAAAGTGTAGTGGAAGTCTTATGTTTTCTTAATGATTCTCTGTCTGGATCATCTGTCCATTGCTGTAGGTGGGATATTGAAGTCCGGTATTGTTATTGTATTGCAGTTGATCTCTGTGTACAAATGTATGAATATTTGATTTATATATCTAAGTGTTCTGATATTGGATGTATAAATATTTGTAATTTGTTATATCCTCTTTAAGAATTCATCTTTTTATCATTATATAATGCCCTTCTTTGTCTTTCTTTACAGTTTTTTATTTAAAGAGTATTTTATTTGATATAAGAGTAGTTCCCGCTGCACTTTTGGTTTTCATTTACCTGGAATATATTATTCTATCCATTGACTTTCAGTCTGTGTGTCCTTACACATGACATCAGTCTCTCGTAATCTTCATATAGTTGGGTCTTTTCTCTCTTTTTCCATTCAGTCACTCTATGTCTTTTGGTTGAGACAATTTAGTTCATTTACGTTCAAGGTAGTTATTTATAAGTAAAGACTTACTACTGCCATTTTGTTAATTGTTCTCTAGTTATTTTGTAAATAGTTTCTTCCCTTTTCCTGTTCTTGCTGTCTTTCTTTATGATTAGGTGATTTTCTCTAGTGGTATGTTTTGATTCTTTACTTTTTTCTTCATGTATCTATTACAGGTTTTTATGTGTGATTAAGGTGAACCTTGCATGAAACATAGTAAGAACAGGCTATTTTACTTCATAACTTAGTTTTGATTGTATTTTTTAAAACTCAATATTTTTACCCAACTTTATTCCACATTTTATGTATTTGATGTCACAATTTACATGGGGAATCCCTTAACAAATTATTACAACTATCATTACTTTTAATAATTTGTCTTTTAACCTTCAAACTATAAACATAAGTGATTTACACACCGGCAGTACAGGATTAGAGTCTTCTGAATTTGACTGTGTATTTACTTTTATTAGTCTTATATTTTTATATGTTTTCTTGTTACTACTAATTAACATCCTTTTATTTCGGCTTGAAAAATCCCTCTTAGCATTTATTGTATGACAGGTCTAGTGGTGACATACCCTAAGCTTTTGTCTGTTTAGGATAGTATTTATATCACCCTCATTTCTAAATGTTGAAGTTAAAAGTGCTCAGTGCTGCAAAGTGGAACTAACACTCATGCAAAACTTTTCTCAGCAAGGCAATTTACTTCTATAGAAGGGCATCTCTTGCATGCAAGGCAGAGGTAAGGGAGAGCATGCAGAACAAAAGAGAGCAGCCGTTTTATTTTTTAATGTAGACTTTGTTCCTGTGTCCTCCCACTGTGGACTGGGGTCAAACTGCACAATCTAGGCTAATTCCAAATGGCTACTGTTGATGTCATCAAGGGGGTAAGGGTGGGAAGGGCAGCTACATAGGTGATAGGAAATGCTTGGTCATGTTTGGTTACAGCAGAGATAGGGAGGGGTGATAGATGAAAGGGTAAGATCAATTTTTAGAATAGAACAAAGAACTGGCAAATGAAACCCTTTGAAGGAGAACTATTTGTTCTTAACAACATAAAAAATATATTTGCTAGATACAGTATTGGTTGGTAGTTTTTTTTTTTCTTTTAGTACTTCACATATATAACTCTCTTGGCCTATAAGTTCTCTTATAAGATATATGCTCCTGTGTTTATTGAACTTCCTCATATGTAGTTTTTTTCTCTCTTACTAGTTTCAGGATATTCTCTCTGTCGTTGATACTTGGCCGTTTGATTATTAAATGTGTTGGTGTCATCTTATTTGGATTGAATCGGGTTGGAGATCTTTGACTTTTTTATACCTGGAATTTGTAACTTTGCCAAGATTTAGAATGTTTTCTGTAGAAAATTATTTCTTTAAAAAAGCTCTGTTTTTCTCTTTCCTTTTTGAACTCCTATAATTCAAATATTTGCTTTTTTGATTATATCTCCTAATTCTTGTAAGTTTTCTTCATTCCTTTTTCTTTTTCTCCTCTGTATATTTTCAAATAGTTGTCAGCTTTGTTCTTCTGCTTTATTGATTCTGCTGTTGATGTTCTCTGTTGTGCTTTCATTTTGTTCATTGTGTGTTTTAGCTCAAGAATATCTCTGTGTGTGTGTGTGTGTGTGTGTGCATGTGTGCGTGCGCGTAATTTTAGTTACACACTGATGGATGGTGAAGTGTCAGGCGCTGTCCTAAAGGATAGGTCTATGGGGACTGGCCTGCCACTGGGCCATGGATGCTAGTCTGATGCCTGAGGGTATGGGTGCTAACCTAGTGCTGGAGCTATGTGAGATGACCTGGCTCTGGGATTTTCTGAAAACTGGGGCAGGCCTAGAGCCTGAATATGTGAGGATTGGGAAGGTCTGGGGCAGGCTTGGCACTGGGGCTGGTCTGAATACTGGCGGTGACTTGGTGGTGGGAGGCTAGGAGACTGAGTCTGTCAGGTGGGCCTGGAATCTGGAGCTGCATGGTCTGGCCTACTGATGGGGAAGGCCTGGAGGCTCAGTCCCTGGGTACCAGTCCGATATTTCGGGTCACGGGTATTCTTGGTACTGAGTTTTACTTGAGTAGGCTTGTTAGTGAGGTCTGAGGCAAAATCTATTGCTTAAATTCTTCTCCTACCCACAAGTGAGGGGTTTTTCTCTCCGCCCTGTACTGTCTGTGTTTGAGTGAGGAGTGATACAGATTAGTTAAAACTTCTTTCTACCCTTTTCAATGCATTTTTTCTTATTCCATTGCTGCAGCCATGTGCTTGTAATTTTGTATCTAGTTTCCTTAACTCTTAGGAAGGTATTTCAAACATGGGTATTTGTTCAAATTGATGTTTGTTCTGAGGTCAAGTGTTGGAAAGCCTATTCTACCATCTTGCTGACATTTGCTGGACGTGTTTTATTTTAATATTTTAATATTTTAATCTTATAACATGAAGTTAAGTGAATAGGCTATGGAGAAAAATGGCCTGGACTCAAATAGCACCTTCTTTTGAAATGTGTTCAAAGGCAAAGTATTTAGCCTTTCTGTGCCTTTTAATGGGAGTATACAACTGTGTAAGAGCATTAAGACCTGTACAGTGCTAAGCAGAGATTAAGTGCTAAGTCAGTATTTATTATTATTTATAGTCTGCAGTAATAAGAACTCCACAAATCCATTATGAAAAATATTTGACCTCATTTTTCAATGTTGTTTAACTTTGCTTCTTGCAAATCAGAAAAAAAAGTTTTTATGCTTATTTAATATGTTTATATGTCTGTACTTTTTTTTCAACTTGTCATTAATTGGCCACTTTAATTATATTTGTCATTGTTAATGACCATCATGTCCAGTTGCATAGCTATAGTTAGGTATAGCTATAGAGATACACCATTTTCATATCAATTATCTGAATTCAGGTTTAATCCTGATAAACATAATTTTCAATCTTTATTGAAACTTTTATTACTTTTAAGAGTTTCCTGGTTGACATAAAAGTAGTTCTACATTGATAGACTATACTAATAGTTTTTGGTTCATGTTGTAACTCTTTTTATTTATTTTACTGGCAAGAGCATTTTCAAGTTGAAATATATCACTGTGTCTTGATCTATAAAATGTTTGAAAGATGGAGACCTTACAAAACCTTGAGACAGAGGTTATTTGACTATTAATCAAGGAAATAGACTGGATCAATGGGCTGCTTCTTAGCTCTTACTGAGTTGTTTTCATAACTTAGAGTCATTATTTTACTTAAAATAATTTCCTAGAATACTATAAACAACTATATTTAATATAAGCATTAAATATATCCAAAACAGAAGGCAACATAAAACTTTTTGGCCACATTTTATAGTAGATCCTAATCCACCCTATTTTTTTTTTTCCAAATGATGTTACTATGATAACATGTATTTTATAATAGGTTTTTTTGGTCCCAATTATTTAACTCACTAATGTAAAATGTATTTTAACCTTATTTTTCAATTCTGTCATTCTGCAACTGTTCTTTATACCAACCCATAAACTGTCATCAAGTGCAAAAGCAAATATATGTCCTTTTCTTAGGTTATTAATTTTAAAAATTAAACAAGAATTGGTTCAAAACAAAATAAAATATAGGACTGCTATGTGAAATTAACACCACCACAACAAAAGAGAACTAGGCCATACTAGGGGTGGCAATTGGGTTCTTAGTTCTTTCTGCTTTTTATGGAAATAGTCTTGAAACATAGGAGCAGAACTGCAGCACTAAATACAGCAATCCACGATTTCGTCCTTTGGCCATAGCTGATAATAAAAAATAAGTTTTATAAACAATATATTGCTATTTAATTTTTTTTTTTAAATCTTGAGATAAATGAAAATACACAACATATCAAAACTTATAGACAGCACAACTCTAAAGATTTCATTTACATCATTGTCTATGTGAATAAAGTCTGTGTGGATTGTGAATGAACTATGGCCAAAGGATGCAATCATAGCTGATTGACTTGGGAGTACATCCCTGACCTTTACTGGGCTGATAATGTCCCCTTTCTGAAAAGCTGGAAACTTAGGGTGAAGAGACTCATACACTGGAATCATTTAGAATTGAATCATGTCAATGTCACAGGCTGACAGAGAATAAAATTCCACCCTCTCTCTACCCTTTGAGTATTCTGTTATGAGCATTATGATTATCATTATCTATGTTCTAGTATTTTTTAGCACTATTGTGCTAGGAGCTGTGCTAAGTCATTACTGAGCATTGGATCATTTACTTCTTTCAACAACCCAGTGAAGTAGGTGCACATCTTCTGTATATTACATGCACAAGGAAACCTGTTTAGCCAGGTTACATAAATGGTCACATATTCTACAACTAGTAAATGATGGAAACACTGAACAAATCCAGAACCTATATTTTACCTTTTTATTACATCTTCTCCTTTGGCAAACACGAATTAGATGACTGCTAAGTGGCAAATCAATTTAAGAGAGTAAAAACATGAACACCTCTATGCTAGAAAATGCTTTTAGAATCCCTGAATTTTTCATCCAAGCCACCCAGTTCTAAGAAGTTCTCATGTAGGTATTTGGGAAAAATTTACCAGTTTTATTCATTCAGATATTGAATTTCCCTATGATTTGTCTGAAATCTGAAAATCAAAAAGGTAAATTTTATTTAACACACCCTTACTCTGTACTCAGTGAAAGACATTTTCCTTAATCCTAAACCACAAGACAGATAACAAAGAACAGAAACCAGTCTGAGGATAAAGTTTAGATGCATGGTGACAAATTAGACACAGATTGTAGCAACATCCTTCAGAAAAAAACAAGGCACACTGAAAATTGCTACAGCCCATCTCAGTGGGAAAACATCAAAATAACCAAGTGTTATCTTGCAAAATGTGATAATCCATATGTTAACTATAATTTCAATAGTTTATATGAGTTATTTAAAAATACCTGTAATACCATGATACATCTCATAAAGCCAATGAACAGCTAAAATTGAAGCTAGTACAATGCTTTTAGCACACTAGGACTTGAAAGCAAAGAATTAAAGAAACATAATATGCTTTAGTATTTGGTCACTGACATTTGTTAGCTGTTAGAACAAAAATGCTTGTGATGAATGCTAGTAAGTACAAATGAACACCGGTTACTGTGGTAATTTTCTCAGCGATTTATGTTATCATTCTAATTTCAGCAGCCATTTCTAATACTTGAAACATTTAGACAAGAAAATTATAAGCTTAAATGTATTAGAAAGTAATCGCAGAAGAAAATTAATGGTCTTAAAGCATTTGCTCATTCAGCAATAGCCAAGTAATTAGAAAGCTGACAAAGCAAAGCACGAGGCAGTGGTAGTTTATATATATATATATATATATATATATATATATATATATATATATATATCGTGTATCTTTTCAACTTTATCTTTTCAGTTTATACATTAAATTGTGGCTGACATAGCAACCATGCATCTGATTCAAATGATTTATGCAAACAATCTGTGGTACAAATATAAATACAATTATGTTAAACTCATTTTTATAAATGTACGTTTACTATAGTCAGAATTTGTCTGTTCAATGGGCACAGGACAATATTTGAATTAAGTTTCTTATCCCAAGGAACAAATCTTCTTACAGGCATTAGTATCCCCATTTGGCAGATAAAAATTAAGATATTTGCTTATTGGTGGAAACAAAATAAAGTTAAGTGCTTTATCTCAGGATTACTAACTTGGTATTCTGAATAAGTGAGAAGGGACTCAAATATTTAATCTTCCACATAATTATTTCTCTTTGCTCAATTTTATCTATATGTTTGGCTCATACTTTTTTAAATGTTTAATGAAAAATAAAAAAACAGAAAAGAAAATATAAAAGAAGAAAAAATGGGAAGAGGAAATGAAAAGGCAAAAAGTTATAAAGAACATTCATATAAAGCCATATGCTAATAAAATAAAATATAACCTTTACTTGGAAAACAGGTGAATAATCAATAAATAATAATATGCCCTCAATAAGCATTGTTTGTTTGTAATAGAATTAAATGACCTTAAATACCAATCAACACCATTACTTATATTTTCTATCATCATATTTGACATTAAATTTAATGATTTTACATAAAAATTAAGCAAAGAAGTATAGATGGAAGATTTTGGATGCAGAAAACAAAGTCTTAACATGTTAACCATAGTAGCTCAAAACTGTGATAAAAGATTTAAAGGAAATAGAAAAAAAAAAAACCAAACACACATTATGATCCAGCCATATTATCAAATCACCCAAGGGGAACATACTGAGAAAGAAATGTGGTTTCCCCCTGTTCTCTGTACATTGTAGAATTAAGTTATTGCTGACTATGAATGAATTTCTAGCCCATAAGCTCTCAGCAGGATAGAAGATGAGGGCTCAGGAAAAAGGTACCATTCCCCTCCCAACTGGAATGTTTGGAAAATCATTAGAGGCACTCTGATTGTTTCCATTATTGGGCTTGCTACTGAAACTTACAGTCATAAGGCTAGGGATCCTATCCGTGTATGTGGGACATTTCTATATGATGAATCATCTCACCCCAGATTCCATAGAATCCCCATTAAGAGACATTGGAGGGGTAGCAGTTACCTGCCCCAGTTAGACACAGTCTCTTTTGGATGTGTTTAGCTAAGGATGATGACACTTGAGATAGTAAGTTCCGCATTTGTTTTCTTCGCCCATCAACCCAAGACCTGGCCTGAGCCAGTGCACGTACATAGGTGGTGCTCAGTAAAAGTTTCCTAATAACTTCGTGCAAATAATAGTGAAATCATTTTTAGCAATGAAGAGAAAGAACCAGGCTTGATGTTCAGGCTGGGCCTCTGAGTACTATTTGTAAGTGGGGTCACTAAGAACAACAATTATTTGCTGTATTTTAAAATTTAGTAACTTGATCTTATCAGTTCATTTAGAAAATTGTAAGAATTTGCAGGAATGAATCACATTAATCAAACTCATTAACCAGAAAGTCCCAATAGTTATTCTGCCTTTGGGTGAGTTCCAAATGAGTACCTGAAACTCAGGGCTGCCATGTGCTCGTGTGCAGGTTGTTCATTGCACAATCCACACAGACTTTATTCACATAGACTATGATGTAAATAGTGTCTTTAGAGTTGTGCTGTCTATAAGTTTTGATATGTTGTGTATTTTCATTTAACTCAAGATTTAAAAAAACTTTAAATAGCAATATATTGTTTATAAAACTTATTTTTTATTAAACTTTTATTGTAGGTTCAGGGGTACATGTGCAGGGTTGTTACATAGGTAAACTCATGTCACAGGGGCTTGTTGTACAGATTATTTCATCACCCAGGTGCCAAGTCTAATACCAAATAGTTATTTTTTCTGCCCCTCTCAACCTCCACACTCTGATAGGCTCCAGTGTCTGTTATTTCTTTTCTTTTCTTTTTTTTTTTTTTTGAGACGGAGTTTCGCTCTTGTTACCCAGGCTGGAGTGCAATGGCGCGATCTCGGCTCACCGCAACCTCCGCCTCCTGGGCTCAGGCAATTCTCCTGCCTCAGCCTCCTAAGTAGCTGTGATTACAGGCACACGCCACCACGCCCAGCTAGTTTTTTGTATTTTTAGTAGAGACGGGGTTTCACCATGTTGACCAGGATGGTCTCGATCTCTCGACCTCGTGATCCACCGCCTCGGCCTCCCAAAGTGCTGGGATTACAGGCTCGAGCCACCGCGCCCGGCCGTGTCTGTTATTTATTTCTCTCCATGTTTCTCATCCTTTAGGTCCCACTTATCAGTGAGAAAATTCAGTATTTGCTTTTCTGTTTTTGGGTTAGTTTGCTAAGGATAATGGACTCTGGCTCCATCCATGATCCTGCAAAGGACGTAATCTCATTCTTTTGTATGGCTGCACAGTATCTTCTGGTGTATATGTACCACATTTAGTTTATCCAGTCTATCATTGATGGCCATTTAGGTTGAGTGCATGTCTTTGCTGTTGTAAATAGTGCTGCGATGAATACAAACATGTATGTATCACTATAATACAATGATTTATATTCCTGTGGGTATATACCCAGTAATGGGATTGCTGGGTCAAATAGTAGTGCTGTTTTTAGCTCCTTGAAGAGTTGCCACACTGCTTTTCCACAATGGTTGAACAAATTTATACTCCCACCAACAGTGTATAAACATTCCTTTTTCTCTACAACCTCTCCAGTATCTGTTATTTTTTGGCTTTTTAGTAATAGTTATTCTGACTTGTGTGAGATGATATTTCCTTGTGGTTTTAATTTGCATTTATCTAATAATCATTGATATTGAGCTATTTTCCATATGCTTGTTGGCCACATGTAAATCTTTTGAAAATTATCTGTTCATATACTTTGCCCACATTTAAATGGGGTTGCTTGCTTTCACCTTGTAAGTTTAAGTTTCTTATAGTTGCTGGATATTAGACTTTTGTCAGATGCATAATGTGCAAAAATTTTCTCCCATTCTGTGGGTTGTCTATTTACTCTGTTGATAGTTTCTTTTGCTGTGCAGAAGCTCTTAAAATTTAATTAGATCCCATTTGTCAACTTTTGCTTTTGTTGCACTTGCTTTCACCATCTTCATCATTAAATCTCTGCCAGTTCCAACGTACAGAATGGTATTGCTTAAGTTGTCTTCCAGGGTTTTTACAGCTTTGAGTTTTACATGTAAGTCTTTAATCTATCTTGAGTTGATTTTTGTATAAGATGTAAGGAATGTCAGTCTTCTGCTTATGGCTAGTCACATTACCCAGCACCATTTATGTAACAGGGAGTTCTTTCCCCATTGTTTGTTTTTGTCAGCTTTGTTGAAGAGCAGATGGTTGTAGGTGTGGGGGCCTACTTCTAGGCTCTGTATTCTATTCTGTTGGCCTATGTATCTGTTTTTATACCAGTGCCATGCTGCTTTGGTTACTGTAGCTCTGTAGTATATTTTGAAGCTTGGTAATGTGATGCCTCCAGCTTTGTTCATTTTGTTTAGGATTTCCTCAGCTATTCAGGCTCTTTTTTGGTTCCGTATAAATTTTAAAATAGTTTTTTCCTGTTCTGTGAAGAATGTCATTGGCTGTTTGATAGGAATTATGTTGAATCTATAATTTGCTTTGGGCAATATGGCCATTTTAACAATATTGATTCTTCCTATCCATGAGCATGTAATGTTTTACCATTTGTTTGTATCATCTCTGATTTCTTTGAGCAGTGTCGTCTAATTGTTATTGTAGAGATCTTTCACCTCCCTGGCTAGCTGTATTTCCAGGTACTTTATTCTTTTTGTGGCAATTGTAAATGGGATTGCGTTCCTGACTGGCTCTCAGTTTGACTGTTGTTAATATATAGGAATGTTAGTGACTTTTTTACATTACCTTTATATCCTGAAACTTTTCTGAAGTTGGCTATCAGCTGAAGGAGCTTTTGAGCAGAGACTGGGGGGTTTTCAAAATATAGAATTGTGTCATCTGCAAACAGGGATAGTTTGGCTTCCTCTCCTTCTATTTGGATGTGCTTTCTTTCTTTCTCTTGCCTGATTGCTCTAGCCAGGACTTCCAATACTATGTTGAATAGGAGTGGTGAGAGAGGGCATATTTGTCTTGTGCTAGTTTCCAAGGGGAATGCTTCCACCTTTTGTCCATTCAGTACTATGTTAACTGGGATTGGGATGGGTGGCTTTTATCATTTTGAGGTATATTCCTTCAATATCTAGTTAGAGACTACTTCAAAAACCTCTATGCACACAAACTAGAAAAGCTAGAAGAAACAAATTCATTTCTGAATACATACAACCTTCCATGACTGAACCAGGAAGAAATTGATTCCCTGAACAGACCAATAATAAGATCCAAAACTTAATCAGTAATAAACAGCTTACCAACCAGAAAAAGCCCAGGACCAGAAGGATTCACAACTGAATTCCACCATTCTTACAGAAACTGTTTCAAACAATTGAGGAGGAGGGACTTTTCCCCAACTCATTCTATAAGGCAAGCATCATTCTGATGCCAAAACTTGACAGACACACACAAAAAAAGAAAATTCCAGGACAACATCCTTGATGGAATGATGCTAAAATCCCCAACAAAATACTTGCAAAACAAATCCAGCAGCACATCAAAAAGCTAATTCACCATGATCAAGTAGGCTTTATCTCGGGGATGCAAGATTGACTTAACACAAGCAAATAAAGAAATATGATTCATGATGTAAACAGAACTAAAGACAAAAACCATGTGATTATTTCAATGGATACAGAAAGGCTTTTGATAAAATTCAACATTCCTTCATGTTAAAAACTCTCAACAAACTAGGTATTATCTTAAGATATTATTTATTTCCCTTTTAATTTCTTGACTCATTAGTTGTTTAGAAGTGTGCAGTTTTATTTCCACATATGAGTATTTGTGAATTTCCCAAAATGTAGCAACTTTCAAACATTGCTTGGTGGGCATAGAATTAAAGGTTAATGTACTTAAGAAAAATTATTATCAAGTTGTGGGATTTTAATTGCTGATCATCACTCTATACAAATTTTTATATAGTCAGTGGCAATTGTTCCACTTATCTCTTATTCTAGACAGTGGTGGAAGTCTAATAACATTTTTTTTCCCTAAAGTCTGCTAAGAATGGCAAATACTTTTGAGCATTTTCTAGGGTTTACTCTAAGAACATCATTTTGTAGAATTAATTTAATCTTCAGAGCAATCCTATGAAGTGGTTACTACTATTACTTTAAAGATGAGGAAACTGAAGCACAAAAAAGATTAGTTGCTCTATGTTTATCGTAAGAGCAACTGAAAAAGTACACAAATTATAATACAGGTAAAGTGCTTGCAACAGTGCTTAGCACACAGTTAACTTTAAAAAGGGGATAACCATGATTGCAGAGAGATAATCTCATCATTTTACATTGGCCCAGTGTTAATTTAATCTTGAAGGGTAATCTTTTTTAAAAACCTCATTCATAAGTTTATTTTTAAATCCATGGACAATTCCTTGTTTGGAGTTTACAGGTCCTTATTCACTGATGTGAGTTAAACCTGGGGAATTACATAAATTAACAGAATGCTTGATTTTCATCTGCAACCCTGCCAAATAACACCAAACAGGAAGAGTAGGATTTTAGTTCAAAATGACATATACATTGGCTGGAGAAAAACAACAACAATAATAAACTACTTCTTGAATCATCCTAAATAGGAAATGAAGGATATTATTCTTAATATGTACATCTTTTGACTTCTCTTAACACTTGTCCTTAAGTCTCCAAACTTTTAGGAAGAAGTGAATTTCATTTGGCAATTGTGATTTTCACTGAATTGCCGTCTCACAGAGTGACTACTCTCTTACCTACAAACATCTTGGTTTTCGAAGAGAAGGGTAAGAGCACATGGGGAAAAAAACAACAAAAATAAAAGTATTAATATGACAAATCACACATTCATAAATATTGAAAATAATAACAGATCTTTCTCAGAATTAACATACAAAACATATGAATTAGTAAGGAAAATATAAGCAGAGTAAGGCATTTTCTTTAAAAAAATTAACAAGTTCTTTTTGTTAGAAGAAAAAATTGTTCTACCTACTGGAACAGGAAGATAAATTTTAAAATTCATTAAAGTTGCTTGCCTTAGGGCAGCTTCTATGTACAAATCAAATTGGATGTCAAACTGGGCTCCTGGGAAGATGCAATTAAAGTTATAGGACCAGGGAGCGTAACTACATAAGTAGGCCTTGGTATATATTCCTTGGAGAGTGTGATGGGGGTTCAGCCTTAACTTGGATACAAATAGAAATTATTATGAGGTCTGCCATCTTTGAAATAAATGTGAAACTGAAAAATAAATTCTTATATTTGCTGAAATACTAACCAAAATACAAAATGTACAACTCAACAATCAAGTCATAACGTTTCATTTGACACGTACCATGTACAGGGAGTAGAACATAGTCTTTACCCTGAAAGGGCTCAAGCTTGAGGAAAGAGGCATATATTCAGCATGTTGATATTCAACCTTGTTCCCCTTGCCTCAACTGATTGGACAAAATATTAGTATCTTATCCAAATTAAGCCAAATACATTGTGTCATCTTTTGACGAGATGACTAGCTTAAGAGTGAGTTCCTGACCCAAGCTGGACCTCTAGAGTCCTTCTGCAGGAGTTAACATTGTATGACTAAAGATAGTTAAGCTAATGCCTCCAAGGAAGCTGAATATATGATATATGAAATTCCAAATATTGAGAGCAAACAAGAGTTGAGTTGAGAGAAAACATTCACCCTCTTAAGATAGAAACCTGCCCTGATGGTCAGGAACATGCTTTCTAAGGTATTCCGTTCTCCATACATGAAAAGGATTCCGAGATCATGATTTTCTAGGTATGCTTGAAGTCTGAGATCTTTTTGTACCACTCCTTCACTCTTCAGTTCCTCATTCGCTCAGATATGATTGATCTCCATACTCACCTCCAGACATGACATCTGAAGGAGGTAACTTTTTGTGTGTGTATTACCTGAACCTGTACTTGTCCTAGCCTATAGTCAATAATTCTCTCCTCTGAACTTGCAGGGACACAGTGTAAAAAGACACATCTAATTGTGCAAATCAATTTAGATGACAAATTGCACACCTGGAGGAATGCAATTGAACTCATACGTCTGACAGGCTATCTGTAAGATTCTCCAGGCTGAGTGTGTCATAATTTTGATGTGGAAAGTTGTGGGAGTTGAGAAACAGGAACCTACACCATCTATGTTAACTGTGCTTCCCCCATTTTACAATTCTCACTCCAATCCCCAATAACTAATGATGCTATTTCAGTAGCATTATTAACGACCTGAGAGTAGGAAAAAAACTGCCTTACACTAGGTACTCTGTACCTCCTAAATAGACCACTGCTCCCTGTATTATTAGAGGATGGAGAATGTGGAGAGGAAATCTTCAATCTAAATTACACTGCAATATAGAGACATTCTGTGGAAAGGAAACTTGGCTAGGAGTCAGGAGACCCAGGATCTAATTTTGGGTATACCATTTAACATGGTGGTTATACAACCAGTGTTCCAGTTTATAATCAATTATGTAGTCAGTATGTCAAAGTATAAAACAGAGCAATCTCATTGGTCATATCTTCTTTCTGCAGATGTGTAAGAAGGATAAGTCATGGTACTGGATATAAGAGTAAAAAAAATAACTGATTAATAGAATCCAACAGCTAGCAGTAATTGCATTTTCAGTATCAAGGAAGCTACATGATAGGGAAGGAGGCAAATTAAGCTGCTGAGCAGAGGGAGAGATGAAGGGCTTATTCAGTCATGTGATAAATATATACTCAGTGGTTATAATTGCCAGGGACTCCCTAGTGGCATTCAGTACCTGGATCCAGTTGTCCCTAAGTCTGCATTATTATTGGCCTTCTGAAATTTGATCATTTAGTTATGTACTGTAGCATGATATCAAAAGTTTCCTTTTTTTTATTTGCTTGATTTGATGGGTTTTATGGCTCATAACCAAAGATATCTTATGCAGAGAAGAGATGAAGAGGTTGAGAGAAAGCCAAGCACTTTCTGTAGACAAAAAGTGCTTTCAGTAATCATATACTCAGGCCTAAAGCTCCTAAGGTACACAGGAGGAAAAGGGCGCCAGCTCAGAGGACAGAACCATGTTATAAAGAATGATCAGCTCAAGGTATCTTACAGGCCAATGGTTGTTGGAGATGTTTTAGCAGTGTAACACGTGTCCAAATGAAATATAATGATAACCTTTAGCTTATTTCTTTAACATACATTTATTTGTAAGTTCAAATTATTAACATTACTTGTCATGAAGATCGATAAAGAGAGTAAGGAGCCTGTTTGAGTGAAAACACATTTGATGTGAAAGATGATAGATATCAGTGTTAAGCATGTCAGCTTTATATTTATGAAAATTAAATATTCTTACCCATTCTTCCAAACATAGTTTGAAAATTACAGATCATGTCCATCCTTCTGCATTTAGAGTTGCATCATAGGTACAGAATTATAGCAAGTATTTCCCTCTAGGTAGCTCATGTACTTTGTACAATATTATGTGAGTCTCAAGGGGTGTGATAACATTTACCCAAAAAATTTCAATGTATTTAAAATTTCATCAATATTTTGTGAAGAAAATTAATTAGTTGATACACTAAAATTCTGGTCAAAATATGCCAACTAATGTTTCAAAGGAGCATGATAAAATTCCAAGTCAGTTCATGTAGACATTTGGTGAAATTGTTAATGAATGTTCTTTGATTCCAGTTGATGAAATTTGATTGAACATTCTGGAATGAAATTATTTGTCCTCAAATGACTAATAACTTAGCTTCACCATGATCAGTGTGAGAGCCACTTAAACTTTCGAACTCCACTAAGAAGTCTTTGAAACATGATTCTAATACAGCTAAGTCAAGCTCTAAGTGGAGAGAATAACTACTAATTTGAATTGATTTTCAAGAGCATCTGTTAAGGTACTTCCTCTAAAACATCTCATTCCAATATCCATCCATTCTCCTTTCCTTCATTCTTTCCTTCCTTCCTTCCTTCCCTCCTTCCTTTTTCTTGATAAATTATCATCCCACACTTACACTAAAATTCCAAATGGGAATTAATATTCTGTGCATGAAAATGAAAGTAGCTAGCCTAAAAATCTGTATGTTCATTAGCCAGTGTTCAGCAAGCATTTACTATGTATTCAGTTTGAACTGGGCACTACTTTAGCTACTAACTACATGAAGCTATTTAAATGGAATAAACCTGAAATTCCTCAGTTGACCTAGCCATATTTCTTTTCTTTTTTTTTTTTTTTTTTTTTTGAGACGGGGTTTCGCTCTTGTTACCCAGGCTGGAGTGCAATGGCACGATCTCGGCTCACCGCAACCTCCGCCTCCTGGGTTCAAGCAATTCTCCTGCCTCAGCCTCCCTAGTAGCTGGGACTACAGGCGTGCGCCACCATGCCCAGCTAATTTTTGTATTTTTAGTAGAGACGGGGTTTCACCATGTTGACCAGGATGGTCTTGATCTCTTGACCTCGTGATCCACCCGCCTCGGCCTCCCAAAGTGCTAGGATTACAGGCTTGAGCCACCGCGCCCGGCCGACCTAGCCATATTTCAAGTGCTCAATAGTCATACGTGACTGGAGGCTGTAGCATTGGACCATGTAGATAGAGGACATTTCCATCATCAGAGAAATCTTTACTGGACAGCACTAGGTGCTGATGCTCCTAGATGCTCTAGAGAATGCTGAAAGTATTAATTTCAGTTTCTGTTCTTAAATATTGCTTTGTCTGGTCAGGAGAACAAGACTAACATACACAAAGCAATAGGCCTGCAGTGCGGTTAAGTGGACAGTTACATGACAAAACAGAGTAGACTTACACTTAGTGCATTAGGAAATATCACAATGTCATAGGTTAGAAAAAATTCGAAAGCAGTAATAGAACGAAAGCAAACTAATGAAGGAGTAACCAAATGAATAACACCATACTACCACTCTTAGCCAGAGACAGGAAGGAATGTGGTTCTGTTTGTGAATTTGATTAGGTGCCCCAAAGCATAAAACTCAACATTTCAACTAGGTCTATGTGGAGTTAAGAAAGCAAACATCATCAAGTATGTAGCTTAGCACAAGGAAGATGCTTCTTACGCCTAGCAGGCTTTACATAGCAAAGTTGGAAAGAACTGGAGAAGATGACTGAACACAATGTTTATTCATATCCTCGAGCAAAATTATCACAATGAAAAATATTACTTTGCAAATTAAGGGATAGCTAAGAAAGTGTTTCTTTGTCTCTTTATGGGATTAAATCTTGTTTAGAAATTACTGTTTTTGAGTCAACATCTGCCCTTGGGAGATGTGTATGTATGTATTGCTGTGTCTAAATCAACAAGTATCTGCAGAAAAACTGAAAGGATAAAATAATATTTCCAACTCTCATGGATCCAAAGTCTAGAAAAGGCACTGAATTTAAAGAACCTGCACCTTCACATCTTCCCTGAAATTTTCTGCAGGATTTGAGAAGCATAAGATACTGCTAATTGTTTTGCTGAAGCTTCCAGGGCATTATTTTAGATGCACTTAGTCAAACACAGGATAACATATTGTTTGGGCAGTGGGGGTGGATAAGACCTCAAAGTACGTTAACCACAAGGGCTAGCCAGGGTTTGGAATTTCTTCCTTCTTTGATAGTTTGTGACATTAAATAGCCCAAGTAAGGTTATATCACAATCTCCTGGTCTTGTTGGAGCCAGTTTATCTGGTGGAAAAAAGTCAAACATTATAAACGATTTTACTTAGAAATTTAGAACAAATACACATGAGTGCCTTACATCCTGAAGTTAATTGGATCTAGAATTATTTCCTGAGACAACCTTAGCACCTGGAGATTCTGACTCTTTAACCTTGGAACAATTTCAGCCTCTAAGTAGCTTGCTGAGTTACCACTAGACTGCAAAATTAAGGTTCAGAGGGACTGGTAATGGAGTGTAAAAGGTGGTGCATTTTAAAAATGACTACTATTATCCCAGGGAAGTTGTCTCAGCATTATATTTGTGTCAGTTGATGCATATAAGTGGGTATGTCTTCAATAATGCAAATACTGTTTTCTGCTTGTTTGTGGATAGGATGTCATGTACGTCTTTTCTCTCTTCTTCAGAAACAACTCTACTTTTCCTAGGTTTCTGGTTTTTCCATGCTAGGGCATTAGCTTTACAGCATTTTTATATAGCTATAAAGCAATATACCTTGTATATAGCCTGTTACAGTTATTCGTTTTTCCTATCTAACTTCCTAATAGCTCTCTGTTGCTTAAGGCTGACCATTATATTTGTATGTCTCATTGCTACTTAGTATAATGTCTCGTACATAACTGAAGCTCCATAAATATTTGTTGTAGTGGAAATTAAAGATAGGCTGCTAGTTTAAAGCAAATACAGACAAAACATGCTCGTTTTCTAAGCTTTAAGCTGCTGTTTGTGTTTGTCTGTTAGCCCTGGTGTGCACATCTGCACATGATACACCTTTAATATAATTTAATCACCACAAACCAGTGATATGCCATACATAATGGGATGAATTTGCATAACTGTATATTACCTTATGTTGGCAGCATCATAGTGGCAAACAAGAATAATAAATCCAAATACTATTAAGTTTCTCATCTACTAAGGTGGTATGATTGATGTGCATAGAGTGAGACTCCAGAGTGAGTAATTTACTGATCTTAACTTGATTAGTTTACTACCTACCAAATGGGAATAATTTCAGTAGTACTTTATCACATATTTTTCAGAGGTTTTATGTGAAAGTGCTTTAAAACAGTAAAATACAAATGTAGGTAACATTACTGCTGTTTTCTAGCAAGAACAATAGACTCGCAGTCTTTTTCAAGTTAAAAATCATGCATACCTTGTAGGCTTAGGGATATCTGCCATAATCATGAAAGAGAGGAAAAAAATCCTTGTTCATGCAGTACAAGTAACATGATTTTGATCTTGATATCAAGGTCCTCTAAGGAACTCCTAAAATACCCTACTTAGGCATCAACTGTATAGAATACTAGCATGAATAAGGTCAAGGATACTATTAATGGAAAATCCAGTGTCTTAAGACACTGTCTTAAGACATCATAAACATCACATTATCTCTTTTAATCCTTATAGGCACCTTGGGAATAAGGAATTCTTATCCATATTTATGGATGAGGCAAGTGAGGCTTAGAAAAAATATATAACTTTCCCCAAGTCAGATCCCGAATATGTCAGACAACTAGTGTGATTCGATCACAGGTTTGTCTGATTCCAAAGCTTAATTGCTATATTGCCTTCCAGACTTGGAAACAAAAATTTAAGAGCCATGGAAGTGGTTGCTCTAGCAACATGAAACTCCTACAATTCTCAGCACACCTCAAGTTGTTTCTTACCTCCAGTCTTTTTTACAAGTTGCTCCCTCATTCTGGATTATTGGTTCTCTTTCCCCACACCACACAAACCAGAACTAATTGTCCCAATCATTGCCACCTTTTAACATTCAATTCAGAGCATCTCTACTCCCGTGCAACCCTCACTTAGTCTTGACAAAATGGGCCCCCTATGTGCAGCCATGGGTACACATCTGTCATGACACTTACTATGGGAAATTGCAGTTATTTCTGATGTTTCATTCTCCTCCCCTAGACTATGAACAACCTGAGGATAATAAAAACATGTGTATATCTCTTATACTAGCCCATTATGGGCTACATGACATATGCTCAAAAATGTGAGTTGAATTAAACTAACTAAATGATTCAATTAGTTGGATTTCTTTGCATTATACTTTGCATTTAAGATGATATTAATTTAAATAATAAAATACTTATTGCCAAGATTATACATTTGTTCAAACAACATGAATAATAGTTGTAACACTGTATGCTAGGTTTTGGCAAGAGGAGCTTTAAGGTTACATATAATCAAATTTGGCTGCTAAACTAGATATATAATAGTAAAATAATAATATATCCAATACTGTATATTAATTAGATATCTTATGTATATAAATTGCTATATTGTAGTTATCAACAAGGACAGCAAAAAAAAAAAAACATTCTTATGTGATCAAGTAAGGATTTTGTTATATTTGCAGATTTTCAAAGGTCAAAATATATTCATTTTCAAAGAACGGCGTTTCACAAATATCTGTTTATTTGGGAATTCCATTTATGAGATGAAATAGAATTTGAATTATACAGTGTAATAATAAAGGATTATATCTATTAATACAAGTTTAGATCTGAATCTCATTTTCATAGTTAAGAAAAAGCTTTTTATATGTAACTGAAGCTTATTTAAAATACTGTTTAGTTTTTAATTATACTTATTTTTAGTCTAAGCTGTTTAGCTTTGCCTAAGAATTATAGTCTGCATTAACATATTCTTAGAAAAAGTGAGATAAGGGGAATATAATCTCTGTTTTATAGACTACTAGAAAAAATTCCACTTACATGCAGGCAGGTAATTTAAAGTACAGATCAAACTATTATAGAATTAAAAGGTACATATATTTTCTGATTGAATTATGAATAGTAAAAGATACCAAAATATAAGAATTAAAATATTAACCATTTGGAAAGATTTACTCAGAAGACCATTCATGTAAATTTCTCATTTGTATTGGTGTTTTAGTAATTTCTTTAACCTTGATCTTATAAAGGTACTCATAAATTGTGATTCTTGAATTATGCTATTAAAGATGAATATTTATAAGATGAAACAATCTATGCATTTTATTTCTAAGACAAATTAACACTTTACTTTTATTATATAATAAAGTCCCACTTGTCCAGCTGGTAGACTTCTGCTAAGCACAAGGATATGAGCATAGTTCCAAATAGAGACATTAAGATAATAACCTCTGGTTAACAGGAAATTAGCTTCTACAAGCACTTTGCTCCAGAGGAAAGCATAACACAGAACAGACCTCACTGAATTCAGTAACAGAGTAGATGATAGTTCGATTGGGTTGAGTTTTGTGCTGCTTCCAAATTTAGTAATTTATTGCTTCTAATAGAAACAAAGTCAGCCATATATGTGAGTTCTTGTATATTTGTGCACACATCATCAACATTTAAATCTATAGGTAGAATATATTAATATGTAACTTTGAGTATACACCAACTCTTAAAAGATCTAGGAAGCAAATTTCCTCTTTATCTTATCCATATCTCATCCTCATTTAATATCTCTAGTTATATCCCAACAATCCTCTGAAATTTTCTCTGATAAGTTTAACCCATGTTGTTTCCTCCTCAGTCCAGGATTTTGTTCTTTACACAATTAAAATGTTTTCTTATGACAACTTCTCTAATGTTATTAGTATTTATTTCTGAATATCAGGCTATCTAAGTCATTAATTCTTTTATGTATGTATTTCTTATTTCTATTATGAAACAACAATAATATTATGGATGATACCCCTATCATACTTTTATGGCATGTCATAACTTTTGTGGTACTAGGATTATTAATTGACAAAAAAGAAAGCATGATCTTTATAATGTAGTTTATATTATAGTAGAAAAGCTAATACTACGTATAGATATGATGCAATCTTTTGCCTAATTGGATGATATTTAGATGAATAAGATGCCTTCTGAGGTTTTCATCAACATCTCTGCAGATGAGTGAGGTGAATTTCTAATGCAAGATTGTAAAATGCATGAAAAATGTAATGCAGCTTTGCACAGTGGTAGTATCATAGCCAATGAGTTTTATCTGAGGTGTGATTATTGCTAATTGAAAACTTTTCCCAATACCTCGCCATGACGACTTGAGATGTAGTCAGCATTGGCAATTTTTGATAATCTCTAAGGAGACTGAATTTTTTAAAAAATGTAATGCATTATGAGTGTAGAAACATTTGTAATGTCAATGATAAAACATGAAAGTTTTAAAAACAAATTTGTTCTGTCTTATATAAGCCTTTTAAATTGATGCTTTAAAATACTAGGCTTTTATGAGATTAATTTTTATGAAAAAACCCAGTACTTTTGATAAGGCCATTTGAAATGGACTCTTAATTGTAAACCATTCTCATTTCAAACACATTACAAAACCAGGGACTTTAAAAAAACTCTGCATTCAAAACTTCCTTTACCTTGAGCTTAAATACTCTTCAGAGGTCCAATGCCTAGTGTAGATTATTGTCACTTATTTTTTATTCAGGACAATAATGAGTGTGGTTGGGGAATACATCTCTGAGAAGGTGGCATTTTAGCTGAGATCTGAATTATGACAAAGAGCTAACTATACAAAGATCTTTAAAAAGCTTACCCCAATGAGAGAAAGACAGCTAAGACAGAGGTCCTGAGGCAGGTAAAATTGAATACATAAAAGGAACTGAAAAGTCAGCCAGAGTGGCTGAAACTTAGTAAACAAGCAGGAATAGTGTACAGTGGAGTTGGAGAGATACTGTAGGCTCCCTATGGTGTCATTCTATTCAGCTTCATACGTTAAGCCCGTAATGAATGATGGCAAGTTCAGGTTCATAAGAGACTATACTGTGTTCTGTGTTCTGTGTTCTTGGTTGCAGGATTAGAAATTGCCTGGCACTAATAGTGGAGCAGAATTGGTCATTTTATTATACATACAAAAGATACTCAATTATGCTTTTCTCAGCAGAATCAATTTTTTTGTCAGTCTAAAAACTAAAATAAATTGATATGTCAAAATCCATGCCATAAACCTTCGTGTTTCCAAGACTGTCTCTTCTAAATAATAGACTGGTTATATTTACTATTTTTAATCAGAATTCGATTGCAATACACCCTTCCACTCTGGGTGAAGAATAACATGATCTAGCAAATTCTTCTGCGAAATGCTTTTTCTTAAGTACATCTTTAGCTGGTTGTATTGAGTTATACTCTCTACCTGCAGTTACTCCATTGCAAAGGTTGCAACAAAGCAACAGAGTCTAATTTGTATTTTTTTAATTTTAAAGAAGAAATCATTTCCTTTAATATGACAGGATGTCATTTTGATCAGTGTCTCCTTAGTTACATTGAGGCTGCTTAATTTTAGTAAAGGATGGCCAGAATTTATCTTCAGTGAGGAAATTTGACAGGACAAATAATGCTGTAATAACAAAAGAAACATTATTTTCATGGGACTCTTATCAGCACCTGACAACAACTTTACATTTCAGTGCCCTACATTGTCAGGCAGCTGGAAATCGTGGGTGGGACTGAGAGGGTGGATGGGGAGGAACGCGCAATGAGGTTCAGAGAAATGGAGCCAGAATGAGTCAAAAGGCCTGGTTCTACCTCCTAATTATGTAAATTGGACTTCAATGTTGTACCAAATTCAGTTTTCTGGCTTCAGATATGGTGTTAATAATGATACTTCAAATTTTAATGAATCATTAAGAAACTTTACATAAACTTTACATATCCAAAGTAAATTTGAAAACGAGGATAAATACATATAATTTTCTGGCAAATTTTGAATTTACAAAAAGAGACTCTTAAAGAATTAGAACTTTTTTTTGCATTGCTTTTGGTTTCATATGTATATATGTTATACTTTCAATTCAGGAGTACATATACAGAACGTGCAGATTTGTTACATAGGTATGCACATGCCTTGTTGGCTTGTTGCATCTGTACCCCTGTTATCTACGTTAGGTATTTCTCCTAATATTATCAAGAATTAGAACATTTTAACAGACAAATCCCCGTAGATCAATTTGTCAGAGTATTCCACCAAATTAGAAGGTCAGGAGGCTTCAAAGAGAAATGTTACCAAACCTTCCATGAGCCAAAATTGAAATGTTAGACTGCTTCACAGACTGGTAAGAGAAGGAAAAATTGTGAAATAATTTTACAAACTGAATATTTCAATGTGTGATGATGTTAGTCTTCAAAAAGAGAGTGCAGACCAATACCACTTATGCCTGTCAATGAAAAAATTCTAATATGAGAAAGCAGAATCTAGCAGCATGTTAAAAAATAATACATCTTAAAGGCAAGATTTATTTATTCTAATAGTGCAGAAACAGTCCAATGTTAAGTAATATATTAATCATATCACAGATGAAAAACAACTATTTGATTATGTCAATAGAGGTTGTAAAGTTATTTGACAACATTCAATAAAAATTCTTGGCAAAAGCAGTTAATCAGTTTTAAAATTCAGACTTTTCCTTAGCATAACTATCTCAATCCAAAGACCAACATTCTTAATGGCAAATACCAGATATTTCCCCGCTAAAGTAAAAAAGATTGTCCTCTATCCACATTATTATTTAACATTGTTCGAGAATTACTAGATAATAAAATTAGACAAAAGAACATTGTAAGTATGAAAATCAGAATTAATTAATTCAGACTATCAGTAGATGCAGATCGTATCATCTAATAAACCACAAAAATATGGGACTATTTTTGAGATTAGGTTTTGCTTTCACTCAGGCTAGACTGCAGTAGCACTTTCATAGCTCACTGCAGCCTCAATCTCCTGGGCTCAAGTGATCCTCCTGCCTCAGCCTTCCAAGTAGCTAGAACTACAGGCATGTGCCACAATGTCTGGCTAATTTCTTAATTTTTTTTTGTAGAGATGGGGTCTCATTAAGTTAACCAGGCTGCTTTCCAGCTCCTGGCCTCAATGTGTCCTCCCACTCAGCTCCCTAAAGTGCTAGGATTACAAGGTGTGAGCCACAACATGCCAAACATCTAGTTTAAAACATCTAGTTAAAAACATCTAGTTTAATACATGTAATATGGTATTTGAATTAGGTGATAAAATATTGAATATACAAAAATAGTATGACCTCGATATATAATTAGTATAATTTTGGTAATGACATAACAAATTATTAGCATAAACTGTTAGAAAATACAATTGAAAAAATAATTTGCAATAGCAAAAAAAAAAAAGATAAAATAGCTAGAACTAAAGTTAAGAAATATTAAAGGCATATGAATAACTTTAAATTACTTCTGAATTATACAAAAGATCATTTTGATGAATGTATACAATATAAGAAAATAAGGTCCTAATAAACATATAATGTGATCTCAAAGTTCACTGTTTTTTTTTTTCAACTAGAAGAACTAATTCTAAATTTTTATTGGAAAATAAGCAAATACAAATAGAAAAACTGAAAAGAAGACAATAAATTAGTCATGTTGCATATTAAAACATCATATACATCCTGTAATTAACACAACGTGACACAGAGCAAAAACATCAGAAAACAGATAAAAATACAATTAAGAGTTTAGCGGCCGGGCGCGGTGGCTCAAGCCTCTAATCCCAGCACTTTGGGAGGCCGAGGCGGGTGGATCACGAGGTCGAGAGATCGAGACCATCCTGGTCAACATGGTGAAACCCCGTCTCTACTAAAAATACAAAAAATTAGCTGGGCATGGTGGCACGTGCCTGTAATCCCAGCTACTCAGGAGGCTGAGGCAGGAGAATTGCTTGAACCCAGGAGGCGGAGGTTGCGGTGAGCCGAGATCGTGCCACTGCACTCCAGCCTGGGTAACAAGAGCGAAACTCTGTCTCAAAAAAAAAAAAAAAAAAAAAAAAGAGTTTAGCATATGAAAACATCTAAAATCTAAAAGTAGTGCTTAAGCCAGTAAATATTGTTGGCACAATTGGACAGCTTTCTATAAAATATACTTGAACCCATACTTCTCAGGACACACCAGCAAAATTCCAAATGAATTAAAAATTTAAATCTAAAACATAAACCATATATGTTATGTGAATTAATTAATTTGTATGCCTGGGGTAGTAAAGGACTTTGAAACTATGGTTTGAAATCCAGATGCCATGAAAGAAAAAATTATTTTCTACACAAGAGTAAAACATTTCTGCATAGCAAAACAGTAAGTAAAATCAAAACAAAATAACCAAGAGATAAACTTTTGTACTTCATATCCAGATAGTAAAGAATTTTTCTAATGTAAAAAGAGCTCAAAAATTACTTCACAGAAGATTAACATATCAACAAAAAAATAGACTAAAAACAGAAGGTTCTGAGAAAAGAAAGTACAAAAACTTACGCAATCTTTTTAAAGTGCTTAAACTCATTTATTAAAAAAGAAATGCTGAAAAATTATGCCATTTTTGCCTCCTAAATAGGCAAAAAGTTGAAAGTTTGCTGACTCACTTCTGTGAAAAAATTGTGGTATATAGATGCTTTTTTAATACTGGTGGAATGCAAACATATTATATGAAAGAATATTTAGTAAGATCTATCAAAATTACAAATTAAAATCTTTGATCTAATAGTTTCATTTGTAGAAATTTATTCTACAAAAACAAACTGACATGTGTTTAAAGTGACTGACATAAAATGGTATTCATTCCCATGTTAGTGATCACAAAGAGGAAAAAAAAAAACTACCCAACAGTATGAAACTGATTGAATATATCCTGGTGAAAGCATAAAATGGAAGACTATACAATTTTTTAAAGAAGAGGAAGATAGGAATATTGACAACATAAGATCAAATCGTGGTTCTGTCATTTGAGTATATGTATAACCCTGGGCAGCTTGCAAACAGTCTCTAAGCCTTAGTGTACTCACCTTTAAAATGAGGCTAACAAGAGTACCATCTCAGAGGGTTTGACAGAAAAGATTAAGGCTGTTAAAATACATAAAGCAGTTAGAATAGAAACCCTGAACATAATTAACACTAGTTTATTTCCAATTTTATGTACTTGTATGAAAATATTTACAAGATAAACTATGTGAAAAAGTAAGTGATGTAAGATGCAATCATTTGTACAAAAAGGGGGGAAATAGAAATCTATGAAAAATAGAAATAGGAATTTATGTTTGCATTTGTTTAAATATTAAGAAAAATATGAAGGAGTCTTCATGTTATAATTTTCCTGCAGTTTTATATTGCCTATGCAAAAATCAATAAATAAACATAATGACTAAAAAGAATAATGCCCTCTCATATTTTACAACAACAAAATAATAGGTTAAAATAAAAGTATTTGTAAACTCTAGAAGATTGCGCAGATTGAAATAATAAAATCTAATATTTGAGTGTTTTTTTTTGTGTTAGATGCTGTGCTTTTGTTTTACGTATATTCTCATTTACTCCTCGTAACAATCCTATGAAGTGAGCCTAATTGTGTTCATTTTCAGTGAGAAGATTGAGAATACAAATGATCAAATAAAGGTATATTTCTAGGGTGATACAGATAATAAGCAACAGCACTGGGATTCAAGTCAGATTTTTCTGACTCCTGAACTTTGGCTCTAAATAATTCTGCTTTGTGAGCCTTGTTCAGATATACGCAGTACCATGTCAAGAACCTACTCTAAATGGCTACTTTGAGTAACTAAAGTTCCAAGGCCCTGTTTTCTTCTTCTTCTTCTTTTTAAAAATATATTTTATTGCACTTTAGGTTCTAGGGTACATGTGCAAAACATGCAGGATTGTTGCATAGGTACATACCTGGCAATGTGATTTGCTGCCTCCATCCCACTGTCACCTATATCTGGCATTTCTCCCTATGTTACCCCTCCCCAACCGCCTCACCTCCGCTGTCCATCTCCTATTCCCCCACAACTAGACCCCAGTGTGTGATGCTCCCCTTGCTGTGTCCGTGTGTTCTCATTGTTCAGCACCCACCTATGAGTGAGAACATGTGGTGTTTGTTTTTCTGTTCTTGTGTCAGTTCACTGAGAATGATGGTTTTCAGATTCATCCATGTCCCTACAAAGGACACAAACTCATTATTTTTTATGGCTGCATAATATTCCATTGTGTATATGTGCCACATTTTCCTTGTCCAGTCTGTCATCGATGGGCATTTGGGTTGCTTCCAGGTCTTTGCTATTGTAAACAGTGCCCCAGTGAATATATGTGTACATGTGTCTTTTTAATAGAATGATTTATAATCCTTTGGCTACATACCCAGTAATGGGATTGCTGGGTCAAATGGAATTTCTATTTCTAGGTCCTTGGGGAATTGCCACAGTCTTCCACAATGGTTGAACTAATTTACACTCCCACCAACAGTATAAAAGTGTTCCTATTTCTCCACATCTTCTCCAGCATCTGTTGTCTCCAGGTTTTTTAATGATTGCCATTCTAATTGGCATGAGATGGTATCTGAACGTGGTTTTGATTTGCATTTCTCTAATGACAGTGATGATGAGCATTTTATTGTATGTTTGTCGGCCTCAAAAATGTCTTCTTTTGAAAAGTGTCTGTTCATATCCTTCGCCCACTTTTGAATGGGTTTGTTTGTTTGTTTTTTCTTGTAAATCTGTTTTAGTTCTTTGTAGATTCTGGATATCAGCCCTTTGTCAGATGGGTAGACTGCAAAATTTTTTTTCCCATTCTGTTGGTTGCTGGTTCACTCTAATGATTCTTCTTTTGCTGTACAGAAGCTCTGGAGTTTAATTAGATCCTGTTTGTCTATTTTAGCTTTTGTTGCCAGTGCTTTTGGTGTTATAGTCATGAAGTCCTTGCCTATGCCTATGTCTTGAATGGTTTTGCCTAGGTTTTCTTCTAGGGTTTTTATGAGGTTAGGCCTTATGTTTAAGTCTTTAATCCATCTGGAGTTAATTTTAGTGTAGGGTGCCAGAGGGAGTCCAGTTTCTGCTTTCTTCACATGGCTAGCCAGTTTTCCCAACACCATTTATTAAACAGGGAATCCTTTCCCCATTGCTTGTTTTTGTCAGGTTTGTCAAAGATCAATGGTTGTAGATGTGTGGCATTATCTCTGAGGCCTCTGTTCTGTTCTATTGGTCTACATCTTTGTTTTGGTACTGGTACCATGCTGTTTTGATTACTGTAGCCTTGTAGCATAGTTTGAAATCAGGTTATCGTGATGCCTCCAGCTTTGTTCTTTTTACTTAGAATTATCTGGACTATGTGGGCTCTCATTTGGTTCCTTATGAAGTTTAAGGTGTTTTTTCCAGTTCTGTGAAGAGGGTCATAGGTAGCTTGATGGGGATAGTGTTGAATCTGTAAATTACTTTGGGCAGTATGGCCATTTTCACAATATTGATTCTTCCTAACCATGAGCATGGAATGTTTTCCCATCTGTTTGTTTCCTCTCATTTCTTTGAGCAGGGATTTGTAGCTCTCTTTGAAGAGGTCCTTTACATCCTTTGTTAGTTGTATTCCTAGGTATTTTATTCTCTTTGTAGCAATTGTGAATGGCAGTTCATTCTTGATTTGGCTCTCTTTAAGTCTGTTATTGGTGTACAGGAATGCCTGTGATTTTTGCACATTGATTTTGTGTCCTAAGACTTTGCTGACGTTGCTTCTCAGTTTAAGGAGATTTTGGGCTGAGACAATGGGGTCTTCTAAATATACAAATATATTTAGAAGACAATATACAAATATATTTAGAAGACAATTATCAAATTTTCTATATATAAATAGAGACAACTTGACTTCCTCCTTTCCTATTTGAATACCTTTTATTTCTTTTTCTTGCCTGATTGCTTTGGCTAAAACTTCCAATACTATATTGAATAGGAGGGGTGAGAGAGGGCATCCTTGTCTAGTGCAATATTTCAAAGGGAATGCTTCCAGTTTTTGCCCATTCAGTATGATACTGGCTGTGGGTTTGTCCTAAGTAGCTTTTATTATTTTGACATACATTTGGTCAATACCTAGTTTATTGAGAGTTTTTAGCATAAGCTCTTGAATTTTGGCAAAGGCCTTCTCTGCATCTACTGAGATAATCATGTGGTTTTTCTGTTTGGTTCTGTTTACATGGTGGATTACATTTATAGACTTGTTGTATGTTGAACCAGCCTTGCATCTCCAGGATGAAGCCTACTTGATTGTGATGGATAAGCTTTTTGATATGCTGTTCCAATTGGTTTGCCAGGATTTTATTGAAGATTTTTGCATTGATGTTCATCATGGATATTGGCTTGAAGTTTTTTTGTTGTTGTTGAGTCTCTCCTAGGTTTTGGTATCAGGATGGTATTGGTCTCATAAAATGATTGGGGAAGGATTCCCTCTTTTTGGATTGTTTGGAATAGTTTGAGAAGGAATGGTCCCAGCTCCTATTTGTATGTCTGGTAGAATTCAGCTGTGAATCCATCTGGACCTGGACTTTTTTTGGTTGGTAGGCTCTTAATTGCTGCCTGTAGACAGAAAGAAGTCAATATTCTGGGCTTCTTTCACTTACAGCAAGCATTGGGAGATTTGTGTTTGCTACTCTTCAATCAAAGCCAAATAAGATGGCTAATCCTTTTGGCCTCTTTTATCTAGGAGGTAAATTTGGGGATCTTGGAAGAGACCTTCAAGGGATCTTGGCTAGCTACTGCCATCTCCGGTTTGTTTGCCTGAACTGTGACAGGTAAGGGAGACCTGCGTTTCAGTGGCCCAATATTACTCTTGCTGCCAGGACCTGCTAATTCCCCAGGGATTCCCATGCTCAAACAAAAACCTATAAACCATCCTATAGGTTTTTGTTCAAGTATCACCTTCTCAATAAGGACTTTTTCCTACCACAGGATTTAAATATTTAAAACTGGAAACTGCAATCCACTTTTAGCCACAATTTTATATTCATCATTCTTTTCTTCCATAGAGCAGGCGCACATGCGTGCACACACACACACACACACACACACACACACACACAAATTTATTTTGCATGTGGTCACCCCTTTCTAGGAAGACTTTCTATTTTGTTAACTGCTCTTTCCTAGTATGTAAATAATGTAAGGCATATAGTAGATGTGCAAAAAACTATTTATTGGTGAATGAATGAATGTTATTCTTGTGGCTATAATTTTTAAATTATCATTGCTATGTAATGTCTCATTCTATGAATACACTATATTGCTTTAACCATTTGACTGTTGCCTGATATTTTGTTCCTCTCAATGATTGTAGAATGGAATTAGTCTGCTTTATAATACATTCAGTTCTAACCTTACTAAATAATGTCAAATTAGTTTTAAAAGAGATTGTATCAAACTATATTTCCATATATATTGGATTAATTCTCATTGATCTACTTTCTCAATAACAATTAGAATTTTCAGACTTTTAGAAAATGTTTGCCAAACTGATAGGTGTGAAATTATAAACCAATTTACTTTAATTTGTGTTTTTCTGAATGTTACTGAGGTTAAGTGTATTTTCATATACTGTATTTACTGTCATTTCATATTCTCTGTCCTCTGAAATACCTATTTATTCATTTAGATTCATTGTCTATTGTTATTTTTTTTTCTTCTTACTCTTAGGAGTTCTTTATATACAGTGTATTCTCAATCCTAATTCTTTTTAGTTTTGCATGTTGCCAATATTGTCTCTAAGTTTCTGCTTATTATTTTTCTGTCTTTTCAGTATCTTGTCATAAGTGGAATCTCTTAATTTCAATATAATTGAATTTACTAATCTTTTATTTAAAATTGGAGCCTGTTTTTAAAAGCTCTTTATTTCAAAAATTAGAGTATATTCCTTAGGAAATTTCTTACTAAAATTTTAACATTTAGTCTTGAATCCATCTGGAGTAAATGAGGATATGGTGAGGTAGGTATTCTTTTTACTTTTCTTTATATGTCTATAAATCATGTATTGAATATCTTATCAATTCTTCACTGATATGCAATATAAACTGTATATGTTCTATTTCCATTTATGTTTCTGGGATCTGTGCTACTGCATGATCAGTGTTCTCTACATTATTGCATTCTCCTTCCAGTTCATCTTGGTTAACTTTGGCCATTTTGCTTTTACATGTGAACTTAGAATAATTTTGTCAAATTCTATATAAATTATTTTGATTAATTTGGGGATAATTGATACCTTTTCAATACTGAGTCCTTTTTAACTTGGTTACAGTAAAGTTTTTCATTAATTGGTTTATTTTAATATCATAAAATGAAGTTTTATAATTTATCTCATAAGGTCTGACCCATCCTTAATAATTTATTCTTGATTTTTGTATTTTTGTTGCTATTTTAAATAATATCTGCCTTAAATCAAGTATTTGAGCTATTGCTGTTTTGTGAAAATTCAGCTGAAGTTGAAATTAAGTTTATGTTCAGCCAACTACCTAAATTAATTTATTTTCATCATCGTCTTGAAGTTCTGTGTCTTCAGATAGGCTATCATCGTTTGAGAATAAGAGTTTAATTTTTTCCTTTTCCAGTATTATACCTTTTATTTATTTTTTTGGCATATTGTGTTAGTTGAAAATAAAGAATGTAAATACACAATTTTTTTCTTGCTCCTGATTTTGAGGGGAAAGCTTTTAATGTTTTGTTACTGAGTAGGCTATCTGGTCTTCATTCCATGATGATATTTCTTCTTTTACTGGAATACTAAGAGTTTACATAATTAGTTGACTTTGGATATTATCAAAGTTAATTTTTAAAATCTGAGATGATTTAATGTTTATGTGATAAATTTTTCTGATATCCAAAGAAATGTTTATTTGAAGCTGTTACAGTATTTTTTAATGTAAAATGAGACAAATCCTTTTGTTCCTTTTGAGGTTTCCTTTTAAGCCACATACCTATATTATTTATTTAAATAATAACTTTTTAAAAATAAAAAGACTAAGAACTGTACACATAGGGACAAGCCATAAGCTACACCAATTGGGTCCTAGATCCTCTTTCTCCAAGCGCAGCCCATTCTTGGTTCTTGATAAATGTTTTATATATAAAATAAATAATAGTTTTTAGATGTAAACTTTGCATTTATAGAATAAATAATACTTGATCTTAGTGTGTTATTTTAAATACACTTTTGAGTTTGATTACTGATTTTGTTAGCTAAAATTTTGTTCCATATTCACATGTTATGTACAATTACAGTTTTTTATTTACATATTATTCTTGATGGATTTTTTGATATTAAGGTAATGCTAGACATGTAGAATGGAAATTTTTCTTATATATTCTTTGAAATAAAACCATGTGGCTATTTCTCTTTTTTGAACATTGAACCTGCCTGTAAACATTTGGGCCTTGTCTTTGTGTGTGTGTTGGGGGGCGGAGTATATAAAAATAAGTATTCAATTGCATCAGTTTCTATAGTTCCTTTTTATACCATTACAAAAAATCATTTAGATTTTCAGTTTTCCTCCTATGAGATTTTTAAAGAACTTTTATTCTCCTAATGGTTTCAATTGACTGGTGTTAACTTATTTTAATCGTATCATTATCTCTTTAATCTCAGCTATATCTATTTGTATGGCCTTTTTGTTTCCTGTTATTACTTATTTGGTCCCCTTCTTTTTCTTTTAGCAATAGTTCTAGATGTTTTTCAATGTTATTTGTATTGCCAAATAACTAACTTTAGTATGTTTATTCCTTTCTTTCTTTGGATTCTTTCCTATTTCATTAATTTCTAAGGCCAGTATTATTATTCCTTTCTTTCAACTTTTTGGGAGGCTTTTCTTTTGTTCCTTTTCTGATCTTTTAAATTTGATGGTTAATGTATAAATATTCAGTATTTCTTCTTTTTTAAAAATGTGCATTTTGTGTTGTATTTTTCTTGTAATAATTTTTCACCGAAAAAACCACATTTCAATATGAATCATTTTAATTCTGATTCAATTCCATTTTAATTTTGACCTGTGAGGTCAAATAAGTAATGAAGTAATTAATTAGAGTCATATTTTTAAATATTTTATATGTATCAAGTTTTCTATTATGTTTTTCTGCTTACTTTCAAGTTTGTATTGTAGTCAGAGAATTGTGGCTTGAAAGATACTGATTTTTTGAAATGTGTTGAAAATCGCATGTTTACTTGGTACGCTGATAGTTTTTATATATGTTCTTTGTGCTTGAAGACAATATGTATTCTTCAGATGTTAAATACAATAGTTTTCTATATCCATTAGTTAATAAAGTTAATTGTGTGTTCCAAATCTGCAGCATCCTTTCTGATTTCTTTTTCTGCTTATCAATTGCTCAGAGATTGTTCGTGGTAGTGAATAGTTGTAAATTTCTTCATGTACTTATATACATTTTTGCTTCTATGTTTTGAAACCATTTTTAAAATTTTACATTAGTTTAGAATTACGTAAGCTTTTTTCTTGTAAGAGTCAGTGATTTTCTTTAGTATTTGCTAATTTGGCGTGAAAGTCTATTTGATTGGATGGATTAACATTTTTCCGGTACGTTATGCAATACACTTTCTTTCTAACTTTATATATTGTTATGTTTTAAGTATACTGCATAAAAGCAACAAAATACTGAAATTTGGGTTTTGCAAGACAACTTTTATGTCTTTTCTTCATACTTACCCAGCTAGCTTTCTGCCCCAGAAAGTGAGCCTGTATGGACTATATCAGCAGATTCTCACATACCTTCCTTCTGGGATTATTTTCCTTTTTCTGGAGTACATTCTTGAGACATATCTTTAGAGAGGTTCTGTTGGTAGTCAACTTTTTCATTTCTTGTTCTTATGAGAATACCTTCTTTTGGAATGGTTAGGTTCCCCAGCTGCCTGGTGATTTTGGCCTCTAGGCTCATTTTCTTTAGAGTTATCAGCTACTCTGTCAGGGAATATATAGAGGAAATTCCAACACCTGCTCCTGTCAATCCCAAAGAGCTCAGAGGGTGGGATGGAGAGAGAGGAGGCTTGAAGGACCCTTGAGATGGTACGCACGTATGCTAGTGTGCCTTCCCCCATGACTCATGCCTTTTGATGTTTGTACCATTGCATCTTACCTTCCCCTTGAGTGCAGATGTTACATGTGATTTGCTCCTAACCAATAGAATACAGCAAGGATGACAGGATGTGTGTGATTACATGTGTGTGATTACATACATACATACGCAGTAACCATCTTCCTGGAGTCTCTTCCTCCACTGTTATCTCTAAAGAAGCCAAGAGTCATGTTGGGAAACTGCACATGGCCAAGTAGGTGACCTCCAGTAGCTGGGGAGGTCCACAGCTGACAAGCTGCAAAGAACTGAAGCCCTCAGTTCTACAATCATTAGGAACTAAATTCTGTAAAGAACTAGAGTGAGCTTGGAAGTGGAGCCTTGCCTAGTTAAGCCTCAGATGAGACCACAGCACCAGCCAACACTTTGATTAAGGCTTTTCAGAGGACCCAGCCATATCAGGCTCAGACTCCTGGCCTGTAGTCATAAATATATGCTGTCTTAACGGTAATAATGGTAATATTGTTAGACAGCAAGAGGAAACTAATACAGATGAAGAGCTCTGTGAATCACAAAACTACATTCTTCTTCACCCATTTTTCTCAGCATCTCACAGGCAAACAACTTCTGAGCGTGTCTGATTTTATCCTTGAGGGGACCAGGTAGGTGTGGGTCAGGCATTATTCCTCAAGGCAAGAGCTGGAAGAAGCAAGAGCAACTTTCCAAACAACTCCACTCTCTCTTTTATTTTCTTTAAATCTTTATATATGCTTATAATCTTGACAGGCTGTCTCCTATCCTAGGCCAAAACCATGCCCCTCCATACACACTAGTTAAAAATAGCTTCCTATTCCCAGCTGTCACTCCAGGTGTTTCTTCTGGGTTTCTTCATTTGTCCTCCATAGTTCTTTTAGAATTGATAAGGCAGAATAATTAGTTCATCACTTTAGCCTCTCTCACAGCTTTATACTCTTCATATTAGCTTGAAAATACCTTCATTTCATTTTTTTTTCTTAAATGGTAGTTACACTCTTTATAAAAAACTGGACTGAGAGTTATTTTTGTCCGTATTTTTGAAGATATTAATGCACCATCTTCTGACTTTTATTGCTATTGAGAAATTAACCCTATGGAAATTATTATTCTTTTGTAGGTAAAGTGTCTCCTTACCACCTCCCTCTGTCCCTTCGACTCCAGCTGGAGTTGTTGTACAGAAATAATCTGAAAATAAAATAAAATTTAAATTCTAATTTTAAAAAATCTTCTCTTTACCTTTAATGTTCTGTTGTTGAAATACACTGTGTATGGTGCAGATTTCTTTGTATTATGATCAGTGTTTGATAGGTCCTGTTAAAAATGAGGGGTGAGGTTTTTCATTGATTCTGGAAAATTCTGACTCACTAACTCTGCAAATATTGCTTCTTTTAACATATCTTTTTATTTCCTGAAATGATAATTAAATGTATATTCAGTATTTTTTCTTCTCATTTTACCTTTTTATATTTTCTATTGTACATCTCATTGCCTGCATTCTAAGCAATTTGCTTGAGAGTTATCTTTAGCTGAGATATTCTTTCTTCTTCTCAGATTAATCTGCTAGGCAACACATCCATTGAGTCTGTAGCAACAATCATTAATTTTTCCCTTTCAAATTACTTCATTGTTAAAGCCTCCAAGTTGTTTTAACAGTCTATTATTTATGTATTATAACTTTAATATCTACTTTGATTTCTTTAAAGATTAAAAAATTACTACTTTTATGTTTTGTATTTGGTAATTTAAATTTAAATACCTGCAGTTTAAGTCAGATTCATTTTTAAAATTATGAGATTGGGTTCCTTGGAACATGGTTCTTTCATTTTATTAATTAACTAATTATTTATCTATTTTAGAGGCAAGGTCCCATTCTGTTGCCCAGAGCAAGTTAGAGTGGTGCAATCATAGGTCACTGCAGCCTTGAACTCCTAGGCTCAAGTGATCTTCCAACCTCAGCCTCCCAAATAACTGGGACTACAGGCTCATGCTGCTACACCCAGGCTTATTTCATTTCATTTTTTATATTTGGGTTTAAGATGCACTCTCCCAGAAAGGATTTACATTGGATTTTGCAAGTCATCTGGCATCAACATTAAACTAATGACCCATGATGGCTTTCACCATAGAGACGTGTATTTTCCATTTCTCCTTCACAGAGAGTTAAAATGTAACAAACAAGTAACTTCACTGCCTTCTGTTGTATTTTTCATTTTTGTGTTTTAAGTCCTGTGATTTCCATTGGAGGTATATTAATTTTATCAAGAGTTTTTGATGTGAACTCTCAAGTTACAGCAAGATTTTGTCTTTTCTCCTTTTTGGGCAAAGTCTGTTTAAGTCCAGTCTATAGACTGCCAGGTATCAGCAGGTGCCAGGTGGAGAAAAGCAGCTTCAGTCAATCCTTTTCTCTCTGGATTTGGGTGCTGTCATTCTATCTAAACTTCTGGAATTACTCTTACTTTCATGCCAACTCAGCCATGCAGCTGAAAATATTTTTAAATTATGTTATCTGGAATTTTTAGCTGTTGATACAAGAAATATTGTCCAGACAACTTATATTATAATTGCCCAAGAATGTGTGTGTGTGTGTGTGTGTCTGTGTGTGTGTGTAATTAAATCCACGTATTGGTAGAATCTTTCCTTCCTTCATAAAATATTGAGAAGCCACTATGTGACAAATATTTTAATGGGCTTGGGTCATGTTAAGTTGATAGGGGCTCTCATGGATCTTACTGTGTAGTGTGGCATACAGATAAGTAAACAATAATAACAATTCAGTGTGAGAAATAGTATGGTCTAAGAAATATAGGAGGCTTCAGGAGTGCCTGAGAAGAACTTTGCCTCAGAGCTTGAGGATTAGCTAAGAAAGGCTTCCAGAAGAAAATGACATCTAACATTATTTGGAAAAAATGAATTGCCTTTAAAAGTTTTTTCCCCCATCTTTTAGCTTCCGTTCAGCACTATTCTAACAAAATGCCTGCTTTCACTTCTCTGTGTTCCCTTTTGATATCTTATGTTGTGATTTTTCTGTTGAGATAAAGGAAACAAAAGAAAATTAGATTCAGCCATTACTCTGTTGTTATTTAATAGCATTTGATTTTTTTATCTTTCCTATTTTCTGGAAGGTCTTGCTCTGTTTATGTCTGCTGACATGATCATACTGCCTTCTGGAGGCATAACTTAGCAGTGATTTAAAAAATATGTACAAGGTTTTGAAACATTAAAAAAGAAACAAATTTGGTTAAAATGTAACTGAAGTTTGGAGGGAAAGAAAAGAAGCATAATTGCCCTAGCTCAAAATTCATAACCTACTTAGTTATTTAACACTGGACTTTAGAGAAGTACTACTACTCTTTTCATATTGAAGAAAAACTTTCTAATTTTTACTTCATTTTATTTTCATTTTGAATCTTCATATGCCTAAAAGAAAAAGTATTTGGAGGTATTGTTAGACTGCATGAAAAGGTAAATTTTTGACAAATCTAAATCTAGGAATTTTCTAAAATTTTAAACCAACTTAAGATCTTTTTATTTCTTTCATGAGCTTCTTTTAGGGTGAAGATTAGAAGAGCACAGTAAAATAATTCTTTTTTGATTTTAAGATCATACATTTTGTTATTTTATGCTGAAGCCAAGTTATATTGATAATGTTTATACAACCTTTAATATTAATTTTTAAAATTTTGTTTGGCAAATTTAAAATTTTGGTAATCTGTTGACTCCTAAGAAATTTTCCTCATTTTAGAATAAAGACTTTTAAAATAAAAAGAGTTGGCCAAAAAATATGGATTTACACATTTTTAGCAAATAACTAGTAATTGAAGATGGCTAAGTTTATCTGAATTCTAAATTATATTCATTTTATTATATACAAACAGTTTAAGTGCCAAAATGAAAACACCATAGATGTAAACAACATCCATGGATAGTTTGATTGAAGCGTAATAAATATATCAAAGTAAATTCTATAGAGTGCATAAACCTAAAAGTCAGAGGCTCTTTCAGGCTCGTCCAATTCATGAATTTTATCTTTTGCATGGGTGTTCATTATATTGAGTTTTGTCCTCATTTAATTACTACAGGAATAAACTATGTTCTATTGGGACTTTGAAACAAACAGTTGATGGTCCTATAGCATTGGGGATTAGAGATAAGATGAAATGGAGTGGATTTTCACATAAATGATCATGTGCTCTACCGATATCTACAGACTCATGATTCAAGTGTCCCTAAGAGGCTTAACCAGTTGTTAAACACATGACCAAAATGACAAGTTACAAATTATACAAGATATCCTTTAAAATGAAGGTTTAAATAAAGAAAGTCAAAAGGTAAAATACAAAATGGTGTATTCCTGGTATCAGAGGATTTGTAGTTTTGGTGGTCATCTCCTTCTCTCAGTGGATGAAGATCACCAAATAAAAATTACCAAGTTAAAGTAGATAACTAACACAAAAAGTTAAAATGCCCCCAAACTTTTAAGACAGAAATAGTCATTTAAGCCACTTCACTGTAACATTGATGGCCAAATCTAGTTAAATAACTTTGTCTACTTTGTGCTACCACTCCATCTTGTGGCCAAATTCCAGTCAATAGTTGAAAAGAATTTTAAATGTAAACAGAATACAAACTGTTAGTGTAGAAACATCATGGGTAAACTAACATCAAGTTTAAATCAGTTCTATGTGCTTCAGCACTTTTAAAAGGTAATTACATTTTAAAAAGATGATTGACAAGCTAATGTACTGCCAGAGGATGAAAGCCATTATGGCAAGATATTAACAAACCATGCTTTACTAGGAAACTGCCAAATGATGCAAGGGACATTCATTTATTCAACAAATATTTGTTGAAAACCTACTTATCAGGTACTGTTTTAGGATTGGACTTTATTGCCGTGAATGAAATATAAACATTTCTGTCCACATGGAGTATATATCCTGCAAGGGAAAACATAACAAATGATTTTAAAATCTAGGATATAAGATAGACATAAACAGTTGAGTCTTCCGCTTTCAGTATGACTTTCCTAAGAAAAGCTCCCAAGCTTTGAGGGTCATTTTTCAAGTGTAGATAAAAATAAAAATTTTAGCCAATGCCAATATATTGCACATGGGCTCAAAACACAATTTAAACCAAATGATAGAATTCTGAAATGTAGATACAAGAAAGTTTAAAACAAATACTGTGATATGTTTTTCACACTTCGGGCAAATAATTAATTACCAGAAATTTTATTTCCTTATTAAGAGGAATCTTAATTTCCCACAGATTATTACTTTCAATGTTTAAATATATATGAAATTATAAGTACAATGCTCAACAGGTTTAGCTGCCTCATAGGGAAACAGAAGATCCTTTGGGCTAAAAATTTCTCCCTGTCTGAAATGCCACAGTACCCCAGATTTAGATGTGGAGAGGAGGTTTGAGTTAAGTGAAATATAAAATGGGTGAAAGAGCAAGGGAGTAGAGATAAGCTGGTGGCCAACTAGATGGGAACCTCAGTTGTGAGGACACAGGGGTACGCAACAAGATGGAAGCTATGTTAGGAAGAAATGTAAACTGGCAAACTTACCTAGTTTGTTTTTTTGTTTTTTGTTTTTTTTTCCTAGAGCTGATGCTGGGCACAGGAGGGCATACTTAAAGATAGTGGAGCTTTGTTATAGTCACATTCAACTTGGAAGCAATTTGATATTAGAAAATGTTAGATAGTAGTTGTGGAAAGGGCATGGGCCTTGAAATCATACCAGAGGCCAGAACTAGTGGCTCACACCTGTAATCCCAGCACTTTGGGAGGTCATGGTGGGCAAATCACTTGAGCCCAGGAGTTTGAAACCAGCCTGGGCAACGTGGCAAAAACCCACCTCTACAAAGAATGATAAAACAAAATAAAATTAGCTGGGCCAGGTGGCTCACACCTGTGGTCCCAACTACTTGGGAGGCTGAGGTAGAGGAAATAATTTGAGTCTAGGAGGTCAAGGCAGCAGTGAGCGGAGATTGTACCACTGCATTCCAGCTTGAGCAACATAGCAAGACCTTTTGTATAAAGAAAAAAAAAAAAAAAGAAAAGTCATACAAAAGAGTTAAAATCCTACTTTGTCATTTAACCACTGGGTGGCTTTGGAAAAGGCATGTAAGTAATTTGAATGAGTGTTTAATCATTTATAAAAAGATGACTGTAATACCTGAGAGGATCACTGAGGCCATTAATGGAAAATATATGCAAAACAACTGGGGATCTGACATGTAATCAATAAATTGCATAGTATTAAATGGAGTCTGAATGTAATTGCCATCAGCATCTCATACATATCTCAATACAAAATTATTGTTTTTTGAATTATGTACAAGTACCCATTGAGTGGGGTCAATTTTTGTATTCAGAACATTTCTGATAAAAGTGCTGATTGAGTCCTTCAACATTTCCATAGTTTTTTTTTTTTTTTTTTTTAAACACATCTGATTGCCTCCTGGTGGTTTAGATTCTATGTTTATAAAATGCTCATTGACTCAAGTATACAATTTCCCCTTTAGTTGTTTACCAATAATAAACATATTTCAAGAGAACACAACTCCAACCACAAAAGCATTTGGAGGAAAGTGAAAATCAACAAAGGAGCAGTACCTACCCTGTGGAATGTATTTTGTATTTCTAGGCATTGGCAAGCCAGCATTTTGGACTCTGTTTAAGAACCTTCTGTAAATTTCGGAGTCCTCATTAAGTATAGAAACAAGCATGAGGAAAAAAACTGCCAAGCTGGATTTAGATTATATTTTCATATGTTGTCTCATTTATTAGTCAGTTTTCATAATGTTATAAAGGAATACCCAAGACTGGGAAATTTATCAAAGAAAGGTTTAATTGAGCTCTTCCACATGGCTGGAGGAGGCCTCAGGAAACTTAGAATCATGGCAGAAGGTGAAGGAGAAGCAAGGACCTTCTTCACATGGCAGCCGAAGAGAGAAAAGTGAGTGGCAAAGGGGGAAGATCCCCTTATAAAAGCATCAGATCTCATGAGAACTCACTATCATAAGAACAGCATGGGGGAAACTGCTCCCATGATCCAATCACCTACCACCAGGTGTCTCCATAGACACATGGGGATGATAGGGATTACATATTGAGGATGAGATTT
The DNA here is from genome assembly GCF_048565385.1 of Saimiri boliviensis. Taxonomy (NCBI): domain Eukaryota; kingdom Metazoa; phylum Chordata; class Mammalia; order Primates; family Cebidae; genus Saimiri; species Saimiri boliviensis. Next base: position 55,883,398 of record NC_133463.1, on the reverse strand, counting down.
GTGAACTATGATTGTGCCATTGCACTTTAGCTGGGCTGTGTGGGGACACAGCCAAACTATATCACCTCAATAGACCTGCTGTTGGTTTCAGTTGAATAAACTTAGATATTGTAAGTGTGCATTTCCAGAGCAGCATTACAAATATTTGAAGTGGTACATTTGGATCAAGTAAAAAGACTTAGCTTCTCATGCACTTTTATTAAGAAGTTATTTGTTATCTATCTTTGATCATATCATCTTAGAAAAAAAATCACATATTTGCGTATTTTGTTCATTGGCTGTTTTTCTCATTTGTCTGTGTATTTCTTACAAGCCACAGATTTGCAATATGCTGCATTTACATTTTCTCATTTGTTGCATCAGTTATAAAGGAGAAGGAAAAGAATAATAGGATTTGTTTGGTAATTTGTGCTCTTTCAGCTTTCTCTGAGTAGTTGTCCCAAAGCATTTAAAAATTCTGCAGAGTCTTGCATAAATTGTAACTGTAGTGATACACTTTCTTTTTTTTCCCACAAGGAGGAAGTTTATTAAAAACAGAGAAAGATCAGACTCTTTCCGAACAATGTCCCACACAGGGAATAAACTCAATAAGCATTTGGTTAATATAAAAGTGAATGGATGAATAAATAAGGATGTTTAAATATGTTATTTACAAATCTATGGTCTTTTCCTAAAATTATTATTTCTATAGGTAAAACATTAAGAATTCAGTATCATGAGAAAAATGAAGTATTTCATTAAGGTTAATCATCAGAAAAATGAAGCTGACCACTTACAATCCTAAGATTTTGAAAATGGTAATATTTCCAAAATTGATTACATACTGTTCAAGCTAAGGGGTCACCATTCTGAAAATAAATGATTGCATTGTACTTTTATACAACAAATCTCTCAGGGCTGATCCAGCAGATGAGAGTTTGTCATGGAATGTTAGATACTGAGATTTCCTTTTTTGTTGTTTCTTAGAGACAAGGTCTTGCTCTTTTGCCCAGGCTAAAGTACAGTGGCACAATCATGGCTCACAACAAGCTAGAACTCCTGGGCTCAAGAGATCCTTCCATCTCAGCTTCTCAAGTAGCAGAGACCGCCACACTCTGCTAATGTTTTCAATTTTTTTTTTAAAGACTGGGTCCTGCTGTGTTGCCCAGTCTAAGATTTCTCACCACCAATTCTTAGATTTTTTGTTTTCCCCTTTACACTTAGGCTGAAAGCACTTACTGTTTGTTGCAACAAGTTATCTGTCTTTAGGAGGTTTCATTTGTCCTCTTATTATTGATGGCTTTTCATGGTTTTCGAGTTCCTAACTAGATCATTCAATACTTTAGATCACATGTAAAATGCCTTGGGCATTCCTATGAATGAAGTATATGAATTTTATGATATCTTTTTGTGATGTCTAAAAGTTTTGGTACTTGGCTAATCTAAGCCATTGAGTTTGCCAGACCAGAATAATTTAAGTATTGCCACCATTACATCATACAACTGCTAACTAGCAAGCAGTTCTTAATCATCAGCACCCCCCCTTTTTTTTTCTAGGGAATAAACTAACAACAATTTGTCAGGGTATGGCAGCTCATAACTGTAAATCTAGCACTTTGGGAGGCCAAGGCAGGTGGATCACTTGAGGTTAGGAGTTCAAGACCAACCTGGCCAACATTGCAAAACCCCATATCTATTAAAAATACAAAAATTAGCCAAGTATAGTGGTGCATGCCTGTAATCTCAGCTACTTGGGTGGCTGACACATGAGAACCGTTTAACAGGGGAGGCAGAGGCTGCAGTGAGTCAGGGTCACACCACTGCACTCCAGACTTGGTGACATAGTGAGACTCTGTCTCAAAAAAATAAAACATATTCACAATAATTCTTCTCTTCTAAGCTATCCAAATGAGATCTATCTGACCCCACACAAAAAGTTCACAGCACACTGACTTCTCAAACAGATTGTTGAAATGAGTTTGGGGCTCCTGGGTTAATATACAGTACTCCATATGACATACATATGTGAAAAAAAGACAAAACTACTGTAGTAACAGCTCCTTGAGTTATCAGTATTTGCAACCACTCTGAAAAGTGGACTTCCTTCTTGATATTTTAAAAATGAGAAAGTTGAGGGACAGAGAAGCTAAATACACTGCCAAAAGTCAAGGAGTTAGAAAGCCATGAAGTCAGGATAAAAATTTCGGTATGTCTGTCTTGAGAGACTATGCATTTTCCCGGGCTCCACATGGTCTCTACATCTGATTTCAAAATTTACAAGTATCTCCATGTGTTATTCTATATGTTGTTGCCTACAGTGACAGAATTTCCTGACTAATTTATAAAATTTCTATTTTGAAGTTATTTATGGTGTGTCACCCGCAGGGTTGTTATGACGAAAATATGCTTGAAGAAATTGTACACAGTATAAAACCCTGTACGGCTTTTAGTTGTTATTACTGTATGATTTTTTTCCAGCAAAGTTTCAACAAGGAACATAAAGGTTTTAATGTCCGAGCGGCCTGAGTTGCCACATAAGCAGAAATAATTTAAAGGTGGCAACCTAATCTAGTGAATTAGGCCAAAGCTGAGTTGGTATTTCCTTAAGCTCAAGAATGATGGGCCTTAAGCGGTCAATTCTACAATATCTGAGAAAATGCGATACTTGATCTGGGGCATATCCATTCTGCTAGACCTACACCTTAAGCAATTGTCACTTTTAAGAAGAAACAGAACTAAGGATGTCCCTTTCTTTAGCACTGAAGTGGCTAAAACCCCAAAAGTAGGATCATTTCTGGAAAATCTTGACATCTTTGTGACAGTGTTATTGTGCCTCTCGGGACAGGTACAGACTAAGAATCATGATGTTGCAATAGCAACATCTGCTGGTATTTTAGTAAAATTACACAAACCAACTGACAGATTTTTCCAAGGGACTGCTTTCTTTACATGAGTTGCTGGACTTTGATTTTTGGTCTACAGTACACACAGTAATGAAGCATGAGTCTTGCAGGGGCTCAAAGAGGGAGAATCAGTCGGTTATTGGAAGAATAAAAGGTGTTGTTTCAGAACAGAGACACACTTTATTTACACTGACAAAAAAGCACATCCATGAAGATTAGGACCCCAAAACCTAAAGCTAAATTAAAAAATGAATGTCTAAAAAAATGAGGCTTCTACATGACAGTGATTAAAACAAATACACACAGAACATTCAAATAATCAGAATGAGCATGCAGTGGTTCTTGGGTTACCTGCCACCGGTACCCTGCAGTTTTCAGTAACACACTCATCCAATTCACTACTTAAACAAATATTTATTTAGCACCTACTATGTGTTATAATTTGTTCTGGGTGGTGGAAATATAATAATGAACAAAACAAGTCCTTGCTTTATTGGAGCTTACTTTCTAGACTGGGGTGGGCTGGGAACAGAGAAAATAAATGAGTAAATTTACATCATCTGGCACTAAGTGATATAGGGATAAATAAGCAGATAGGGTACAGAGTCATGAGAAGAGGTGCTCATATTCATATCTATAATCAGGGAAGTCCTCCTTTATAAGAGACATTCGAATGGAGCTGCAAAGTACATATAGGGGTACAAGTGAGCCATGTAGTAGAGGAAGAGTGTTCTGGGCAGAGGGAACAGCCAAGTGCAAAAGCCCTGAAGCAGGCACAATTTGAGTGCCATCAAGGTTTTGACTGATTTGAGGATGATCACGGAAAACTATGGAACTGAATTAAAGCAGGAGCAGTGGGACGTGACAGTGGACTGGCAGTAAGGGGTCAGGCTTGGGGTTTTTAGATCAAGGTAGGGAACTGGCCTTTCCTCTGCATGAAAAAATAAGCCATCAGAAGGATTTGGGACAAAGAAGGAACACAGGGAGGAGAAGGGAAGCTGTTGGTTACAATCAATAGAAATGTTTGACCTGTGGGAATGTATTCAGGTATTATCATTGATAAGTGGAGGAACATCTCATACTATCACCCTCCAGCTGTCGGAATCCTGAAGCCAGTATCCCATCCCAGCCTTTTTTCCTGAATATTCTTCCTCTTGTTAGGCTTGGCTAGAAGACAAATGGGCAACATTTTTCAGCTGATCTCTTATAGCCTATCTACAGATATTAATAAAGTTAACAGGAACATTGCTGACTCAGAATTCTGGCATACAATTACTATGTCACTATTAACTGGCTGAGTATGTTGCTTTTCATTGAAATATACACTGAATATTTTAATGCTTTTGGCATATTAAAGGAAAGAATGATACAACATGAACCCAAGTGGGATATAAACTAGCATGAAGAGTAGAAGATTAGTGATCAAGAAGAAATTAAAGATGATAGCTCAGATTATACCAATTTTCTATTAAATCCCTGCATGCATGTACCTCGCAGGCATCTTATGCTTCATTTACCCAAAGATGAATTCATGGTCTTCATGTGTAGCGTTCACATCCGCTCTTTCTGTTGTGATCTCTGTTTTGGTAAATGGCACCACCTCTTACCCAATAGCATGTGTCTGAAAATTTGAAGCTGTCCTTCACACTTTCCTCTCTGATACACTATACCTGTAATCAATCACCAAATGCTATTGATTATCTAAATTATTTTTATCTACTTTGACCCAGACACTTTTTTACCATCTATGTCCAGGCCACCGTTACTGCTCACTTGGACCATTATAACTGATCTGTGTTTGATTCTGTTTTGTTCACTCTGTCCATGCCTCTTCTACATCATTCTCTACCCAATATATTATGATGTCTCCACTCTGCTTAAAATTGATTCTGTTTTGTTCACTCTGTCCATGCCTCTTCTACATCATTCTCTACCCAATATATTATGATGTCTCCACTCTGCTTAAAATCCTTATTGGCTTCCAAGTATTCTCAGGAAAAAGTTAAAAATCCTTAATATTGTTCCTTGAGAATTACTCATCCAAACACTGGCAGTTTCCTCTATGTTTTAGACTCTTAACCCTGTAAAAGGTGTATTAAACTCCCCCTTACAAGCTATAAAATCTTCTAGTCCACTTAACAAAATTCTATCCTAATAAATGCATTTTTTTTCTCTTGGTTTACAAATTCTCCCCCAAACATCTTTTATTTTAAAAGTTATTCTGAAAATAACAAGTATAAATGAAAAATTATTTCAAATATAACATTGATAAACAAAATACCTATCTGCCTAAGCATTTTCTTTATTAATGTTACCTTTCTAAGATTGTGGATCCCAAACTTATAGCAGTGTACTTTTTTTAACTTTTATTTTAAGTTCAGGGGTACGTGTGCATGTTTCTAACATAGATAAGCTTGGGTCAAGGGAGTTTGTTGTAGAGATTATTTCATTACTCAGTTATTCAGCCTAGTACTCATTATTTTTCTTGATTCTTTCCCATAGCATTTTTTTCCTTCATTTCAACCCTGGTGAATCTGATAATTATGTGCCTTGGGCTTACTCTTCTTGAGGAATATCTTTGTGGTGTTCTCTATATTTCCTGGATTTGAATGTTGGCCTGCCTTGCTAGGTTTGGGAAGTTCTGGATAACATACTAGAGAGTTTTTTCCAGCTTGGATTTATTCTCCCCATCACATTCAGGTACACTGATTCAACATATATTAGGTCTTTTCACATAATCCTGCATTTCCTGAAGGCTTTGTTCATTTCTTTTTACTCTTTTTTCTCTAATCTTCCCTTCTCATTTTATTTCATTGAGTTGATCTTCAATCTCTGATATTCTTTCTTCTGCTTGATCAATTCAGCTATTGAAACTTGTGTATACTGGGAATCTGCCAAGATGGCCAAATAGAAACAGCTCCAGTGTACACCTCCCAGCGAGAGAGATGCAGAAAGCAAGCAATCTCCACATCTCTAACCGAGGTACCAGGTTCATTTCAATGGGACTGGTTGGACAGTGGGCATAGCCCAAAGAGGGCAAACCAAGTTTGAACAGGGTCCTGCCTCACCCAGGAAGTACCTCTGACTAGAAGATCAGGGACATCCCCACACTGGCACTCCAGTCCAGATACTGCACTTCTCCCAAAGCCTCTGCAACCCACAGATCAGGGGATCTTTGCCAGGCTGAAGCACCATGAGTTACCTGCACAGAGTCGAATAGCAGCCCCAGCTGGTGCTGTGGATTGTCAGCACAGATCTAGGCAGATGCATTGGCTGGCTGGGAGAGCCTGCAGGATGGAGCTACCGGCACCCTGAAGAGGGGGAGCTAAAAGCAGGGAGACAGGTGACACGGCTAGGCAGTTTCCTCTCCCACAAAGTCCAGCAGGCTGAAGCCCTCTTGCTTGAGGGTTTTGCAGCCAGCATATCAGTTCGAGCTTGATCCCGAATGATCCAGCTCTTTGAGGGGAAGGGCATCCACCATTACAGAGGCAGGTCTAATCTCCCTGTGTAAACAAAAAACACAGAAAGCTGACACAGCAGCCAGACTGAGGCTGTGTAGCACAGCAGCACCTATGTAGTCAGAGAAAGGACAGACTGCCTTCTCAAGCAGCTCCCTGAGACAAAGCTAGATAAATCAATGAACATGGGAAGAAACCAGTGTAAAAAGGATGAAACCATAAAATACCAGAATGCCTCTCCTCCTCTAAGGGATCACAACTCCTCACCACCAAGGGAACAAAACTCGGATGGAGAAGGAGTTTGACTAATTGACAAAGCAGGCTTCAGAAGGTGGGTAATAACAAATTTCTCTGAGCTAAAGGAGTATGTTCTAACCCAATGCAAAAAAACTATAAACCTTGGAAAAAGGTTAGACAAAATGCTAACTAGAATAACCAGCTTAGCTAAGAACATAAACGATTTGATGGTGCTGAAAAACACAGTATGAAAACTTTGCAAAGCATACACAAGTTGCTATAGCCAAATCAATCAAACAAAAGAAAATATATCAGAGATTGAAGATCAGCTCAATGAAATAAAATGAGAAGGCAAGACTAGAGACAAAAGAGTAAAAGGAAATAACAAAGCCTCCAAGAAATACAGGATTATGTGAAAATACCTAATCTATGCTTGATCGGTGTACCTAAATATGACAGGGAAAATGAATCCAAACTGGAAAACACTCTTCAGAATATTACGTAGGAGAACTTCCCCAACCTAGTAAGGCAGGCCAACATTCAAATCCAGGAAATATGGAGAACACCACAAAGATATTCCTTAAGAAGAACAACCAACCCCAAGGCACATAATTGTCAGATTCACCAAGGTTGAAATGATGGAAAAAATGCTAAAGGCAGCCAGAGAGAAAAGTCAGGTCACCCACAAAGGGAAGCCCATCAGACTTACAGCAGATCTCTTGGCAGAAGCCCTACAAGCCAGAAGAGAGTGGGGGCCAATAATCAAAATCCTTAAAGTAAAGAACTTTCAACCAAGAATCTCATATCCAGCCAAACTAAGCTTCATAAGTGAAGGAGAAATAAAATCCTTTATGGACAAGCAACTAATAAGAGACTTCAATGCCACCAGAACTGCCTCACAAGAGCTTCTGAAGGAAGTACTAAACATGAAAAGGAACAGCCAGTCCCAGCCACTATAAAAACATACCAAATGGTAAATACCAACAATGCAATGAAGAAACCGCATCAACTCATGGGCAAACCAACCAGCCAGTAACAAAATGGCAGGATCAAATTCACACATAACAATATTAACATTAAATGTAAATGGCCTAAATGCTCCAATCAAAAGACATAGACAGGCAAACTTGATAAAATGTTAAGACCCATCAGTGTGCTGTATTCAGGAGACCCAACTCATGTGCAAAGACACATGTAGACTCAAAGAGATGGAGGAAGATTTACCAAGCAAATGGAGAGCAGTGTCTAGAGGGAAATTTATAGCACTAAATGCCCACATGAGAAGTGAGGAAAGATCTGCAATTGACACCCTATTGTCAAAATTGAAAGAGCTAAAGGAGCAAGATTAAAAATACTCATAAGCTAGCAGAAGATAAGAAATAACTAAGTCAGAGCAGAACTGAAGGAGATAGAGACACAAAGAACCCTTCAAAAAAATCAATAAAACCAAGAGCTGTTTTTTTTAAGCAAAATAAACAAGTCTGCTAGCCAGACTTAAAGAAGAATCAAAAAGATGTAATAAAAGATGATAAAGGGAACATCAATACTGAAGCCACAAAAATACAAACTGCCATCAGACATTACTACAAACAACTCTATGCATATAAAGCAGTAAATCTGGAGGAAATAAATAAATTCCTGGACACTTACACCCTCCCAACACTAAACCAGGAATAAGTTGAATCCCTGAATAGATCAATAACAAGGTCTGAAGTTGAGACAGCAATTAATAGCTTACCAACCAAAAAAAGTCTAGGTCCAGACATGTTCACAGCCAAATTCTACCAGACATACAAAGAGGAGCTGATATCATTCCTTCTGAAACTATTCCAAACAGTACAAAAATAGGGAATCTTCCCTAATGTATTTTGTGAGACAAACATCATCCTGATACCAAAATCTGGCAGAGACTCAACCAAAATAGAAAAGTTCAGGCCAATATCTATGATGTACATCAATGCAAAATCTTCAATAAAATACTAGCAGACCAAATGCAAGAGCACATCAAAAAGTTTATCCATCATGATCAAGTAGGCCTCATCCTGGGGATGTAAGTCTGGTTCAACATACACAAATCTATAAGTGAAATACATCAAATAAACAAAACCGAAGACAATAACCACATCATCATCTCAATAGATGCAGAGAAGGCCTTCAAGAAAATTCAACAGCCCTTTATGCTAAAAACTCTCAATAAAGTAGGTATTGATGGAATGTATCTCAAAATAATAAAAGCTATTTAAGACAAACCCGCAGCCAATATCATACTGAATGGACAAAAACTGGAAGTATTCCCTTTGAAAACTGGCACTAGACAAGGATGCCCTCTCTCATCATTCCTACTCAATATATTATTAGAAGTTCTAACCAGAGCAATAAGGCAAAAAAAAAAAGTGTATTCAGTTAGGGAAAGAGAGTCAGCTTGTCTCTATTTGCAGACAACATGATTATATATTTAGAAGACTTCAGTGTCTCAGCCCAAAATCTCCTTAAGCTGATAAGCAACTTCAGCAAAGTCACCAGATACAAAATAAATGTACAGAAAGCACAAGCATTCCTATACACTAGTAACAGATGCAGAGCCAAATCATGAGCAAATTCCCATTTACAATTGCTACAAAGAGAATAAAATACCTAGGAATACAACTAACAATGTAAAAGATCTCTTCAAGGAAAACTACAAACCACTGCTCAAGGAAATAAGAGAGGACACAAACAGATGGAAAAACATTTCATGCTCATGGCTAGGAATAATCAATATTGTGAAAATGGCCACACTGCCCAAAGTAATTTATAGATTCAACACTTTCTCCATCAAGCTACCACTGACCTTCACAGAACTAGAAATAGCCACTTTAAACTTCATATGGAACCAAAAGAGAGCCTGCATAGCCAAGACAATCATAAGCAAAAAGCACAAAGCTGGAGGCATCATGCTACCTGACTTCAAACTATACTACAAGTCTATTGTAATCAAAAGAGCATGATACTGGTACCAAAACAGAGATATAGATCAACAGAACAGAACAGAGGCCTTGGAAGTAACACCACACACCTACAGCCATCTGATCTTTGACAAACCTGACAAAAACAAGCAATGAGGAAAGGATTCCCTATTTAATAAATGGTGTTGGGAAACTGGCTAGCCATCTGCAGAAAGCTGAAACTGAACACTTTCCTGACATCTTATACTAAAATTAACTCCAGATGGATTAAAGACTTAAACATAAAACCTAGCACCATAAAAACCCTAGCAGAAAACCTAGGCAAAACCATTTAGGACATAAACATAGCCAAGGACTTCATGACCAAAACACCAAAAGCAATGACAACAAAAGCCAAAATAGACAAATAGGATCTAACTAAACTTAAGAGTTCTGTACAGCAAAAGAAACAATCATTATAGAGTGAACCAGCAACTAACTGAATGGTAAAAAAAAATTTTTAATCTACCCATCTGACAAAGGGCTAATATCCAGAACCTACAAATAACAAAAGCAGATTAACAAGAAAAAAACAAATCATTCAATAGTGGGTGAAAGATATGAACAGACACTTTTCAAAAGAAGACATTTATGCAGCTAAAAAACATATAAAAAAAAGTTCATCATCACTGGTAATTAGAGAAATGCAAATTAAAACCACATTGAGATACCATCTCATGCCAGTTAGAATGGCAATCGTTAAACAATCTGGAGACAACAGATACTGGAGAGGATGTAGAGAAATAGGAACACTTTTACACTGTTGGCGGGCGTGTAAATTAGTTCAATCATTGTGGAAAGCCATGTGGCAATTCCTCAGGGATCTAGAAATAGACATACCATTTGACCTAGCAATCCCATTACTGGGTATATAACCAAAGGATTATAAATCGTTCTGTTATAAAGACATATGCACACATATGTTCATTAAGGCACTGCTTACAATAGCAAAGATCTGGAACCAACCTAAATGTCCATCAATGGCAGACTAGATGAAGAAAATGTGGCACATATACACCATGGAAAACTACACAGCCATTAAAAAGCATGAGTTAATGTTCTTTCTAGAGACACGTATGAATCTGGAAACCATCATTCTCAGCAAACTGACACAAGAACGGAAAACCAAATACTGCATGTTCTCACTCATAGGTGGGTGTTGAACAATGAAAACACATGAGCACAGGAAGGGAAGCATCAAACACTGAAGTCTATTGTAAGGGGCCTAAGGAAGGGACAGCGGGTGTCGGGAGGTTGGAAAGGAATAACATGGGGAGAAATGCCAGATATAGGCGATGGGGGGATGGAGGCAGGAAAGCACCTTGCCATGTATGTACCTATGCAACAATCCTGCATGATCTGCACACTTACCCCAGAACCTAAAGTACAGTTAAAAAAATTAAATTTTGTGTATGCTTCATGAAGTTTTTTTTTTTTTTTTTTTTTTTGAGACGGAGCTTCGCTCTTGTTACCCAGGCTGGATAACAATGGCGCGATCTCGGCTCACTGCAACCTCTGCCTCCTGGGTTCAGGCAATTCTCCTGCCTCAGCCTCCTGAGTAGCTGGGATTACAGGCATGTGCCACCATGCCCAGCTAATTTTTTGTATTTTTAGTAGAGACGGGGTTTCACCATGTTGACCACGTTGGTCTCGATCTCTTGACCTTGTGATCCACCCGCCTCGGCCTCCCAAAGTGCTGGGATTACAGGCTTGAGCCACTGCGCCCGGCCTATGAAGTTCTTATCCTGTGTTTTTCAGCTCCATCAGATCATTTATGTTCTTCTCTAAGCTGGTTATTCTAGTTAGCATGTCATCTAACCTTCCTTCAAGGTTCTTAGTTTCTTTGCACTGAGTTAGAACATGTTCCTTTAGCTCAGAGAAGTTTGTTATTACCCACCTTCTGAAGCCTGCTTCTGTCAATTTGTCAAACTCATTATCCATCCAGTTTTTGTTCCCTTGGTGGTGAGGAGTTATCCTTTAGAGGAGGAGAGGCATTCTGGTTTTGGTGATTTCATCCTTTTTGTGCTGGTTTCTTTCCTTCTTTGTGGATTTATCTACCTTTAGTCTTTGAACTTGGTGGCTTTCAGATGTGGTCTCTGAGTTGGACATTTTTTCTATTGATATTGAAGCTATTTCTTTCTGTTTTTTGGTTTTACTTCTAACAGTCAGGCCCCTCTGCTGCAGGATTGCTGGAGGTCCACTCCAGACCCTGTTTGCCTGGGAATCACCCGTGGGAGCTGCAGAATAGCAAGGATTGCTGCCTATTCCTTCCTCTGGTAGCATTGTTCCAAAAGGGAACCTGCCAGATATCAGCCAGAGCTCTCCTGTATGAAGTGTCTTTTTGAATATAGAGGTTCAGGGGGCTGCTTGAGGAGGCACTCTGTCCCTTATCAGAGCTCAAGGGCTGTGCTGGGAGCTCCATTGCTCCCTTCAGAGCTGAGAAGGGACATTAAATTTGCTGCAGTAGAACTCACAACTGCCCCTTTTCCCAGGTGCTCTGTTCTGGGAATGTGGGGCTTTATTTTTAAGTCCCTGATGTGCTGCTGCCTTTTTTTCAGAGATGCCCTGCTTAGGAAGGAGGGAGTCTAGTCACAGTCTGCCTGCAAAGGTGTTGCTGAGCTGCTGTGGGCTCCACCCAGCTGTTGTGTAAACTTCCTTGTGGTTTTGTTTACATAGGTAAGGTTAGAACTGCCTGGGTAATGGCGGACTGCCTTGGTAATGGAGAACACTTTTCCCCCCACCGAGATTGATCATCCCAGGTCAAGCTCAAACTGCTGTGCTGACTGTGAAACTCTCAAGCCAGTGGGTTTCAGTTTGCTGGTCTTTGTGGGAGTGGGCCCTGCCAAGCCAGATCACTTTGCTCCCTGCGTTCAGTGCCCCTTTTTTCAGGGGAATGGGCAGCTCTGTCTTGCAGGCATTCCAGGTGCCAGTTAAAATGGCTGCCCAGATTTGTGCTGAAAACACTTGGCACTTACTGTCGGGAATTGGTCTGTGAGCTGTAAAGACCATGGGAGAAGCACAGTATCAGAACCAGAGTGCTGGAGTAGTCGGAAATACCTCGATGGCCTCCGTTGGGTAGGAGGGGAGGATCCTCTGGCCCGTTGCACTTCCCATGTGAGTCAGCGCCCAACCCGGCCTCAGTTTGCCCACCCTCCTTGGGTTACACCTACTGTCCAACCAGTTCTACTGAGATGAACCTGGTACCTCAGTTGGAAATGCAGAAATCACTTGCCTTCTGCATCCCTCTCGCTGGGAACTGCACTCTAGACTTGTTCCTATTTGGTAACCTTGGCGGAAGTCCTGAGAATCTGAAGCTCTTAAATTCTTTCTTCTGCTTAGTATGATCTAGAGTTAAAGCTTCCAACTGAATTTTTAAGTTCCTTTAGTGAATTTTTTAGTTCCAGAAATTCTTTTTGTTTTTATTTTCCCCCTTAATATAGCTATGTCATCTTTCATAACGTGAACTGTTTTTCTGGTTTCTTTGTAGTAGATTTTAACTTTCTCTTGGATCTAATTGTGTTTATTTGCCATTCATATTTTTAATTCTTTACCATTTCAGACATTTCAGTTGGGTTAGGATCTATTATTGCTACAGAGCTAGTGTGATCTTTTGGTGGTGTCACAACACTCTGGAATTTTGTATTGCCAGAGTTCTTTGGCTAATTCCTTTTCATCTCAGAGAGCTATCACTTTTTTTTTTGAAATAGACATTGTTTGTATTTTTTTAATTCTTTTTTTTTCCTTGAGTGTATAAATGTGGTGTATGTTGTGTATGACTTTGCGGCTTAATTTCTATGCACTTCAGTGGGCCAAGGCACTGTAAGGATTCCTTGGTTGCAGATAGCTTCTGTGCAGTGACTTTCTCAGATGCTGTTTATTGTAATGCTGTGTTGGAGATAAGGATGGACGTTATCTCCTGTGTGGCTAAGGGTATGGAAGTCTCAGGAGGCTTATCTCATGGACTATCACCAAGCTCATCCATAGCAGGATTTTTGTTTGGTGGTACAAGGTAGGCTGCAGTCCAGTATATTGTGCTTTAAGAGTGAGAAGTTAGACTGGTGTTGAGTGTGTATGGCCACCCTCATGGGGGTAGTAGGAAGAGATCTTAATGCATGGGCTACACTGAGGTCTTGAAATAAGGACAGGGCAGGGTACACCAGCTCCTCATCCTAAGCTTACAAGAGCATAATCCTCTTCCCTATCACACTTCTCTCATGGGACTCATGATCTTCTATTTATAAATTCTTTTTCCTTTGTTAATTTCTATTTATAAATTCTTTTTCCTTTATTAAGTCCCCCACATCCTGCCTGAGCATAGCTGATAGAAGCCATGGTTATACCTCTCTGTCAGCTGCCATTAGAATGGGACTTGGGACAGAGCCTCTTCTCCCAGACCAGGGCAGGCAACTCCACGGTGTGTCCTCCATTGCTAAGGTGCTGCCACTCTGTGTAAGGAGGGTGATAAGGGCTCTACCTTTCTTGAAAGTCCAAGTGTGCACAGGTTCACTTTCAGAGGGGTGGAGCCACCTTTAAAAATAAGAAAAGAACTTTCTTTGATTGCTCAGTAGCCCTTGGTAGGAAGAACTGTAGTTATATCTGCAACAGTCAACAACAGTGTTTAAGGGTGGGGGGAGATAACGCTCTCTCCACCTTTGTTCCCAGGCATCAGAGCTACCCTTCTGTGGTAAGCCCTTCTCCCATGTCTCCTTGTCCCAAGGAGATCATTGGCAGGCTGTGTTTTCCCTCCCTTAAAGGTAGCCCATGCCAAGTGGTCGATCTCCTGAGGAAAGTGATTTTAAAAATAGTGGAATTTTTAGTAGGATATAGGAAATTTTTTGTGCATTCAGAGTATTTGTGCCCTGACAATGAATAGAGAAAGAATGATTTGTATAACTAGTTTATCGGTTAAGAAACCAAGATCCAGTGAGACCAAGTTTTTTGCTTATCTTCTCATATGACATAGCTGGTAAGAATACCCTAACTTTCCTAATTTACATTATTTGTACTTTTACCTTTATGATCTTTTCCAAGTTCTTTCCCCAAAAATTTTATCACCTGATGAAAAATGCAAAACATGAAGTGACACAATCAGGATAGCATATATGAAAATGTTTTGCTTTCCAGAATTTTCTCACTTTGAGCACTTAAACCTGATTATTTAGGAAAGTCCACAAAAGCCTCACAAACTCAGTGTAGCTTCCTTAGCTTCTCAGTATGATTATATTCAATATTATATTTCTTCTCAGTTGGAACAGATAGGTATTAAGGACAGATTTTACAGAAAATTAGCTTTTCTATTTCTGATACCTGGGTTATGGACAAAAGTGAAGATAAGTGGAAACTGAGTTGCTTTTAGTATGGTCACTTGATTTTATTACATTTTTATTAATTGCTAATTCATTTATTCAATAAATGTTTTTGAAATATCTACTTTTAATTATGTGAGGAGCCAGGTATAAAAGCTCCCATTTATTGAGTGACTATTGTAGGCTAATATTGTGTGAAATATTCTACATACATATTTGCACTGTTCATCAAGGTAGGCCTCCAGAGTCTGGCCATAAAGAATTATGTGTCAAGACAGCATGAGTGGTATATTAAAGGAAAAATGCCATTGTCCATTCCCATGTTTATCCCAATCTTTGAGTACTTGCTTCTATTTTCCAATCCCCCTCATCAGTAGAACTTAGGTGCTCATGTGTTTTTCCAGCTGAGTTTGCGTACAGGCATTGGTAAACAAAAGGTTCCAATCAGATTTTTTTTTTCCCTTAGTGTTAATGTTGGGACCCTGATGGAGTCTGCTGATAGTTTTAAAATTCTTAAAAAGTATAAGGAATTCTTGCTTAAGGATTGGTATTAATCTTTGTAATAAATTCATTGTTTATTTAACTTATACTAGTTAAATTCTTTTAAAACAAGTGTTTCCTAAGAGAATATACAAACAGAGAAGTAGGCCCATGTGGGAGGGAATTCATCAAGTGGATGAACATCTTTATAGTATCAAGGAGACCAGAGGAAGACATCTGCAAGTGTGATCTTTTAAAAATATTGATAACAATGTTTATATAAAACTTTAAATTTGCAGTGCATATTTACATAAATTAACTTACTTGATCTTCTCAATTACCTAGTTATCATCTGATTTCATATGTGAAAATGATTCAAAATAAGTTATTTGCCAAAAGTTACAAGTAATAAGTGGTTGACCCAGG
This sequence comes from Saimiri boliviensis, assembly GCF_048565385.1. Taxonomy (NCBI): domain Eukaryota; kingdom Metazoa; phylum Chordata; class Mammalia; order Primates; family Cebidae; genus Saimiri; species Saimiri boliviensis. The sequence goes on along the minus strand of NC_133463.1, from coordinate 55,867,625 downwards.
ATTATTTGCCAGATTCTCTAATTATAAACCTTTTGTTCTTTCCATAGTATCAAGCTTTCTATATTATCACTTGTTCTTTATAAAATGCTTGACTAAATAGAGGTTCCTACATCTTATGATGTTATGATCATCAGTTTCTAAAGGACAGAATTTCATCAAATTGAGATAATCACATTATGTCAATTACTTGCCACTCTAAAAATAATGTCTACACTGCAGTTAAGTTCTTAAAAGAATACTAGGAAAAATAGATTTTGAAAAACACATATGTTAAGAGGAATATCAGAAAAAGTGATATAGGAAGTAATTATTCCCATTATCAAATATTTCTGCATGTAAAGAATGATCCACTGCAGGCTCCATTAAGTAATATTCATTATATGAACTTTATAGAAATTAAATTTCCATAAAACTTCATAGAGATATAGGTCATCACATTGTTAAAAAAACAAAAACAATGCAAAGTCATATAAGCTAACTAAAGCTATTTCATAAAGTGGAACAAATGTGACTTTATTATCCAACTATTTGTTCTCTGTTAGCTTCCAAGGAAACTGATTTAATTGATTTCTATAGATGCTTATTGGGTACAACTGTATGCAGGTCATGTATCTAGAATCTGGAAGCATAAGTTATAATAACCTATGACCACTGATCTTCAGTGAAAACAATACACAGATGCTTGTAAGACAAGGCAGATTTTGGCAAGCACTGTGCTAGTGATATAATATGTAATAGAAGAACTGGTAAAGAAGATATTTAATTCAGACTTAAGTGCTCTGGGAACTCTTCGATGAGGAAATATAAGGGAACATGAAGTATTAAAGCCTTAAAGAGTGGTCAACACCCATATTTTGATTTAAAGAGATTTTTAGTTCTATTAAACTATTTTTAAGACCCTGATTGGGTAAGCTCCATTTGTAAATCCAAGCTCTCAGTGATAATTATATTTAACTCTATATGTATTAATTGTTAGTGGAGCACGAATGTAAATTTTGACCAATATGTTAGGGTCTATAAGACAATAAACTGCATCCATCTTTTCCAATAAACAAGCACGAATGTAAATTTTGACCAATATGTTAGGGTCTATAAGACAATAAACTGCATCCATCTTTTCCAATAAACAAATAGGTAAATATAAAGACAAGTCCAAACTAACATCTATACCATTGATATAGGCCAGTTTAGAGGGTGGTAGATTAACCTGGGATTCAAATGTGTCTATTTTTCAAGCCCCAGAATAAGATTTACTCATCAGTAACAGCAGCACTGGTCTTCTACCAACCTTTACCTCCCTCCTTGCAGACAGAGCAGGGAGAAGAGGGAAATGGTGAGGAAGTAGGTTGGAGCTCAGCTAAGCAAAGGAGATAACCCTTCACAAGTTTACTGTGCAAATAAGTTACTTCCACTCTCCAAGGGAAAGGAAAATAAAGAACAGAGAGGTATAAGGAGTGTGAGAATATGTCTTTTAATGAAAACCAGGAGTGAAGAAATTATACTCCATTGCTAATATCACATGAGATGATTCTGATTGCTGGGAAGGATATATATCTTTTGGGATTATTTGCAATCTCTTTTTAATAAATTGCCATGCTTATACATTTTTAAGAGTGGTCAATTTTTTAAGAACGGTGTTTAATTATCTTTTGTATATTTATAAGATCTAAATAAATAGTATGACAGTAGATATAAAAACAGGAGGCATAGTCAGTAACCTGTAGTCTCATACATATAACTTATAAATTTCTTATTTTTTTCACTTTATATAATCCACCTCTCCTCTTTGGTGAGGATTCAGAAGTGAAGTACCTTTTACTCAGTGGAAGATATACCTGAAACAAAACAAGCAAAATGAAGAGGAAAAAAGCTAATGAAACAGAGAAAAGTAGTAAAAGAAAAAATTGACTTGGAGGAATTCTAGACTTTTACCTTCTAAACCAGAGGATAGTTGAACAGATATGCAGGCATCTAAAGAAGCCAGAGGAGTGGTCATGTTCCTGGATTCTCTACAGGCAATTTAGTCAATGACTGAATATTTTTTTTTCAAAACTTGAGCTGATATGGTTTGGCTGTGTCTCCCCACCCAAAATCTCATCTTGAATTGTAATTCCCATAATTCCCACATGTCAAGGGCAGGATGAGGTGGAGGTAATCAGGACATGATGGTGGCTTCCCCCATGCTGTTCTCATGATATGAGTGAGTCTCATTGGATCTGATGGTTTTGTAAGCATCTGGCATTTTCCCTGCTTGACCTCACCCCATCCTGCCACCCTGTGAAGAGGTGCCTGTTTCTCCTTTGCTTTCCATCATGATTGTAAGTTTCCTGAGGCCTCCCCAGCAATGCAGAACTGTGAGTCAGTTAAACCTCTTTGCTTTATAAATTACCCCCATCTTGGGTATTTCTTCATAGCAGTGTGAGAACAAAGTAATACATGGGCATCTGTACTATTCATCTATCTTGACCACTACTTTTGGTTCTTTTAGACCAAACTGTTTCTATAGAAGCATGTACCCTTACCACCCATATGTAAAACTGAACTTTAAGAATTGTCAGTTTTGCCCTTTGAATTATTCTTATTACAGTATAATATTTGGGAGCAGATACATCATGACCAAGATGGGCTTATAATTTAAAGCTCGCATGTCTGTGAGTTTTATTCATCAAGTAGAATATTCTTTGTATTGCAGAGAATTATGGCAAGGCAGAAAATGGAGGAAAAGGTATATTTTAGGATATTTAATTGTTTAACATGATTATGTAAGTATAGATAATGAAACCCCTACTTGCAATTTTACTTTATTTTAGCTTTGATTTGTAACTTTAATACTCAAACTTACTCACTTGTCAAACCACAGATGTATTTCTCTTCAGAGTGAAGACTCAAAACCTTCATGTGTTCCCTTTTATATAGAAGCAAATGTATTCACTTTTATATGGAAGTCACTTTCAATAAGGAAAACGGACATCATGCTTATTTTCCATCAGAGGAAATATTTCTGAAAATAAGAACAATGACTTTCAAAGTCAAGGTTTTGTTTTAAGTAAATATTTTCCATAATAAAATGTTTTCAATAATAAATAGTTATTATTACTATTTCTAACTTGCCAATATGGGAAGAGTTCTGGCAGGAAAAATTACCTTGCTGGCCTTGAAAATTTGGGAGTTGCAATTAGTGGAGGATAAGCACAAGTTGTTGTGCCACCTGGAAAACATTTAAAATTCCTTCCTAGTGAGATGAACATTATTTGCCTACAATCATCCTTTCCAGGGTTCCCAATCAACTCACACTATTTTTAGATTCATTCAAATTGGTTAATAATGAGGATTTAGATGGATTATGCGTGGTAATGCTGTTGTCCAAATGACCTTTCAGTACTGGAATTATCATCTTAGGATTCTACAATAGCTGTGTAAGTGAAGTCTAGAAATGCATCCCATACTGCATAAAATTGTTGAAATGACACGTTTAATCTTAAAACCAGATCTTGATTAGTAACGCTTTATTATAGGAGGAAAGTGAGAAGGGATTGGGATGTGTCATAAATTAAACTCCTACCCAATGCCTTCTGAAAATGTCAGGTTTTAGAAGATAATATTTTCATGGGGGTAAAAAATAGGTAACCAACTATTTTTAAGGAATAAATTAAGGAAAATGGCTCCAATCTGATGGAATTTGGTTAGTAACTCTAGAACTCAATGTAAGATAAATATTATAAGTCAATTAAGAGAATTATTAAGTTACATTGCAAACAAAAGCTGATAGTATAGAGTACATAGAGTCTTGATAAGGAATAACCAAAACCACATGAGAAAACTCACTGTATATACAAGAATGAGGCATTTCCTAAGAGGACACTTTGGTCTTTTAAATGAGTAAAGTCTTCTTATGATTGGGCCTCCTCCCAGGGTTCTCAGAGAGCCTGTGATCAGCGTGCTAACAATCCCTTCTCTGTGAACTCTGGGTACTGCTAAAGAGCCGAAGAGATACCAAATGTTTGGAAAAGACAGCTTTAATTTCTCAGGGATGCAGGGAGCAAATTGCATAGACTAGTGAGCTTGAACTTGACCTTGGGAATCATACTGGAATAGATAACTAAAGGGATGATTTGTCATCTATTATAAAAGGAATATTTGAAGGGCTGCTGTGCAGCCTTCCCAAAAACCACTAAAAGTGGAGGGGACTACTCCAGGAGCCATTAATTGTTTCACGATTAGACACATTCCTGCTAAAGCTAAATAATCACATGGCAATGGTGTGCTGAGAGTGACCCATTAAGATTGCCACAATGAAAACAGATTCCATGATTCTCTGTATACAGTCAGGAGAAATAAGTCACACCATTTTTTTAAACAGATAATTTAATTAAAAAATTGTTAACTAGGTATATTTGTTTTCTGGGGTTGGCATAACAATATGATAAACTGGGCACCTTAAACAACAGAAATCAATTGGTTATTAACAAGTTTCTTTTAAAATATTTTTTAAAGTAAAGCAAAATGTATTCACAATAAATCAATAATAGTTCTGGAAGCTAGATGTTTGAGATCAAGGTTTCAACAGTATTTCTTCCTTGTGATGGCTGAGAGAGAGAATCTGCTTCATGCCTCTTTTGAAGCTTTTGCTAGTTTGCTGCAATCTTTGGCACTCCTTGGCTTATAGTATGTGACCCTGATCTCTGCCTTCAGTCTTCACATGTCATTCACCCTGTGTGCATGTCTGTCCAGGTTTCTCCTTTTTATAAGGACACAATCTTACTGGATTAGAGTCCACCATAATTATCTCATCTTCAAAGACCCCATTCCAAATAAAAGCACATTCACAGGTACTGAGGAGTTTGACATTTTGCAGGCTGATACGGTTTGGGCTCTGCGGCCCCACCCAAATCTCATCTTGAACTGTAATCCCCACATGTGGAGGAACCTAGTGGCAGGGGATTGAATCATGGGGGCAGTTTTCCCCATGCTGTTCTCATGATAATATGTGAGTTCCCATGAGGTCTGGTGGTTTTATAAGTAGAGGTATCCCCTGTTTGATCTCTCTTTTCTGCTGCCTTGTGAAGAAGATATTTGCTTCTCTTTTGTCTTCCACCATGATTGTAAGTTTCCAGAGGCCATCCCAGCCATGCGGAACTGTAAGTCAACTAAACCTACTTCCTTTATAAATATTCAGTCTTAGGTATTTCTTTGCAGCAGTGTGAAAACAGACTAATACAGATGGCCACAATTCAATCCATAATTTTATGTAACTTAAAAAGCAAAATGTTTTAAAAGAGGTTGTAACTGTAAAAAGATTTACCACCTCTAGGGCTGCAGGAGCAAAGGGATATGGCTAAAATGATCAAATCAGAGAAACTTGGAAAAATGCCTTCAAGGAGCTGAAACGCAGACACCTGGGGAAGGGGCATTTATGTTCGGGTGGTCCTAGTGTCTCTGATGGAGGGCTCAATGAGGCTACTTCTGCAAGTGTTCAGAAAACTGCACATAATGAGCAAACTACAAACTGACTCCGGATGCTGCCACAAGAAGCGACTGCTCCTGCTGGAGTGACATCTCATAGGGGTAATTATCATAGGAGCCGCAAGCAGATAGAAACTGCAAGTCCTTCTGGCTTCTTCAGCTTCTGGCGCCCCCTATTGGTAGAGTCTTGTAGAAGCAGCTGGCAAAGCAAAAATTGGTTTCTGCAGAGTCCCAGCCCTAGCATCACAAAATAAAGTAGACAGAAGTGTTTGGAGGACCACAGCCTTGTACAGTTTTCTCTGGGACATTTTCTGATCTTGTCTTATTCAAATTAGAGTAAAAAGTGTGCCAGTTACTAGTTTATTCCTTCTCAGCTACTAACCCACATTTTTTGACCCAATAGGCATCACACAATTCCTAAATTTGTGGAGTTATACTGATGTATAAATTATTGCCTTTATTTCTTTATCTATAAAACGGATATGATAATAGTACCTGGTAGAGCTGTTGTGAGGACACATGAAAAGTGCTTAGAACAGTAAGTCACATGGACTAAGTTATTAGTTATATTAGCTATTATTTTATTGCTATTTTGTTCAATTGGATAATTAAAAGTTCAAGAATTAACATGTTTCAGCGCTTATCTGTTCCTATCTAGTGAATTAATGAAACTTAGGAAGAAATTCAGGGTTTGCTCAGTGCCAGTATAGCACCTACAAATAAATATAGATTATTCTATGTCTTCATTAACTAAAATCAAGTATCTCAACCCCCTGTTAACACTTAACATTCAATGGCTTATTATTATTTCTAGAACTTCCTAAAAACTTTCAGAAAAGAGAGCTTCTGCTTAAGCAATGTGATTGCAGAAGCCAGAATGGCAAGTTTCTACATGACTGTCTACTACTGATTGGACGTGGCTGCCTGGAAAGCTAAGTAGAGAAGACTGAGGCTCCCTGTGGGTTCAGAAGCCAAAGAGTTGAGGGTTATTTAGCAATCTCAGCCTCAGGCATGGAAGATTGCATTTGTGACACTCCTGTCTTCCCCTTAATTTTATCAACATTGGAAGAAAGAGTACAGTTTCCAGGATCAAAACTGAATTAAATGTCTGGGTTCTGTACAAAGCTGAGATTGAAAGCAATAATATCTCAAATGGTTACTGTGAGGAATAAATTAAAGAAATGAACATTCCAGCCGGGCGCGGTGGCTCAAGCCTGTAATCCCAGCACTTTGGGAGGCCGAGGCGGGTGGATCACGAGGTCGAGATATCGAGACCATCCTGGTCAACATGGTGAAACCCCGTCTCTACTAAAAATACAAAAAATTAGCTGGGCATGGTGGCACGTGCCTGTAATCCCAGCTACTCAGGAGGCTGAGGCAGGAGAATTGCCTGAACCCAGGAGGCGGAGGTTGCGGTGAGCCGACATCATGCCATTGCACTCCAGCCTGGGTAACAAGAGCGAAACTCCGTCTCAAAAAAAAAAAAAAAGAACATTTCTATCATCTTTGTGGAGGCCAATAAATGTTAGTTGTTCCTTTATCTATAAGTTAGTTTCACTACAATGCATAAGCCTGTAATTGTGTCCATCTTCATCAGATTTCATAACGTCATAACTTAATCAATTCTACAAAAGTTAATCATTGTGAAACACACTTCTTTAGGAAATGGCAAACACATTCCAAATGCGTTCATGCTATAGCAGAAAATCTATAGTCATGTTTTTTGTCCCTGCCTAAATGTAAATGAAACTATGTAAGCTTATGCAATGGAGAATATTTTCATGTTACATATATTTACATGGAATATACGTTTTGATGAATGAGTGAATGTGGATGACGTTTGACATTTCTACACATATAATTGCTTCAGCATCTATAGATAACACAGATTAAATGCAATTTATTTAAATTCTCCATCTTTCATTGAACAGGGAACAATTTTCTTTTAACTTTTATCAATCTGAAAAGTAATGAAATGCAATTGTTTTTTATTGCCTGCAAAACAAAGGAACAATTTCATGGACAAAAATAAGTAGCTCTTATTTAGTGAGGTTTGAATTAGACTAGGCCAGTTTATTCTTTTGTGAAAAGGTTACTACCTATGTTTAAATTTCGCCGTTAGATAAATTTCATGCATTTCATGTAGTTCTGTAAAGTATCTGCTCCAGACAGTGCATTTTCCTTCCCTAGATTTTCTAATGTATTTTCTTAAAGGCCTGCCTCACAGAAATTAAACTCAATTTATACTTTCAAAAAATCTGGTGAGTATGTAAATATGCTTTTAACCATGTATTCTTCTCAGACCTTCGTTTTTCTCTGTTCTACTTCATTGTTTAAATAGGCAGCACCACCTGGTGGCTAAATGAAACAACTGACATTTTTATATCCCAAATATGAAAAACTGTAGATTCAGCAGCAGAAAAATATTTAATTATTTTTTTACATTAAATTCGGGTTATTCATCGTACATTTCTTATTTATGTCTAGTTTTAAAATGCATGCATCTAAACAATGACAAGTTTTATCCTTGCTAATTATACTTATTTTATTTACTGGCCCTTAATATTATTGAAAAGATCACTTGTATAATTTTAATGAGGTGACATTTAAAAATGAAGTTTAAACAACTTTTGAGAAATTCATCCTCTTGAGGCAGGTTAATTCACTCATTAAAATTATTGCACTTTTCTTTGAAAATAGTCTCATTTGTAACAAACCACAGTCCCAGGCACTAACTATAAAACAACTTTATTCATAAAACATCATCAGAATTAATAAGAGCTATTTAGAAAAAGACATGTAGTTGTTATACTGTAATTATGGTTTTAGACCCAATATTGAGCTTCAAAAGAGGCATTTAATTCAAAGTGTAATGCTACTGCCCTCTTGTGGTTTAAAATGCATATTTCTCTCTGGAAATAAAAATACAGCATCCAAATAAATAATTTAAGTATTTAATAAGAAAACTGAGTATGAGCTACTTTCACATTTGTCCACAGAAATAGAGTAAATCATCCGCTAACTACCACAGATAAAGATTAGAATGTCTAGTTATTTTAATATCAGGATTAATAGAAAGTTAGTGATTAAGTCATTTTAACATCTTGTTTGGTGAATGCAATTAACCACAAAAAATGCATTAATCCCTTCTCACATAACGTTTAGCGTTGTTCACAAGTTCCATAATACAGATTTTGCAAATGCTGTAGGAAACGAAGACGCTCCAATTAATACTGATATAATGATTTTACTTTCCTAATGTTAGGTAAAGAATAAATGGCTTCAGACTACTTAAAAAAAAAATCCATCTTCATTTTGTTTCTGTTTTCAGCTGAGATGAGTTCAGGAGCCTTTTCCAAGATCCAGAACATGCATTTACCTTGCTGAAACACTTTTTGGCTCTTGCAGTTGTGGCACTGAATGGAAAACAAACTTTAGACACAAATTCTAAATGCAGGAGCCAAGTTTTCCTTGTTACACTGGCTCTGATGCTAGAAAAGAATGGTGCCTTTCGGATTTCTCCATATGAACAGAACTAATTCTCCAAGAGCGTGCTCTGGCTCTGTGTTCACATCTCTCACCTTGGATTGGCAGTGTTATCATGGATTAAAGGACAACAAGAAGAAACAAAGAGGGATAATTATGCCTTTGCGTAAAATTCCAGGCACTCTATAGTGCCTGGAAAGAGTTTATTTTCTAACTCTGTCTGAAATGTCCTTAGCTAACCCCTTCTCTGTGAATACTTACAATGAAGTTCGATTTTAAAAATAGGGTTTTGTTATTGAGAAGATGGAAAAACTAAAGCAATCACTTATATTCTGCTTTCATGTATTTAGATACAGAGAAAACAAGTAGAATCAACAGCAAAAGTGGGCGGTTGGCACAGGGCACCACTCTGGCACCTCACCTGTCATTCCTATGCTTCCTATGACTCTGGTATGCTGCTGTCCCTACCAGGGCCTTTTGACAGTGGACTTCACCCAAGTGGTTTTCTTTGATGAGGTGGCATTTCCTTTCTCTCTTTTTTATTGTTTCTTGGAGAAAATTCTAGGATTTATCTATCATGCCATTAACAGTCTTGTCTTCAGGAAGAAGCAAGAATGACAGCAAGGGACTAAGAAGCCATGCAGCTAACATGTTCAAGGCTGTTTTTCAAAGATTTCCATGCCAATTCCTTTAGGTTTAACTTGAATGCACTATCTGCAGGAGGAGAGAGAAGGGCTCTAGTTAGCTGGCTCACAGTCTTAGATGTATTTGGCATGTCTTGGCCATGCACTGAAGAAGTTGCTCTTGGTCCTCTGTACCTCACTACATGAAGACAATCATTTTGTTTCACAGTTGTCTTCTGTTCTGTCTTCCTCTTGACAGTGGGTGATAGGTCATGGTAAACAAGCAGCAGCGAAAACTGAGCAGCTCACACCCTGAATGCATTCAGGTTGGACAGCTGCTTCCTTGCCTGTATGTAGTTCTGTCGCATGCCTGAGCTCTAGTGAGTCCTAGACATCCCAGAATTCATCCAGGACCCTTCCCAGAAGAGGAAGATGAAGCAAGGTGAGATGAAGCAAGACCCGGATACTTTTACACCTATCTTCTCCTGGGAGTCTTCATCTGCAGTGCCAAGATTGCTCTTTCCTTACAAAGCTAGGTTTCTTTTGCTACTGTTTATCAAAGTCAATAATGCATTGTTTAGGGGCGAGACATAGTTGGTGCATAGGGCAGCAGGAATTACCTAAGTAGGGAGAGACAAGATTGCAGTGAAAAGGCTCACAGGATATTTCTAAGATCATGGTAAAAATTCGTTTTGTAACCTCTGAGGGGGAACACAGATTTTTACTTCCTAGTTACTTCTTTTTTTGTTTTTCTTTAAGACAATGTCTTGCTCTTTTACCCAGGCTGGAGTGCAGTAGTGCAATAAGGGCTTACTGCAAACTCAAACTCCTGGGCTCAAGTGATCCTCCTTTCTTAGTCTCCTGCACCTAGGACTATAATATGGTTTGGCCCTATGCCCCCTCACAAAATTCTCATCTCAAATTGTAATTGTCATGTGTCAAAGAAGAAGCCTGGTGAGATATGATTGAATTATGGGGAAAATTTCCTCTGCTGTTCTCATGATAGTGAGTGATTTCTCACAATATCTGATCATTTAAAAGTGTGTGAAACCTCCTTCTTCTCTGTCTGTCCTGCTTTGCCATGGTAAGACGTACTTGCTTCTTCCTCACCTTCTACCTTGATTGTATGTTTCCTAAGGCCTCCCAGTCATACTTCCTGTACAGTCTGTGGAACTGTGAATCAATTAAATCTCTTTTGTTGATAAATTACCCACTTTATAGCAGTATGAGAATGAACTTATATAGAAAATTGGTACAGAGAGAGTGGGGCATTGCCATAACGATACCTGAAAATGTGTAAGCAGCTTTGGAACTTGGTAACAGGTGGAGGTTGAAACAGTAGAGGGCTCAGAAGAAGATAAAAAGATGTGGGAAAATTTAGAACTTCCTAGCAACTTGACAAATGGTTTTGACCAAAATGCTGATAGTGATATGGACAGTGAAGTCCAGGCTGAGGATGTCTCAGATGGAGATGAGGGACTTATTGGGAACTGGAGTAAATGTCACTCTTGCTATGCTTTAGCAAACAGACAGGCAGCATTGGGCTCTTGACCTAGAGATCTGTGGAACTTTGAACTTGAGAGAGATAATTTAGGGTATCTGGTGCAAGATGTTCCTAAGCAGCAAAGCATTCAAAAACTGACCTGTTTGTTTCTAAAGTGTTCACTAATGTGCATGAAGAAAGAGATGGTCTAAAATTAGAACTTATATTTACAAAAATAAAACCCATTTTCTGGGGAGAAATTAAAGCTGGCTGCAGAAATTTGTGTAAGTGATGAGAAGTACAATGTTAACAGCCAAGAAAATGGGGAAAATATTTCCAGGGCGTTTCAGAGATCTTCACCCCAGACTGTCCCATCACAGACCCGGAGGCCTAGGAGAAACAAATGATTTCATGGGCCAGGCCTAGGATCCTGCCACTCTGTGCAATCTCGAGACATTCCCAGCCACTCCAGCTTCAGTGTTGGCTAAAAGGGGCAAAGGTATAGCTTGGGCCATTGCTTCAGAGTAAAACACCAAGGCTTGGTAGCTTCCACATGGTGTTGGGCCTGTAGATATGCAGAAAGTAAGAGCTGAGGCTTGAAATCCTCTGCCTAGATTTAAGAGGATGTATGGAAAGGCCTGAATGTCCAGATAGAAGTCTGCTGCAGGGATGGAGCCCTCATAGAAAACCTCTACTAGGGCAGTATGGAGGGGAAATGTGGGGTTGGAGCCCCCACACAGCATCCCCACTGGGGCAATATGTGCTGGAAAGGCTGCAGCCATGGTGGCTATATCCTACAGAGCTACAGGGGCAAAGCTGCCCAAAGTCTTGGGAGCCCGCCTCTTGCATCAGCATGCCGTGAATGTGAGACATAGAGTCAAATATGGTTATTTTGAAACTTTAAGATTTAATGACTCCCCTGCTGGATCTCAGTCTTGCATGGAGACTGTAGACGCTTTGTTTTGGCCAATTTTTCCCTTTTGGAATCAGAGCATTTACTTAATACCTGTACCCCCATTTTACCTTGGAAGCAAGTAACTTGATTTTGATTTTTCAGGCTCATAGGTGGGAAGGTCTTGCATTGTCTCAGATGGGACTTTGGACTTGAATTTTTCAGTTAATACTGGTATGAGTTCAGACTTTGGGGATCTGTTGGGAAGGCATGAATAGTTTTAAAATGAAAGAAGAACATGATATTTGGGAGGGGCTGGGGCAGAATGTTATGCTTTGGCTCTATGTCCCCACTCATATCTCATCTCAAACTATAATCACCACATGTCTCAGGAGAGGCCCGGTGAGAGGTGATTGATCATGGGAGCAGATTTCCTCTTGCTGTTGTGGTGATAGTGAGTGAGTTCTCAGGAGAACTGATCATTTAAAAGTATGTGAAAAATGCCTTCTCTCTCTCTTTGTTCTGCTTTGCTGTGGTAAGATGTGCTTGCTTCCCCTTTGCCTTCCACCATGATTATAAGTTTCCTAAGGCCTCTCAGCCATACTTCCTGTCCAGCCTGTGGGACTGTGAGTTAATTAGGCCTCTTTCTTTTATAAATTACCCAGTCTTGGGTAATTCTTTATAGCAGTGTGAGAACAGAGTAATAAAGACTATAAGCACATGCCACCAAACTTTTGTAGAGACAGGATCTTGCCACATTGCCCAGGTTTGTCTGGAACTCTCTCTCAGGCTCAAGTGATCCTGTAGCCTCAGCTTTCCAAAGCATTGGGAATGCAAGTATAAACCACTGTATAGGCCTGGTCTAAAATTTCACTTTAAATTTACATATGAGGCTGGGCATGGTGGCTCATGCCTATAATCCCAGCACTTTGGGAGGCTGAGGCAGGTGGATCCCTTTAACCCAGGAGTTCCATAGCAGCCTGGGCAGCATGGTGAAAATCCATCTGTACCAAAACTAAAGAAATTAGCTAGATGCGAAGGCACACATCTGTAGTCCCAGCTACTAGGGAGGCTGAGATGGTAGGATTTCTTGAGCCTAGGATATTGAGGCTGCAGTGAGTCATGAATGTGCCACTATACTCAAGCCTGGATGGCAGAGTCAGATCTGTCTTTAATAATAAATGAATAAATAAACTTAGATGTACATTTTGCACACTTTGCTGTATGCATATCTAAAAAAAATTTAAAGCCATATGATAAAATGATTAATTAACATGACACTGAGTGAAAGAAATCATACAGGAAAGTGTTCATGCTTCATTCTATACAAAATTTAAAAACAGGAAAAACTATACTGTAAGAAGTTAGGGTGATGGTTATACTTGAGGTGATAGTAACTGGGAGGAAATGTATGGCAGGGTTTGGGATGCTGGTAATCTGTTCCTTTATCTAGATGCTGACTAAATGGGTATGTTCACTTTAAGTCAATTCATCCAGTTGTCTTTGGTATATCTGTCATATTTTAATACAAATTTTTACTTTAAAATTTTGATTTAATACATTTCTACTCAATGTTTTACAGGAGAGAGAAAAATAAAAACCTTAAAAATTATGCAAAAATTCAATGTAATGTTCTACTTGTCTCTAACTCCAGGCCCAGTTTTCAGTGGAGAGTGACCTGCTGTTGTCCTAGGGGTTACTTGCTTACATCAGGCTCAAGAATCTGTGGTCATGGCTTCCCAGGACATATTACAGTTTAAGTTCCAAAACTTGTTTCCAAGCCCATGGAAAGGATTAATGGCTCCTAAAGTGGGAGCCACTTACTCTTTTTTATTTTTTAATTTCTCTTTTTTTTTTTTTTTTTTTTTTTTTGAGACAGAATCTCATTCTGTCACCCAGGCTGGAGTGCAGTGGCATGATCATAGCCCAACTGCAGCCTCAAACTCCTGGGCACATATGATCCTCCCACCTCAGCCTCCATGGTAGCTGGGACTACAGGTGTGCCCCACCATGCCCAGTTAATTTTTTAATTTTTTTATAGAGAGATGGTCTCACTTTGTGGTTTCCATGGCTTGTCTCAAATTAGTGGATTCAAGGGTTCCTTGCACATCAGCCTCCCAAAGTTTTAAGGTTACAGTCATGGGCCACCATACACAGCCCCTTACCCTTTTTAAAATTATCCCATCCACATTGAATAAAGAAGTTTATTTAATGCAAGCGTAGTGACCAGATACAGAAATAGTGATATTTATCTCATATCTCCCCTCATTTTTGAGTCTATCTTTCAAAATTGGAGACCCTCAGAGCCCAGGACTTCTCACTGTAGTCAGCCTGATGGGCGGGGTCTTTTGGCTGCTTCTAGGTCTATACCTAAGGTATGTATTGAGAGATGGAGAGGAGACCAAGCCAAAACTCACAGCATCTTTTATCAACAGTGTACACAGACACCCACCCTCCTTTGACCATGCCTCAGTCTCATAAGACCTTTGCTTCTCACTGCTTTCTTGTGATCAGGTCTCACTTATTGCAGTGCTGACATCACCACTTTTGCTCCCAGTGAGACAAGTCTTTATCTTTCATTGGTTCAGGGTATCTTTTTCTTAAGAAAGCAAGGCTAGTTTAGCAAAGATACAGTGTTGCATTTTTTTTTTTAAGTTAGTGATAGAGGCACTACAAAGAAATATTTGCATTGTTTTATGCCTGTTTTTTTCCTGCATCTCCCTAGGTAAAAAAGTAAAAACAGAACTTTTAAACAAATTTTTATTGTTGAAAGCAGTGCTGTCCAATAGAACTTTCTGCAACGAAGAAAATGTTTTATCCTGTAGACAGTAGCCAATGTGGCTAAAGGGGCTTTTGAAATTTGGCTAATGTGGGCAAAACACTGACGTTTAAATTTTGTTTATTTTTAATTAAAATTTAAATTTAATTAACCCTGTGCACTAGAGGTACTGCATCAGACAGCGCAGCTGTATAGGATGACAGGTTCCTTTGTTTCTATGATCTTGTCAATGAGTCTGTCTTTCCCACTGTGTAATAAGTTCCTTTCAAGTCTTAGACAGTTTTCTAAGAATCCAGCCAACTACGATGTACTTCATAAGTGTTTCATGAGTGAATCAATCAATCAATCAATTAAAAAGCAGCAGTCTATACATCCATAGCTCAGAGATTTGTGAGAAAAAGAAAGTATGTCTTGAGAAAATCACCCAAAAGAATGAAAGTGGTCCGTGAATGGTGAATTTTATGGCAGTATCATTCAAAATAAAGAATAAAAGCAAGTTAAATGATCAACACTGAGAATATGGTTTAATACATTATGTAATATTCACTAGATGAAATATGCAACTATTAAAATATGAAGACTAGGCAGTACATAGAAAATGTTTATGATTTGCTAAATTTTAAAAAAGACCATAAAATTCCTTCTACACCAATGATTACAACTGTATAATAATATAATTATTTCTGGAGACAGACTGTTATAGAACATAAAAATATGACCATTTTTATATTGTTATTTGAAAATATGTGTGCTTTCTTGTTTTAAAAAATAATCTGTCTTAATATTACTACTATGTTTTACTTTTTTTTTTTGAGATGGAGTCTTGCTCTGTTGCCAAGGCTGGAGGGCAGTGGTATGATCTTGGCTCATTGCAACCTCCACCTCCCATGTTCAAGCAATTGTCCTGCCTCAGCCTCCTAAGTAGCTGGGGTTACAGGTGTCCACCATGATGCCTGGCTAATTTTTCATATTTTTAATAGAGATAGGGTTTCACCATGTTGGCCAGGCTGGTTTGGAACTCCTAACCTCAGGTGATTCACTTGTCTTGGTCTCCAAAAGTGCTGGAATTACAGGTGTGAGCCAGCACCCCTGGCTGTTTTACATCTTTTAAAAAATGGTTAAAAATTCTTGAAGGATCTCCTGAAATAGTGCATCATGTGGTGAGCTCTAAGCAGAGATGTTTAAGAAACAGCAGTAGTCAGGCATGCATTCATGAGCCGGAAAGCACCTCTGAGCAAAAGTGTGGGTGGTCAGGACTCTACCGGGCAGAGAGATAGGAAGCAGCAGCAGGCTCTTTGGTCACATATTTCCAGTTAATGCACCTGAGAACTCCCATGCACTAATACAGATACTTGGCTTAGAGTGACTAGGGCCAAGAATGAGCATAAATATTCTTTATCCATCCTAAAATAAGAACCTGAAAACAGCACAGTACATCAAAAGCCTATTAATGTAATTTTTCATCTCTGTGTTACAATTCTATTTACTACCTCTTACTAGCTTTTAAATGTGTGTTTTGTTAGAGATAAGATGTATGAGAAAAAAAACACTTTTAAATATTTAGGGCTGGTCCTCTAGGTACAATCCTGATGCCATTCTGGTCTTAAACCTTGAAATGTGCTGGCAAAATGGAAATCTCCCAGAGAAGGAAAGAGAGCTTGCAACGAGCTGTCCTGGGAAGGAGACCTCCAGAAGGGCTTGTTCCCTTCCAAGAGCAAGTTAATATATAGCTGAAAGAGGTTAGAGGTGAACTGTCTCATGTGGCCACTCACTGAGGGTAGTGGTCATAAATAGTTGTATTCATGCATGCCAAAAACAAAAACAAAAACAAAACAGAAAAACAAAGAAAAATGAGATCCCCAGCAAAGGGTTTTTGTTTGTTTGTTTTGTTTTGTTTTGTTTTGCAGAAAAGTAACTGAGAAAAAGGAAATGGCATTTGGATATCATCTGCCGCAGCCAGGTGTTATTAAGGCAATCACAACCAAGAAAATGGTTGCGATTACCTCTCAAGAAAATGCTTTTCAGAGTCTTACACTTTCTCTTTACCTGCTCCAACTCTGGAGAAACCAAAGGTTTCATACTGGATTGGAAATGAAGGAGACAAGAGGTTTTAAACTACATGAAATTGAATTTTTAATATTGGGTCAGAGTAGATTTTTTTAAATACTGAAATAATTTTAGAATTACAGAAAAGTTATAAAAATAGTACAATTTCCATGTTCTATTTCACCCAGCTTGCCCTCATGTTAACATCTTATGTAACTGATGTATAACTACAAAAATTAAGAAATTACATTCGTAAAATACTGCTACCAAAACTAAAGAATACAACTGGATGTCACTGGTTATTTCACTAATGTCCTTTTACTGTTCCAAGTGCCAAGCCACATTGCCTTTGGTATTCACGTGTCCCTAGTCTCTTCCAATCTATGATAATCTTTCCTTATTTTCTGCTTGTTTTTCATGACTTTGACTTAGCTTCTGCTTGTTTTTCATGACCTTGACACTTTGAACGAGTCTAGGCAGTTAAGTGGTGGAATACCTCCATTTCAGTTTGCTGGAGTTTTCTCAGAATTGGATTGGGGGCATGTATTTCGGCAAGAATACCAGAAAACTGATGTACTTTTCTAATTCCAGACTATCAAGAGGTATATGACCCTGATGTCTTACTACTGGTGATGTTAACAATAAAAATTTGGTTAAGGTGATACCTTCAGGGTTAATCCAGTATAAGGTTACTATTTTTCCCTTTGTAATTAATAAATATCTTGAGGGAGACCCTTGAGGCCATGCAGATATCCTGTTTTTTTCTCAAACTTTTTCCCACTAATGTTGGCATCCTGCCTACAATAAATATTGCTATAATGTAGTACTAGTGATTTTCCATTTCCCAGGTTTCTTCTACATTTATTAATTGATATTCTTTTGTAATAAAGAGATGTCGCTTCTTCTACATTTCTTGTTCAATTATTGGTATCAGTAAGAACTCATGAATATTTATTAGATTCTATGTGTTGTAATCCAATACTATCAAAAATTATTTAGCTTGTGACCATTCGAAACACTTTCAGGTGCGCTTCTCTTCTGCACCACTTAAATGTCCCATCTTTTGGGGGTTTTTTGTTTGTTTGCTTTGGTTTTTGTTGTTGCATTTATTTTACTCTTTGCATCACAAGGTGTTTCAAGTTAATCTTGTTATTTTCTGCCCTGAGATAGAAATTGGTCACTTCAAGGAGTGGGTTTTTCTGCCCAGAATCATATCCAGTTTCTGACATCTCATAGAATCTTCATGTCTAAAACTAGATTGTTTCTCTTATTTTTCTAGAACAATATATAATAACCTAAGTGTGAGTGCTAGATGTGTTTATTGCTACTGGGGTAAATGGTGATTCTAGGTACTCTCAGTGACAGAGCTTGGAAATACATGTAATATATGTATAAATAGCAACTCATTCATACATGCACACAGACACTTATTTTCTTATCTTTCTGTACATATACACACACACACACTACACATTCATACATGCATGAATGGATATGTGATGGTTGTTACTTCATATTGGTACTTCTGATATCAATCAAATATCTTTTCATTCATTCTAACCTACTCTTTCCTGGGTATTATTTGTAAATTCTAAAGTTTACAAATCTGGCTCTTGTTGTAGACAATATATTTACTTATTTTTAAGATCTAGTATAAACATAAAGTAGTTTCAAAATTAGTACATCTATTCCTGTGAGATACACCTAACAAGACATGTCTTTATATTTGAGTATGTTGCTCTCTGTCTTAAGCTTTATGGTATCCAGTCAAAATACTCTTTTCAAAAATAGCATAGGCTAATTATTTTCTCCCTATTCCATTTAGCATGGTTATTACTCATTTTAATACATTAGGTTCAATTATTACAAGTCATATTCATTGTAGTTTCCCCTACATATTGTTGATTTTTAAAAAATTTACATGTAGCAAAATTTACTTTTTGTGATGGACAGTTCTGTGGAATTTGATATATGCAATGAGTATTTATCACAGAAGTCATGGAATAGAATAGTTCCATCATCCTAATAATTCACTTATGTTTCTTCCTTGTAGTTAAGAAACCTTTTCATTCCAAACTCTGGTCAATCATAGATTTATTTTTCTTTCCAATAGCTTTGCCTTCTCTGGGCTGGCATACAAGCAATGCCATACAATATGCAGCCTTTTGAGTATAACTTCTTACATTTTGCCAAATGCATGTTTTATCAATTTTTTACTGCTAAATAGTATTTTGCATTTTGTTATATGGATGTGACACAGTTTATGCATTAACCAATAATATTCAAATTCTTTCTGAATTTTGGCAATTACGAATAAATCTAGTATAATTATTTGTACACAGATTTTGTATTAGATTTATTTCACTTATGTAAATGCCTGCAAGGGGAATTGCTGATATGGTAAGGGTATTTGTAACTTCATAGAAAAGACCTGCCATTTTGTATTCTACACTGTTGTACCATTTTTGCACTCTGACCAATGTATGCAAGTTCCAGTTGCTCTGCATCCTCATCAGCACTTTTTAATTTTCAAGCCATTGCAAAAGATATGCAAAGGGTATCTCATTGTGGTTTTATTTTTCCCTAATAATGATTAATATTTCCCCAATATGTTGAGTATATTTTCATTTATCTCTTTGGCTTCTGTATAGCTTCTTTGGTGATATAGCTGCCTCATCTTTCATCTTTTTAAATTGGTTTTTTTTTCTTTTTAAAATTTTGTATTATTTTTAACTATTAGATTGGTGCAAAAGTAATTGAAGTTTTTACCATGACATTTAATGGCAAAAACTTCAATTACCAATAACCCATAATAATTGACATGTTTGTACAATTTTATTTTAATGAACACATAACAATTGTACATATGCAAGAGAATGAAACATCTTAAAAAATATATATGGTATAATAATCAAACCAGGGTACTTAGCATTTCCATCATCTTAAACATCATTTTGAATGTGAGAACATTCAAAATCCTCTATTCTCACTATTTTAAAATATACCACACAACATCATTAACTAGAATTAGTCTTCTGCATAATAGCACACCAGAATGTTTTCCTCCTATCAAACTGAGACCTTGTACCCATTAACCAATCTTTTCTCAACCCCTTCTTCTTACCTTCTTGAGCCCCTGGTAACCACTCTCCTACTCTATTTCTATTTTTTTTTAAGATTTCTCACATGAGTGATACCATGTTGTATTTCTCTTTCTGTGCCTGGCTCACTTCACTTAGCATAATGTTCTCCAGGTTCAGTCATGTTGCCCCAAATGCCAACATTTCATTCTTTTTATGGTTGGATAGTATTCTAGTGTATATAGATACCAACTTTTCTTTATCCATTTATTTGTTGATGGACTCTTGGTTTGATTCCATAGCTTGGCTATTGTGAACAGTACTGCAGTAAACATGAGGGTGCAGATATCTCTTCAACAATTCAATTTTATTTCTTTTGGATTGGATATATACCCAGTAGTGACATTACTGGATCACATGGTAGTTCTATTTATAGTATTTTGAAGAACCTCCATATTGTTTTTCATAGTAACTGTATTCATTTTCATTCCCACAAACAGCATATGAATTTCCCTTACCCTTTCTTCACATCTTCACCAATATTTAATTTTGTCGTTTTGATAATTACCATTCTAAATGGGGTGAGGTGATATATAATTATGGTTTTGATTTACACCTTTCTAATGATTAATGATGTTAACTGTCTCTTTTTATTTATTAATTCATTTATTTTGAGACAGGGTCTCACTCTGTATCCCAGGAAGGAGTACAGTGGTGTGATTCTGGCTCACTGCATCCTTGACTTCCCAGACTCCCACTTTAGCCTTCAAGTAGCTGGGACTAAAGGTGCATGCCACCACACCTGGCTACTTTGGTATTTTTTGAAGAGACAGGGTTTTGCCATGTTGCCCAGGCTGGTGTTGAACTCTTGGGTTCAAGAGACCCACCCACTTTGGCTTCTCAATGTTAACCATCTTTTTATGTACCTGTCGGCTGTTTGTATGGCTTATTTTGAGAGATGTCTATTTAGGTCTTTTGCTCATTTTAAAAAATCAGATTTTTTGCCTTTTCATTGAGTTGTTTGAGTTCCTTACATATTCTGGATATTAATCCTTTGTCAAATGTGTAGTTTGCAAATACTTTCTTCCATTTTGTAGGTTTTTATTTTTACCTTATTGATTGTTTTCTTTGGTATTCAGAAGATTTTTAGTTTGATGAAATGTCTTTTGAGTTCTTGTCTAAAAACTCTTGCCCAGACGACATCATGGAGCATTTTCCCTATACTTTCTTCCAGCAGTTTTATAGTTTCTGGCTTTACATATAAGTCTTTAATCCATTTTTACTTGATCTTTGTATATGATGATAAATAAGGTTGTAGTCTCATTCTTCAATACATAGCTATCCAGTGTTCTCATCACCTTTGGTTGAAAAGATTTTCTTTTCCCCAATGTGCATTTCTAGTGTTTTTGTCAATAATCAGTTGACTGTAAGTATGAGAATTTATTTCTAGGTTCTTTATTTATTTAATTTTATGCCAGTATTGTGCTGTTTTGCTTACTATAGCTTCATAGAATATTTTGAGGTGAGGTAGCATGATACCACATTTTTTCTTTTCCTTCAAGATCATTTTGGCTCTTAAGGGTATTTTGTGGCTCCATACATATTTTAGAATATTTTTTGTTTTAATGAAGTATGTAATTGGTATATTATTTGTTTTCTTATTGCTACATTTTATTTTATTTTATTTTATTTATTTTTTTGAGACAGGGCCTCACTCTGTTGCCTAGACTACAGTGTTATGGTGTGATTATGGCTCACTGCAGCCTTGACTTCCTAGGCTCCAGCAACCTTCCAGCCTCAGCCTCCTGAGTGGCTGGGACAACAGACATGTGCCACCACACCCAACTAATTTTTTGTGTGCAAATTTTGTTTCACTATGTTGCCCTGGCTAGTCGCAAACTCGTGGGTTCAAACAATCTTCCTGCCTGGGCCTCCCAAAAGTGCTGAGATTATAGGCATGAGCCACCATGCTGGCCTAAGAATTTTTCATATGTTTTCTGGTTAAAAGTTCTCTGCAAAAATGTGATTTGCAAATACTGTCTTCCAATATATATCTTGTCTTTTCATTTTCTTAAAAGGATCTCTTTTATAACAAATATTTTAACTTTTACCAAAGTCCAATTTATCTTTTTTTCTCCTCATACATCATGTGTTAGGTGTCATATTTAAAACTCTTTACCTAGTCAAAGTCATAAATATTTTATCCTCTATTTTTAAAAGAAAGTTTCTAGTTTTATGTTTTATATTTAGATCTTTAATTCATTTTGAATATATTTTTATATGCTAATATCATACAAGGTATGGATTCAAGTTTTCCATTTTTTGTTTTTCTGCATATGGATGTCCAGTTGTTCAGTACCATTTCTTGAAGAGACTACACTTTCTCTGTTGATTACCCAGGCAGTGTTATAAAAAATCAGCTGAATATGCTTATGGGGTTACATTTCTAGGCCTATTACATTTTGTTGATTGATGTGCCTTTATTTTCACCAATACCAACCTGTCTTGATTACAGTTGCTTTATAGTAATGCTTAAATTTATCAAAAACCGAAGGAAATGCAAATAAAGACCGCAATGAGGAACCATTCATTCACCATAATGGCTAAGACTGAAAAAACTGAACACCTGTCCCGACCTGCAGGACAACAACAGGAGCTCGAAGGGAGGGAGTGGGGATGGATGGGAACAGGAGACACGAAGAATGGAGACAAGACAGGAGTCTGATCAAGTCTTGTTTATTGTAGCTAAGTTCACAGCTTAAGTAAGCGCAGGCAGAGAGGCGGGGCAAGGGTAGCTTGTGGTTGGGAAATTCTGGCCTAAGTAAATTTCAGTAGACTGAAACTTATCAGCAGGGAGTAGACTGAAACTTATGAGCTTAGGCAAACCACAACATGGCTGAGCAGATCACAAAACGGCAGCTATTGCTGCCCACAAACAACACATGGAAGCAAGTGTGTACAGCAACCAGAACTTTGACATATTTTTGTTGGTTTCATGAAATGCCATCACTTTGGAAAATAATCTGGCAGTTTCTTCTCAAACTAATCACATACTTTCCTATCCCTGTAATTCCAGTTCTAGATATTTAGTCTGTGGAAATGAAAATATACACCCACCAAAAATTTGCAAAAGACTGTTTATGGCTACTTTTTCCATCATAAGCCCAAATTAAACACAGCTTGTGGTTTCTCAATAGATATTCAAATGGGAGAATTAACTCTAATATTTTATTTTTAAAAATTATATATATATACACATTAAATGTCTAAAGTAGATATATAATTAAAATTTTATTTAGAACTATATAGTTATGCTAATTTGTTAAAAATACAAAAGCTTTAAAAATACAAAATTAAAAACTACTGATCATCTTTGTCTAATATTGCACTGAACAGTCCAGTGATCAAGTATGTGAGCTGCAGAGTTATATTGGTTTTGAATTCTTGTCTTTCCACCTACCAGTTTTGTGATCTCAGACATTTTTTCACTTTCCCAAGCCTTAGGTTTCCACGTCTAAAGTAGACTTAGTCCTTCCTACCTGCCCAATATGGTTGCTGTGCAGACTCGATGAAATAACCCTGTGGACTGCTGAGTACACTGCCTAGAGCACAGTAAATTCGTTTGTCATCAGTATACATAGTTGATTCATATGATATTAATCTTATAGAGGCTTTTAAGGTTGTCTGTTGCTTGCAGTTTTGCTTAGATGGTAATTTCATTTTTGGAAAGCTAATATTGCAAGGTAAAATATTATAATCACTTTATACTCTGTTTGATGTAATTTTTGTTTAACAAATTGACCTGGGGCAATTTGTACCACAAAAAGTAATTTCATAGGTGAGCTGAATTCATTTTGCAAAATCCTTTTACTTTTCAAACTGTCAAACAAAAATATCCTGTATCCCCGGAGTTTTGTAGGAATCACTAGTGGGATAGTTGTCCTGCATGAATTAATTCCCTCCCCACTTGGCCTGAGTGACAGAGGAAGATCAGCCTAACCTAGAGGAGTCAAGCACAGAATCCAGCACATTCCTTATGGTGCTCCTCATTGTGGTTGCCTCCCTCAAGGAACTGTTTTATGCTTTTGCTAAAAGAAGCCAGTTCTTTCAAGGGAGGAAAAAAGATTTTGCAAAACAAAAGATCTCACAAAACTATCCTTGGGAGTTGTGTCACTACAGAATCCCAAAGCCCAGCAGTAGGGCTACATTTGGGAAGAGTGTGGTTGGTGCTTCCAGTATATGTGATCACTTCCCCTCCCCTAAGAAAATCTACAAAGTTGACAGAATTGTTACCATTTTGGGAATTCTATTTGAAACCTTTTTGGGATAATTTTATGGATTACTGGAAAATGTAACAATGGGCACACATTACTTTAACAATCACAAATGAAAGCAAATGTATCTTTATAATGGAAAAAAAAAGATGGTATTTCTTTAAAAACCATTTGGAGGCAGACCCATTGTTAAGTATTTTGAAATTTATTTTTCAAGGTCTTCCTTTTCCTTGTTAATTATTATGTTGTCTATTGGAATATCAACCCTTCTGATCTTCATCTGTAATATCTATAAAATGAGGAAAATAAGGTCACTGTAAGGTCATCAAAAAGTACTTCGAAAGTGCTCAGAAAATGGCAGCAGTAGCTGTTTTCCACTGTGTATCTGCTGAGTCTGCTATGTGCATGCATTGACAGAGAAGTGACATTTTATTTCTTACAGGAGAAATAAAATGAGATTGTTTTTACAGTGTACCTAGAATGATGAAATAATATTTGACATATTTTCTTTTACTGACAAAATGTATTATTTGTGGAAAGAACTTCAAACATGTAGGCCAGATGCTTACATATTTTATTTTCTGCTTCCAAAGATACTTTATCCTTTTTCTTGAGAAAACAATCTTGAGCAGTTTTTCTTTGATTTTACCTGGTACAGCTCTGCACTTCCTGGGAGAGCACTGGGGTAGTAAAACCTGGGGTATCTAGAAGGTTTGCCTCTAATAAACAGCACTGATACAAACAGAATACAGACACTGTGTTGGTGGTGACTGCCGGCTCTGTTCTGTTTGTGTGATAATGACCAGGTTATTAATTGTTCCAATCACTTTACTCTTGTAGAGTTTGGAACTAGAGGCGCCTCCACCTTGGCATGGTATGCTAGTGATCCTCTCTGCTATTATGCTCCAGTAGCCTGTTAAAGGGAATTGCTGCAACGTCTGTGCACTTGGATTCCTCTCATGGCTCTTTTTCTGTGATTAGATTCTGTACCATTTCCCATTGTTCATGGAAACCTATGTGGAAGAAAGGAGTCCCAGGTCAACTGGTTAAACTGTGCAAAGTAAAAGGACACTCCTTGTTTTGGTATTCAGTTTTCTCAGTTTGTGCAAACGGGTAGTGCTATCTCATGGTGGCTTTAATTTGTGTTTACCTGGTGACTACAGAACATTGTTTTGTTCTCATAGTCCTAATCAACCAGTGCATATCCATGAGTTCATGTTAATAAGAACAGCATATTATTTTTTGACTCTTTCCTCTATTTGTTTATGTCACGGGAACTTTGGGGTGTCACTTTGCCAGCTGGAAACCTCTGTGGCCAGTGACGCCTTTGCCTGAGTTTTCACTTGGGCCTGCCAGGCTTGTTCTGCCCGCTCAGCCTGGTAGACGGTACTCGGCTCATGCTACCAGCCTGAATCTCATGCCTGCCAAGGGTGAGCCAGGCGTGGACGGGTGAGGGGTGTGTGAATGAATGAGTGTGGGGTCTGGCCCCTGTGCACAGCCAAGCAGGCCAGCTGTGGCAGGGTGGGCAGCTCCAGCTGCTGATATGGGTGCTTGTTCCCTGAGAGGCTGCGGCTGGACCAGATGTGCCGCAAACAGCTTCCATGGCTCGCCTCACCAGGAAATGAGGTAGTGCCTGGAAGCTTGGAGATACCAGAAACTGCAGAAACCCCAGAGAGGGTGTCATGCCCTGGCTCAGGAACCTCCTAGGTCTGGGCTCCCCAAAAGGCCACACCTCTTCTCTCCATCTCTCCTAGTCATCCACAATGTGACGAGCAAGAGGCATGTTTCAGCCCTGTTTGTATTATAGCTCTTTTAGCCCTGCCGTTCAGCAGGTCCTAAGTTCTTGTTCTGTGTCCATGAAAAATGAAGTACATGGACAAGCGGAGGGTGAGCAAAGTAAAGTGGAGCTTTATTAAGCAATAGAACAGCTCCAAGGAGGCCTGCAGTGGGTAGCTCCTCTTCACAGCCAGGTCATCCTGATGAGTGCTCAACTCTCAGCTGAATAGACATCTTGGAGTGAGTGGCTCCTCTTCACAGCTGGTAGTCTAGATGCCTGCTCATTTCTCAGCAGAGAGGAGGCCCTGGAGGTGGTACTTTCTCTTCACAGACAGGTCATCCAGTCATCTCCAGTCTGGATGAGTCTAGGGTTTTTAATGGGCTCCAGAGGGGAGAAAGTGTGTGCTGATTAGTCCATAGACAGCCATGGATGTGCCAGAAAAGGCAAAATAAGTTCCCATTCTGGTCCATCTGCCCAGCCCTCAGGCTTCAGGCTGTCCCTAGCTTGAAGGTGTGGCTTCACTGGGGACTCACCCCTTTCTGCCCAGGATCCTTTCTGCCTGCTGCCATTGCCCCCAAGACTATGCTGAGGAGTACCTGCAGGCCAGTGCCAAGCTGACCTCAGCCCCCCCGCTTGACCTCCCTCCCATGCTTGTCAGCACCCAGAGTGCAGAATGGAGCTGAGACAGCATGGGGCTGGCGTGTCAGCAATGCCCCAAGCATGTGCACATCTGGCCAGGTTGCAACAGCATCCAGCCTTTACCTCAACTTTAGTCTGAGATCAGAGCAGCCACTGGGAAGGGGGAGAGGGCAAGCAGCAGAAGGAGGCACTTGTGAGCCTGCAGGGGCAGGTGGGCTTCCTGTTCCCTGAGAGTGCAGAGGCACCTGGACCTGCAGTTACAGCCAAGTGGCTACAACTGCACCTGGGAGGGCAGGGCCCCTACCCGCTCCCAGCCCTCAAGAGCAGAGGGATGCCCAGGTCCAAAGCCATGGCTGGGTGGCCACAGCTGTGCCCAGGGAGTGCAAGGCTTCAGCCTGTGAACTTAGAGGGGGCGGGGCTTCTACTTGTTCCAGGTTCCTGCTGGCTCCATGGAGCCTGCAGCCTGGCCACACCATGCCCCCCAACTACAGCCAGCATCATGGCAGCAGCTGCTCCAGATGGGCTGCTGTTGCCATCATTTATGCCCTTCTTCAAACCCCTGAAAAGCTCCTTTTGCCCAAGTATTAGCATGCATCTCCATTATGGAATTGTCCGCATCACTTTAGATCAGCTCCCTTGCAGAGATGGTCCCACTGCTGCAGCTTCCAGTGGACATTGTCGCCTATATGCACTGCCATGCATCTTGAGCTCTGCTCTTGTTCTGGCTGGGAATTACTGCATCTTCCTGGAAGCACAGAGCCTTTTCTGGATAGATACGACCTCTGTCACCTTCTAATGACAATTACTGAAGTCTCTCATTGGGCACATTACTGATGCACTGAGCCCTCCAGGTACAAAACTGAAAGACTGTCTGAAAACAAGGGAGGGGAAAGCCACTTTCCTCTTTTTTCTTACACTTTTTAGTGGGAGTCCCAAGACAGAGTTGTATGTGCATGTGTTGTCTATTTGCTTCAAGTTTGCTACCATTTTGGTTCTGTTCCTGCTTCCTGTTCACTTAAGACTCCATCCCCTTTACTAAGAGACCTTTTGCTACCCTATCCCATGAATTTTCTGGACATCCTCTGACATGTCTTAATTATAGTTTAGCTCCAGATTATGCTATCTGCTCCAAACATATACTTTAAAATTGGTAGAGATTACCTGAGATATACTTTATGATATGCAAATGAGGCTGCTTTTATAAAAAGATTCATCCTTAAAATGTAGTAGAGATGGGAAGGTCAAAGGACAGAAGATTGCAGAGTGAGAAAAAAAAATCAGAAGTAAGCAGCTGTTTCCTCTGACACTCACGCAACGATGAATGTGTATCGTGATGTCTCCTTTGCTTCTTCAGTGACTCACCCCTGACTGGTATGGAATTCAGAAAGGCCCACAAGAGCTAGTTGCCTGGCTTACATGGTAAGTTAGGTATATACTTTATAACTCAGTGATTATTTCTTCTGCAGTAGCTCAAGGGCTCAGAGATCAAAGAGTAAACCTCCTTCACTTGATACCAGCTCTACACTGGTTCAGCCCAGCTAAGTTGCTTTTAAATTTCGTACTTCCCATATTGTCACAGAACTGCAAATCCTCCCCAGGGGCCAGGTGCAGGTGAGCTGACCTAAGCTATACCTTGAGCGATTCGCCAAAGCAGCCCACTGAGGTCACCCTTAACCCTGGTTTCCCACACAGTCATTCGGAGTACTCCCAGAGAGCTAAAGAATAGCTGTAGTTAGATTTTTCATTTAAAATTTGGCACTGCCTGAAGTCATTCCCATTCCTTCCAAGGACTGTTGCCATTATATTAAAAAGAGTAAATTTGCTGCTGCATTACTTACTGCCCAGAAAATCCAGCTGAAACCTGCTACTGCCAAATCTGCAGTTTCAATGCAAGGCCACAGACTTTAAATAGCTCCTGCTAGTGAGGATTTTCTGCTCTCTAGAAAAAAAAAAGTTGATAAAGCCTCAGTTTGAAGGATTGGACATGGACCATTAGAAACAGAAAATGGTTGTTCCATCTCTCAATTTCTGACTGTCCTATTTGCGTAATTCTTAAAGTCCCCTAAGAGGTATGATACTCGGTGTCTTTGATCAGAGTCAGGGAGTTTAACTTAACTTACATTTGACAGTAGTCCCTCAAGTTCTTTAGAGGACCATTCTCCATACCTAATTGTTTATGTTTATAGGATCCTAAGTATACAAAGTTATTTAAAAACAAAACAAAACAAAACAAAACAAATAAAAAAAAACAGAGGAAAGAGCAGTAAAGAATGAAAGACTTTCTTAAAGTCTTTGCATAGGGTCATGATCGCCTTCTAAGATTTAATTAAATTTTATTTTCTTATTTCATAGCCCTGCAAACAAGAAAGCAGGAAGATATGGAAGTGTTTTTTGTTTTGTTTTATTTTGTTATTATTTTCATTCTTTTAGCTCCAAATTATCTTGGACATAAACTTTTCCAGAAGATTGGTCATGTAATGTGAGGAGTTGGGGAAAAATAAGCAATTAGTAAGAAAAACCTTATTTTCATACAAGTGCAATTTTTTTGGAAAGAAGTTTAAAATTTTGTAGTTAATAGGATATTAGCATCTTCTTAAAACATATTCAGAGAATCAAATATGACAACTGATTATCTAGTTTGATCACAAATTAGGAGCTATGGAAATCATATCTTAATTCTCTACTATTTTGGTTGGATGATTCTGAATACCTAAGAATGACTGACTCCCACCTCCTGACATAGGCTATCACATTTTTAAGAAACTCTGTTAAAATATTCAGGGAAATTCTATCTTCCCTGATGTTCCTTCTACCCAGAAGTTTTAGTTAATTCCTAGAGGCCATACAGAACACCTTTAGCCCCTTTTCCACAAGAGATTACTTAAACACTATGTTTATTCCTTCCTGAGACTATTGTGGCATCTTAGATAAATATCATATACCTTAATGAGTCATATGCCATATCTTGTGTATTTCTTTTTTAGGTGTGCTTGGCCTAGTCTGTTTCTTTTTACAAAGCACTGTCAGTGGGCTCCTAGAGACTAGCAAGCAAGTAGACAACCAGCATGAAAATGTACTCCCCACGGCCAGGACCTTTGAGCCAAGAGTACCAATGGGGAAGTTTGAAAACCTGATTTCCTTGCCTTTGTTCTGGACAACTTTGAGGGGTATCCTCCATTTGAGAGGTTACTTTTAGAATCAGGTTGACATAGAACTTAAGTTATGCCTTGCTTGGCTTTTTCTCCTCTCCTGCCCTGCTTCAAGGCAATCTTGCTCACCAATTTTTCTCAGAGTATTTCCTTAACAAACCACTTTATATTAGTCCTATTTCTGAGTCTGTTTCTTGGTAACTTAAGACAGTGTATCTTCCTCTTAATGAGTAACAGTTAAAGCAAACATTTCATGAATGGTCTTATCAGTATACAGTAAAATAGAAATAACTTCTAGTTTATTCTAGATACTGTATTCCTACTGGCATAGCCTATGTTTGAATTCTACTTTTAGTTAACTATACCATACCATGGACTGCTCTCACTGCCAATCAAACCCCTAACAGGTTTTTCTGCACAGGCTATTTAAAAAGTAGAACCCATTCAGTAGGTCTGAAATTACAGAAAATTCAGTACTTATATTTTGTTTCTGCTTTCATAGCTTTTAACAATGACTGAGTTTGCAAATATGGAAATATGCAATTATGTTGGCCATAGACTTCTAGTTCTGAACACATTGTACACTTAATAAGTAAAAAACTCTTCCACAACACACAGATTTGCTAGATAAAATGTAGCAAACAAAATATTTTTTTGCTTTTTAGTATTTCATTTTTCAAGAGGTAATATATTTGCATGGTATAACCATAAGATGCAAAAAAGTATTTATGATAAACTCTCCCACAATCTCGGTGTACAGTTGCTCTGCTTTCTTCAACAGAAATCATAAAAGTCACCAGTTCATTATATATGTTTCTGAAACTATAGGATTTTATATATATATATATATATATATATATATATATATATATATAAAATAGTGTGTTTAAGTATAATATATATTTTTCTTTTATATAATAAAATAAATATATTTCATACATAAATATGTAATATGTGTAATTATATACATGATATATAATCATATAAATATGTAATATATAAATACATATCTATGTAATATATATGATATATAATCATATATATTACATATACTTGTAATCATGTATTCATATATGATTATATATGCCGTTTTATATATAAGAAAAATATATATAATGCTTATAGAAAAAATATACATGCTATAATTTATTTTGCTTTTAAATTTAATATATTTTAGAGATAGTTTCATTTCAAAACATAAGAGTTTCATGTTTTTCTTTAAACTGTGTTGTATGACTATAAAATAAGTTATATTGTAGCCCTAATGAGGGCTTTTAAGTTGTTTCAGAAGTTTGCTGTTACCAATTATACTTCAATAAATATTCTTTGTGCATATATTATTTTAAATATGTATGAATATAATTTTAAATTCCTATATGAGGAATTTTGGGAACATAAGGCATGTGCCTTCGGAAGATTAATAAAATCTCCAAATTTCTTCCATAGAGTTATAAAATTGACACTTCCACAAGCCATTCATGAGAGTCCCCCTTTATCACACTGTTACCAACTCATTGTAATAAATATTCTTTTAAATGTATAGCTCAGCTCAAAGGCTAATAAGGGAAAAAAACAGGTGCCAGAAATGAAAGGAAACAAAATCAGAGCAAGAACTATGTGATGACCTTGTGGCTATTATGGAAGGAAAATTCAAACTCATTAATCTAGTAATTTAAATGTTAACCCTTATGAAATAATGAAGAAAAAACCTCTCTTGATGAAGGGTTTATGTAATTAATAAAGGCTGGTGATGTAGAAACAACTTACCAGTTACACAGGAAGAGGACAAGGTAGTATCTTTTTTTGGCCTAGACAGTAGAAGACAATTTCAATGATTTCCAGGTTGAGATTAATGTTTACACTATCTGGATGGTGCAGTTACTCCCAAGGCAAATAAACAAACAAAATTTGTGTTTCCAGAGAATTCCCTGCTTCTGGCCATGATGGAGTAGTTGGTGATGGACCAACCTTTTACCAAAAACAACTGTAAAATGGAACAAAATATACAAAATAACTATTTTCAGATGTTGGAAAACTGGTAATGCAGGTCTGTGATTTCTGAGAGAATAAATTCAGGTGAGGTAAGCCACAGATGATAAGATTCTTCTCTCTGGGAGCACTGTCAAATGGCTGCACAGGTTGGGGGATCACAAACACAGAACTGTGGTTTTGCTGAGGTCAGAGAACCGTGGTTTTGCTGAGGTCGAAGGCAGAGATGAAGTGAGACACTTTTGGGGTAGCTAGGATTTGTGAAACAGGATAACAGAGAGAAAGGAGCTTACAGAAAAACAGCTGTCAAAACCTGTGTTAAGTGTCCCCTTGAGTTTTGTTCTAAAATATCATCTGTGCATGCATAAGGCAAACCTCCTCCATGAAGCCAGTCAATTAATATCTATAAGAAAAAGAATAGCTAACAGGAGTTTTGAGCTAACCAGCTATTGGAGATCACATGGGGCTAGAGACCTTTGAAATATCAGACAAGATGGAGAAATCTCAATGAACCCACTAGGAACTTAGTAGAGCAGGGTAATTCCCACTCAATCCACAGTACTCTTCAAGCACAGAATTTAAATGAGAATAAAAGAAGACACCCAAGTGTGGATATAGTATGCTTTCTAAAAATAAATACCATAAATGAGAATTTTATGCATATATGATCAGTCTTTCCATGTCATATATATTTAGTCATAATTATTTTCAGCAGTCTGACAACCAAGCATATTGGTAGAAGTTCTTTCTTTTAGTAACACTCTCATTGGATTTTCTGATAATACAAGATAAGCTATGACTTCTGAGCATGAGAGTACTAGGTTTTTCACACAACTTCAAGCAAGCTGAACACTCAAGGCATAAACTTTTGTAACACAAATAGCAACAGCAACTGGTGATTTCTCCCATACTCACTTTTGAAACACCAAATCCCATTGCCATCATCAGACATCAGCTTAAAGTAAGAACAAAAGAATGCAGGTAAATATAACATATAAGGACACCCTTGGAAAGCTATCACAAACAGCTATGTATATTTTAGGGAAGGCCTTTTTAATGTATATCATATATTGTCTATAGCTTCAAATACCAATATTTTTCCTTTAGTGTTATGTCAATGCTTAATTGAGATTTAAACTTTTAAAACTTTTCAATGGATTTCTGAATTTAAGAGAACAATATATCAGTACAGTAGGTGTTCACTGTATATAATATTAAGAGCTTAATATATTTATATTTATGAATATAATTTCCTTAGTATCACATGGAGTCTCCAATCACAGCATGTAACTGGACCTTTTTTTACCAGAAATTTAAAAGTGATTTAAAAGTCTTGTAAGGAGACAACTGACATAGTCAAAGGGAAGAGAGGAAATATTGTATTGTTTGTAGTCAGCTGATCATCATCATCAACCTCATTGTTTCATGTTTACATTTAAATACATATTGAAGCTCTGACCTAGACACCCATATCCTAATTTCTTTATGTACATATGTGTGTGTAGATATACATATATATATATATATATATATATATATATATATATATCTACACACACATATGTATGTATATATATATACACACAGGTGTGTGTGTGTATATATATACACACACTCATATATACACAAACATACACACACATATACACACGTATATACACACACATATTTATCTCCAACCAGCTGCCTTCTTATCAGATCAAGAAAACATAATAGCATATATTGGCAAAGATTTGATAAAGTATAATTAACCTTTATATTTATTTTCCATGACTCTTACAAAAATATTTTATGCAATCAATTAACATGAGTTCCTGCATATCTTGAAATCTTGAAGCTTTGAAGAAATCAAACCAGCAAAATGA
This sequence comes from Saimiri boliviensis, assembly GCF_048565385.1. Lineage (NCBI taxonomy): Eukaryota > Metazoa > Chordata > Mammalia > Primates > Cebidae > Saimiri > Saimiri boliviensis. Next base: position 55,834,080 of record NC_133463.1, on the reverse strand, counting down.
TTAATTCTAGCATTACTCAATCACCTAACTTAAGTATAAAGCTAATTTATGTATGCAGCATATTGAGAAATATTTTCTTGCTGTTGGCATAAGTCAGTGTTCACCACAGAACAAAACTAAAATGAGATTTTATGAATACATATGTTTATGTAGAAACAATTTACCAGGTAACACAGGGGAAGAACAAGGTAGTACCCCCTTTTGGCCTAGACAGTAGAATACAATTTCAATGATTTCCAGGTTGAGATTTATGTTTATACTATATGGATGGCCCAGTTACAGGGAGGGAGAGGACATTAAATGTATTATATTTATATTTATATTTATATAAATATAAATCTTTTCTATGTTCAATGACAAATCATTGAAATTATCTTCTCTCTCTCTCTCTCTGTGTATATATATATATATATATATATACACACACACATATATATATATAGATAGATATATCTGTATCTATCTATATATATATATATACAGAGAGAGAGAAAGAGTAGAAGACAATTTATATATATATATATGTATATAAAAGATTTTTTTAGGTTTTAAAAAGCTCATGGATTGTGGGGCAGCACTGAAATCTGTAGGACAGGCCAGTAGGCAAGACTTGATGCTGCAATCTTTGGACAGAAATTCTTGTCCATCTATAGATCCTTAAAACTAGAAGGTAAGATATCTGCTTCCAACATACGATAGTGGAACAGGGTAAGATATGATAGGATAGGATAGACATTTTAATTCTATTATACAGTACATTAGATGCCTCTTCTAAATAATCTAGCCATTTTGTATTAAGCACCTCAAAATTCTTCTAGACTCTACCCATTACTCTTCCACATTTTAAAGTATTTGTAACAGCAACATCACACTTTTCTGTACAAAGTACAAAGTTCTGAAAATGAGGAACCAATGGAGGCAGAAATTGGAGAGATGCCTCGACAAGCCAAGGAGCATTAGGAATTGCCATCAACAATCAGAAGCTGAAAGAAGCAAGGAAAGATTCTTGCATAAGTCCTTTGGAGGAAGCATGAGCCTGCTGACACCTTGACTGTATACTTCTAGCCTCCAAAACTTTGAGAGAGTAAGTGTCTAATGTTAAAGCACCACTTCAGTACTTTGTTACAACCACCATAGGAAACAGAGACACTGTTAAGTCATGTTTTTTTCTTTTATTCTCTCCTATATTCCAAATGCCCTGCTCTGCAGCTACTCTTTTCTTAAACCGTAGGAAAAGCATTAAATTGATGATATTTTCTTCCCTTTCCTTTTCCATTTGCTAATTGCCAGTGTATAGTAATGTATTCCTGGCTTGACATTTGTAGTAACTCTTTACCTAATTCCTATTCATATGTAAACTACAGGGTGACTTCAAAAAGCTTATGGAAAGTGTACATTATAAAACAGAAAACAAAAACAAAACTGGCCAGGCGTGGTGGCCCACGCCTTTAATCCCAGCACTTTGGGAGGCCAAGGCGGGCAGATCACCAAAGATCAGGAGTTCGAGACCAGCCTGGTCAACATCGTGAAACCCCAACTCTACTAAAATAGAAAACTTAGCCGGGCATGGTGGTATTTGCCTATAATCCCAGCTACTCGGGAGGCTGAGGCAGGAGAATTGCTTGAACCTGGGAGGTGGAGGTTGCAGTGGACAGATTTCATGCCACTGCATTCCAGCTTGGGCGACAGAGTGAGATTCCATGTCAAAAAATAAAGAAAAAAAGAAAAAAACTATGCAGGATTGCAAAATTTTCTGCACCAAGATAAATTCATATTAACTAGGTATAAGAAATATGAACAGGACATACTTTGAGGTGCTAAGAAGAATAATGTATCAGTTGAAAAGAGGCCCTATCATAGCAACATGGATTCTGCTTGAACAAACATCAGATTTTCATGATGAAGCTTGGGTGGAAAAATAGTAAAATTATTGACTGCTTTATAAGGAGTCTGTGGTAACAAATATCACCAATTTGTGAATAGATAACTCATTTTAAGAAGGGACAAGACAATGTTAAAGGTAAAACCTGCGGCCACAGATCATTCCTATCAATTTTCAAGGAAACAGTTCATCTTGTCCATGCCCTAATTGAAGAGGACAAATGATTAACAGCCCAAACAATAGCCAACATCACAAACATCTCAGCTGGCTCAGATTACACAATTCTGACTGAAAAATTAAAACTGAGCAAACTTCCTGTTCAATGGGTGCCAAAACCATTGCAGCCAAGTCAGCTGCAGACAAGAGCAGAGCTTTCAATGGAAGTTTTAAACAAATGGGATCAAGATCCTGAAGCATTTCTTTGAGGAATTGTAACAGGACACGGAAAATGGCTTTACCAATATGATCCTGAACACAAAGCACAATCAAAGTAATGGCTACCAAGAGGTGGAAGGGGTCCAATCAAAAAGCAAAAGCTAACTAGTCAAGAGCAAAGGTCATCGCAACAGTTTTTGGGTATGCTCAAAGCATTTTTGTTGTTGTTGACTTTTTGAGGAGCCAAAGAATGATAACATCTGCTTATTATGAGGGTGTTTTGAGAAAGTTAGCCAAAGTTTGAACAGGAATATGCCTAGGAAATTTCACCAGAGTCCTTCTCCACCATGACAGTGCTCCCGCTCATTTCTCTTATCAAACAAGGGCAATTTTGTGAGAGTTTCAATGGCAAATCTTTAGGCATCTGCCTCACGGTCCTGATTTGGCCCCTTCTACTACTTTTCATTTCTCAGTCTTAAAAATTATTTAAAAGACATCCATTTATCTTCAGTTATTAATGTAAAAAAGGCTGCATTGACATGATTAAATTCCCAGAATCCTCAGTTCCTTAGGGATGGACTACATAGCTGTTATCATTGCTTCCAAGGTATCCTGAACTTGGTGAAGCTTAGGCTTGGAAATAAAGTTTATATTTGTATTTTTATCTTTTAATTACATTTTCCATGAACTTTTTGAAGTCTCCTCATGTATCTTCCTAAAAGCAACACTGTACTCTACTATTGGCTCAACAAGGCCAGAGACAGACATGGTTCTCATCAAAACCAGTTTTAGCAGCATAGCCTCTACCAGGATGTAAGTTTGTGTTATTGGAAATATTTGAGTTGATTTACTCATTAAACATTTATTTTGTCCCTACCATGTCCCAGATACTATGCTAATCACTACACAGCATGACTTAAAATGTTTAATAAATGCTTTATTGCACAAAAGATGACCCAAACTATATCCATGTTAATCATGTTGATAACTCCCCCACCCCCAGTGATTGTCATACCTTGCCAAGAGCCAATATTCTCACAAGTAGTAGCTGTGTTGATGGCTTTTCAGTTAGTTCTTTCCTCTCTTTATTACTAGTCTGCTTCGCTGAGACAGTAGCATGTCCCACAGCTCATTTGCTCCATTCCAACTCAACCCACCATCCATTACCAGTGTTACAGTTTGCTTTGAATTCCCTATTTTGCATTTGGAACAGCTTCAAAAGTCTATGATAATACCTTCTACCACTACAGTTGTTGTGAGGACTCAACTACAATAGCTTATCTTAAGAAAACACGACATGAACAACTGTTAATTATTATTACTGCTGCCCTGAAGGACCTTGCAGTCTAATGAAGGGATTTTGAGCAATTATTACTGGATCTATAGAAGATATGTATGCTTGTAAACAGCTGGAGTTGATCTTTCCTGCCACTCTGGTAACGCTCTAACTTTGTACTTCTTTAGGAAATTACAAATGCAGCTTACATTGACCATATACAGCATTTCTAAAGTTTAGATAAAATCGAGGGGAAAGTAATGTAAGGCAAATAATGGTAAGGTCCTCCTAAGAGCATAAGGAAACATCATGTCCTACCTCCAGATAATTGAGTTATAAGCTAGTTTCTCATACTGGTACCAGATTTCTCCCTTTGCTTCTTGTTTATTAATCAGGGACAGTTGTGGATCTGGCCTCTGTTTTTGACTGGAAACAATAAAGGAAACCTCAGCATCTAGCTTGGCTTTTGTCACTACTTATGACTGGAGGTCATAAACTCAGTTGACAGGTTAGATATGTCTCTACAGCCTTACTTATAGTTGATAGCCTCACAACTTCACCCCAACTTTATTGTGATAAGTCAGTGACACAGTCAGATGTTGGTTTGAATTCCATCTCTACAACTTAATAGCTGTAAGTTTTGAAGGTTTGTATTTTTATTTTGTTTTATGTGCTTGTATGTGTATATGTGTGTTTTGCCAAATTATATAACTTCCCTGAGGCTCAGTTTCCTCATGCATAAATTGAGCAAAATAATTAGATTCAGTAAGCAGATGAAGAGTTAGTACATGATATGACTGAGGAAATGATTGCTCTTATTATTTTTATTCTTACATTTATATATCATGGCATTTTCACATAAACGCAGCATACTTAAATAGAATTTGGGAGCAAAAAATAAGGACTATTGAACTCTAAGGAGGAAAAAAAAATATGGTGACAACTGAATGACCTAATATGCATGCTTGTTGTTCTTGACATGCCTTCCATTTGCTTGTTCCTGACATTGAACTCAGACCCCATTTCCAGACACTTCCCTTCTAGTCATTCATTCATTAAACTGTCCTCCTTTTTATTTTCATGTAGGTGGAATGCTCTCTGCTTTTTCCAAACACACCTTAACAAATACATAAATAAAGCAATTATTTGTCTTCCCAGTTGAAAAGAACAGTGACACTATGCAAAAAAGACTATAACATCTTTGAAATAAAAAGTACATATATCTGGATTTGAATTCTATTTCTGCTACTTAGTAGTTTCGTGACTTTGACCATAGTACTTATTTACCTGAACTGTAGTTTCCTCACTTAAAAATGACTAATTTTATCTCTCCAAACTGGTTTTTGAAGGGATGAAATATAATGCACAGGAAACACCTACAACATCTTCTAGCCTAAAACTGGTAAGCACAATGTGAAGAGTTACTGAAATTACTACAGATACTTTAAAGATATAAATTATGTTAAGTGAGAGGTTTTAAGACAAGATTTCCTAAAGTTCTTCTTCTGTAACAATAAATGGATGAGAAAAAAAACTAATGCTATATTGAAAATAATATAGTAAAGGTGATTGCTATACTAGATATTAAAATATATTTTATAGCTGATCTAAACAGAGGTATTCGCTAATGATTCTATCTATGTATAAACTAAATAGTCTAAAATAAATTTTAGTGTAGGCATAAGAACTTACTCTATGGTAAAGGAAGGATTACAGTCTAATTAGAAAGGAATACACTGTTTAATAGATGATTATAGGAAATTTAGCTATATATTAATAAAAATGCAGCTAGATCTTTGCATTCCAGGCTGAAAATACACATCAATGATAAAATATTGGAGAGGCTCAGTTGCCCAAGATCCCACAGTTAATAACTAGTATAGCTGGAAATTAAATTTATATATTCTAACTACTATACTATATAACAAAACAGTAAGAAAGAATGTTATCAATTATATATAAAGGTTATTAAATAAACATGAATTCTGTATATTACATAAAGGTGTGTACGTATATACAATACATATTTAAGTATATATTCATACACACATTTTTAAAGGTTGGTTGCTGCTATAGCAAAATGTTATGGTAGTGATTAACAGTAATTTTCTGTGGTGGTTAAAATTATATTTTCACTTTAAAATAATTTTCTGCATTTTCTTTAAAGGACATTTGATACTTTCACAAACAGAAAAATTAAATACCCATAAAAATGAATATGCTCCTTTTTTAAAGGGGGATTTAAAAATACTCATTTCTGTATACATATATCCCTGTGTTTTCCTGATATCAGAGGTCCTCAAAGATCAGATAAAAGTTATTCATTATTTCATGGTAATGCTTGCTACAATATAATTAGCTGCTTTGGGAGAAAATCGTTCTTGCTTGCTCTAACAACAGGTTAGAGCATGTTTCAGACTTGTTTCTCCCCCATCTTCATCTTTTTCTCCATTAAATAAAACATCTTGGATTGAGCATGCACACTAATCTCCATTTTCCAGTCTTCCTTTTCTTTTCTACTTAAAATCTTCTGGAAATATTTTTACTTGAGGATCTTGGTGACTTTACAGAAGTCTTAGAACACTTACTTACCCAAACTAGGAGAACTGAGACTGGTGTGCTTTAAAGACCATTTCATATCACATTCAAGTTTGGAGGTGATGTCTTAGATGCTGCCCATGAATTAATTTTCGAATGCTGTTAATCTAGTAACTTAATCTACAAGTAGACATGAGGAAGTTTCTGGTTCCTGCCATGTTAATGAACTAGCATAAACTACTGGATCAAAATCAAATCTGGAGGATCTATAGAAGTCAGAAAAAATCAATAAACCATGAAAAACTTCAGGCCAGATTGAAATCTATCTTGAAGTGTGTGTGTGTGTGTGTGTAGTGTTTGCATATGTGAGCAGCTGAGTAGTTGCCTGCTTTTGTACTGATAATATCAGTAGCTCTGATGGTCTTGGTCACTAACGCCTATATCTGCTGATTACATCTGAGCAGCACAAAAGCCCTACTGGGCTGAAAAATAACAAAAACAGATGAAGCCTGAGAAGAAATTCAGGAATTCACAGTAGACTTCTCCAAATTCTTAAGACCAATGGGTTCTATGTTTTTATATATAAAATAAAAAACTTTTACAAATGTGAGTTATGACTAGGCCATAACAGAAACCTCTGTGTGTTGCAAAGGATCGATATGACACTGACCATGTTCTATGACCATAAGACAACAAAATTAAGAACTAAAAACATAAAGCTTTAAAAACCCATATGTTTAGAAATCAAATAATGTAATACCAAATAGCACTTAAAAGGAAATTATAAGGAAAATTAGAAAATATTTACAATGGAATTATAATAAAAATGGTAGTCAAAATGTGTAGTGTGTGGCTAAAGCAGAACTTACAAGTAAATGTGTAGTTTAAATAAATTTATCAGGTTATAAACATTTATTTTTTTAAAAAAACTGTCCAATAAAATTGTCAAGAGACAATGATCAAGTCTGTAGTGTTCAGTGTGAGGGTTTCCAAATACCATTTTCCTTTAAATGGAATCACAGTTCCTGGAGGAAATGCCTGATTCCAGATATGGAGAGGATATATACAATAAATCTAGGATATTTTCTCATGGCATAGTTGTCTTAACAGCTTCTTTCCAGAAAACAGAAATAAATTTAAAAATGAATGAAATGATATAAAAGACTACTAAGATCATATCAAATAGACTCAAAAACTAACTTGAAAGGCTCTCACTGGCCACAGATGGGATAATTTGAGCATCAATAAGAATAATAATAGAAATTAAATGTTTACATGCATCATATGTCTAAATCCATGAGTTCATAAGGACACAAAATGTTGATTACTCATCTTTGAGGAATAGTGAGGGACTCAACTTACTAATTTTTTGAAAACTGTAATATAAATAAAAAGAGAAAACAAAATCAAGCACCTATCCTCTCTTACCAAACTGAATTATATTCAGCCTAACCAAATAGTAGTAAGCTGCTTTTTGTAAAAGTGTTTGAGCTACCACAAGAAAAAAATTTAAGAAGTTAGAATCTCATCACTTTAAAAACTCCAAACAATTAGTGAATCCAGGCAGTGATCATCAGTGGCTGCCAATATCATAAAAAAGACAGCTAGATATTATGAGCCTCTCAATAGAAACATCCAGTATTACCTATGCAACAGTTTTGCCAGAAAAACAACTTGAGGTCTGATTTGACTTTAGACCAACTGCAAAAAGCAAGAAGCACAGGTGATGAAATAACATGTTAGTTGACAGCACAGGAATGCAGATAGCAAATTCTAGGCTGTGGGGCATGCTCTAGTACAAGTAAACTGATTTCCTCAACAAATAAATGGCAAGAAACAAAAAAAGAAGAGAAGAAAGAAGTTATAGATTGAAGGAGATTTAAAAGACATTATCAGCCAAGTACAGTGGATGGATTCAGACTAATGGGAGATAATCACTGAAATTTGAATATTGACTGAATATTTAATAATAAGGTGTTGTTTTATCTTTAAAGATATAAAAATGGTATTTTGCTTAAGTGTTTAAAATCTTATCTTTCACATCATACATTAAAATATTTGTGAATGATATACTGCCTAGGATTTCCCTCCAAATAGTAAAGGGAAGATATCTGGAGATATGGAAGAAATAAGATAGGCCATGACTTCAGCATAGTTGAAGTTGATTGATGAGCACATTAAGGTGCATTGTACTATTCTCTATATTTATATGTGTGATGGTTAATATTGTGTGTCAACTTGATTGGATTGAATTATACAAAGTATTGATCATGGGTGCATCTATGAAGGTATTGCCAAAAGAGATTAATATCTGAGTCAGTGGGCTGAGGAAGGCAGATCCACCCTTAATCTGGTGGGCACAATCTAATCAGCTGCCAGCGATTATACATTATGTATAAATATACATTATATATTATACATTATATAAATTTATATAAATGATGCGCAGGTAGCGGCAGGGAGCATGATGTATATTATGGTTTTTTTGTTTTGTTTTGTTTTGTTTTGTTTTGTTTTGAGGAACCAGCTGAATTTCTGAAAGTTTCCTTACAATGGTGGTACCTGGCTCAGGGATGGGCAGGGGTAGCCAAACCCTCCCCCCCTACTACCCAGTTCTCTGAGGGTGGGAGTAGGAACAAAAGTTTAAGGCTGAGGCCATGGCCATGCCCTGGATGCAACAACCAGGAAAATCATTAATCAAGGAAATAAAAACTCTAGACTCTGCAAACATACTGCACTCTTTCAACAACAAAAATCAAATGAAAACAGATACGTCAGCCACAGCTCTCAGGATAATGGATGCCCTGTCCGCTGTGAGCTGCAGTTGCTGCAGTCAGAGTTCTTTGATCAGCTTTTTTTTTTTTTTTGAAGAGAAAATATATTTAATTATTTCTCAGGCTAATCTCTTAAAGCGCTCAGTGTTTTCACAAGTGCGAGGGAGGGATTGTTCTCAGCCAATATTTACCAGTGATTCCGACACACGCAAAAACACTCCCAATCATGGTGCTTTATACTTACTTTTAATTTCTGCACTGAAAAAAAAAAGATAAAAACGATGACAAATTAGTTTACAGTGACTTTATATAAAGTTTAAAGCTTCCAGACCGCGGCAGAAAAACTAGGCCCTTAACATATGTATATTATGCCATCTGTTAAGGGTGCCCAGGAGCACCTGCCAATGGTACCCCTGTCTGGCATGTACAGTAAGTCTGGAGGAAAAGTGAGACTCACGTTTAAGCTAGAACAAGACCAGCTGTGGATCGGCACTAAAGAGCGGACTGAGGAATTGCCCATGGGCTCCATAAACAATGTGGTCAGTGAACCTATGGAAGGACGTGAAGACTACCACATGATGGCGTTTCAGTTGGGCCCCACGGAAGCCTCTTACTACTGGGTGTACTGGGTTCCAACTCAATACGTGGATGCAATCAAAGACACTGTGCTGGGGAAAGGGCAGTATTTTTGAAAGCACTTTCACCTCTGGCCCAGGAGACTGACCCAAAGTGAAGGACATTGCCGGGAGAGGCCTGCGGCATCCCTGGATTTCAGAGTTCTAGAACTTTGTTCACAAAAAAAAATCTATATTCAATCTAAGGTGATGTGGTGACTGAAGCCAGAGGTGATGTACTTTCACCATTGGCTTAATTTTAACTTAAAATTACCAGTTCCCTTCCTTGCAGTCAGCTTCATACCATTTTTAAAGTCCATACGATGGAAATCAATAAATCTGAATTCTGAAAAAAATATATATATATACATTGTATAAATTTATATAATGTATATTATATATAATTATATATAATATACATTATATATAATTATACATTATATAAAATATATAATTATACATTTTATATATATATATATCCTATTAATACTGTCCCTCTAGGGAAACTTGACCCCTGACTAATACAATATATCAATAAGATTTTATTTCTTATATGTGAAACAGACACTAGATTTGAGTGAATTCATCAAATATGAATGTGCTACCATCAAATTTTTGTGCTACCCCTGGGAAACCAACTAATCACACTTTCTTTGTAGTTATATATAACTTTTAGGTAGTAATTTTCTGCCTCTCAATTATTAGCTTTTTGATGTCAGGAACTGGGTCTTATCTATCTCTGTGTTCCAATATTCCAAAACAAAGGCTTAAGAAAAGTAATAAGTTAAAAGATTAGGTGAAATGGACAGATATGTAAAACAAACAAACAAAAAAGCAAATTAACACACACACACACACAAAACAAGTTTAAAAGGTCAATAAGAATTAAAGAGATTGGAATGGTAGTCAGGTATCGTGTCCCTCAAATATCAGTGTCTTGATAGTTTTAAGGATGAGATCTAACAAACTTTCAAGGAACAGGGAGTTTCTATTGTTTTCCATGTTGTTGCAGAAAATGTAAAATGAGCCTAGCATGATTATGATTCCAAAACCAGATAGGAAAAGGAGCCTATGGACCCATCTTAATCGTGAATCCCAAGTAAAGGACTTCTACTTCAGCTTAAGATTGAGAAAATTGCAATAATATGCCACTCTCATCCTAATAATGAGAACAATCTGAGAAATTACGGTTTTTTTGTAAACCCAACTGATAGCCGAAGATGAAAAAACAACAACAAAAACCTAATGAACAAAAATCCAGAAAGTGATGAGCCCTTCATAGGAAAGAAGAGATCCATAACTGCTCTCATTTTAGTATGTAGCAGGAGGAGGAAGAATCTGCCTGAGATACAAGGAAAAAGAAATCTGTTGAAATGTTAATGGATTTTAAACCCCAAGTGTGAGCTGGTATTATATGATGATTTAGTATCTCTAGGATTCTCAGACACAGAGGCTACCTGCACCCCTCTGTTTTCACAGGCCCTTATGGAACCTTAGCAGAAAGATTGGGGAGAGAGTGGGTGATCTGAGAGAGACCTCCGTCCTTCCTCAGGCACAAGCATGAGAGATCTTGCTAGTCAACTACAGATTATGTGAACTCAGACCCTATACCAGTAGCCTAACAGAAGGAGCATTTCCTTTTTTGCATATAAATGTGATTTACTTCATTATCTACTGTTCTTTTATACACAGTGCCTAGTAGTCAATCCAAAATTATGGAAAATGAAAATAAATAAGAAAATTGCATCTATTTCTTGGTAAAATGTGGGAGAACAGGATGAAAAGAGAAGCCATCTACTAGATATTAAGACAAAATAAGTCTTAATGCTATGATAGATCCTAGAGCTATAAGAATGAAAACAGTGTCATGTTGAACTAAGAATAGACAAATTGATCAGTGAACAGAGTAGATCTTACCCAGAATGGTAGTATTTTGCTACCCCACTGATGATTGTTATATGACACTTGGAGATATAACCAATGTATAAACAGTTATATGACATGAGAGCAGTCCACAGAGAAATTGAATGCCTTTCATTGTTCCTGAACCACACTCTGTGACCCGTTTTCTGACCTAGAATATGTTGTGTCTCAATAAAGGACAGGGAGACCAAAGTCACTGTTAACTAGTCTTTTAATAATTAACAGGGATGACAGTTCAGATCTCAGTAAATACTCTCCAGTACTTTTATGTGAAATGTTAATTACAGCATTTCAGGCCTCACTAGTTAATTGAATTGTTAGCCAGAGAATTTACCATTTATTTTCTATTGACCACATGCTGTGTTAGAGGAATGATAATCTGCTCTCTGGGGATGGTTGTACTAAAGCAGCATTATTTTTTCTTAGTAGCAACGTACAGGAAGCATCATAAAAACAGAAAAGTAGCCTGGTAGAGCTTGAGAACTGGGCAATTAACCATAGCCTCTTCATGGTAGTTATTCTGCTGTAACTTAAAGCTCTGCCAGATATTTGGTACTATTGTCTTTGGATCAAATGATGGAAAATGCATATGTCAACATTTTCTGCATTGGGAAGGGAGGCTTCTCAAGTACTTTGTGTAGTAATTGTGCTGACCTAGTTATTTTTCTAAATTTGGCAGATGCTCATATTTTTAATATATGTCTACTTGAGAAACTCATTATCTTCTTAAGCTATAGAAGAATGGCACAGATTTCTGCATAGACTATGAGAGAAATTTTGATTTTGCAATAACTACTCATTTTTCAAATATATTCTTTGTACACATATGCCTGCCACTGTGATCATAGTAATATCTAATATTAATAAATCTTTACTAAGTTTAAATGCTTTTACATGCAATACCCCTAACAACCTGGTGAGATATGAACTCTTAACATTGTCATTTTTAAGATGAAGAAACAGAAGCATTAAAAGGCAAATATATGGTAGATCTATTATAACCCAGGCTAATATTTTTGTTCATGCTCCTAAACTACATGCAAAAAGAAGGAGAATGGCAGTTCAGAAATGGGACATCAGGTTAAAAAAAATCTTAATCTGGGAAAAAAGATAGTGAGTTCTAGAATCTAAATGCAGAACAATGTGTCTAGAGTGCAAGACACATTGGTCTCCATTTAGCTCCTAGAACAAGGGGAAAGTGCATATGCCAGTAAGATTGGAATGGAAGCTGGGATCAAATGATTTGGGGCCTTAAGAATTATGGTAAGGAATTTAGATGTTGCTCTCAGAAAAATAGGAAACCACCATTTCTCAATTTTAAAAGATCACTCATGAAGTTATGTGGAAAATGGGCTATCTGCTTCTTTTGGGAAATAAATGTTATGGAAACACAAGTGCATCCGTTTGTATACATACTGTCCATGGCTGCTTTCATCCTATCATGCCAGAAGTGAGTAGTAGAAACAGAGACAGGGTGGCCCAGAAAGCCTAAACTATTGGCCATTTGGCCCTTTGTAGGAAAAATTGCAGACCCTGGGAGGTGGAGAATAAAGCTGAGGAGACCATTGAAGAAGCTATTTAATACACACAGTGAAAAGCTAATAGGGGAATGGTTGCTGAGGTGAAGAGAGGACTTAATTAAGATGTGGTTTTCTTTCTCTTTTTTCTTTCCTTTTTTTTGAGATGGAGTCTTGGTCTTGTCACGTAGGCTGCAGTTCAATGGCACAGTATTGGCTCCTTTGCCATGTTGGCCAGGCTGGTCTTGAACTCCTGGCCTCATGATCCACCCTCCTCGGCCTCCCAAAGTGCTGGAATTACAGTCATGAGCCACTGTGCCCTGCCAAGATAAGTTTTTAAGCTGTGATTGTCATCAGTGGTTCTTAAACTTTGATGTGAATCAACAGGGAATGTGCTACAAAAGGAGATGCTTGACTACCACAAATAGAGATTTTATTAAGTAGTTTGAGGGGAGGCAGGGTTGGAGAGAAAGACCTTGGAATCTCCTTTTTTTTTTTTTTTTTTGAGATGGGTTCTCTTGCTGTCACCCAGGCTGGAGTGCAGTGGTGTGATCTTAGCTCGCTGCAACCTCTGCCTCCTGAGTTCAGGCGATTCTCCTGCCTCAGCCTCCTGAGAATCTGGGACTACAGGCAAGCACCACCACACTTGTCTATTTTGTGTGTGTGTTTTTTTTGTAGAGATGGGGTTTCACCATGTTGGCAAGACACAGGTTGGTCTCGAACTCTGGACCTCATGTCATCCTCCCGCCTCAGCCTCCCAAAGTGGTGAGATTACAGGTATGAGCCACCACGCCTGACTGACATCTTCATTTGGAACCAGCTACCTAGCACAGGAGTTCTTAACCCCACTTTGAAAACTGCTTGTCTAGATGGGGTTTGGAAATGGAGAGCAAGGGTTAAGAGAAGGGCAGGGTCAAGAACAACCTTAAGGAATTAGACACATGGTAATGCTGTTTCATGCAATAAGGAAGACACAGGAAGAAAGAGATTCAAAGAGAAATCAAGACTTCAATATGTGACATACTGAGCTTCTTGAAGTGAAGATAAGTTGGTAATTGTATAAATGAAATTGGAGCCTAGGGAGGAGGTTAGAGTCAGAGACATAAATACCACTAGATGATATTTAAAATTAGAAGAATGAAAATGACGAGCTGTGAGTAAGTAGAGAAGAATATAATGTTATTTCTTATGGCTTCTTGAGGAATTCCAATCTTTAGAAGGTGAGATGTGTAAGCCAGGTATAGTATTGTGCACCTGTAGTCCCAGTTACTCAGGAGGCTGAGGTGGGAGGATCATTTAAGTCTAAGAGTTTGAGTTTGGCCTGGACAACATAGAGGGATTCCATCTCTGAAAAAAAATATATATTTAAATTACATTTAAAACAAGTAGGATTGCTTGTAAGAAGGCAACCAGGCAAATAAAAGCAGTAATTAGCAACCAGGGAAATCGAAGGAAAAATGTCCTGATGTAGACACCTACTGTCATTCCTTTGGAAAAAATTACTGTAGTATCCCCTTAGATGGTCTCAAAGCTTCCAAACTATTCCTCACATTGTAGCTAGAAAGATATTTCAAAAATAAAATGTGATTTGGTCACACCTTTGTGTAAAATAATATTACAGTCAATACCTTTCATAGTTTGACTCCTTGAGTTATGTAATGATATAACTGAGTTGGAAAATCCTTTCTGGGAATTTCAGCATACGTATCACAGAAGGCAAACAGCTTGGTTAGAAGAACACAAAGATAATTACTATTTACTCCATTGCAGATCAGTGACCTTTTTACAGGATGCAACCATATGTGGTTGTCCTGGCATAGGAGTTGGTATTTATTCCTATCACTGCAATGCACAGTTTTAGGAGGTACTAATCTGTTAGTACACAAGGAGTGGCTCTCCAGTTGTTGCAAAACTGGTACATTTTATAATATAGTTTAATTGCTTCTTTACTTGTTTGATGCTCATCAATAAACTGTACTCTAATTGAAGACAGAATCTTTCTTATCCATCCAGTATTCCCAGCAAAAAGCATACCTGCATATATATGACCAAAAATATTGTTGAAGGTACAAGTGCTACTGCTAACTTTAGTTTTTGTTTATTACTCAAGAATGTATTGAATGTGTGTGTTGTGCTAGATCCTGGGAATAAAAGAATGGACCAAAGATGCAATATACCTCATCATATGAACCAGGCATATCTGTCTTAGTCTAGTCAATTTCATTCAATTCATTTCAATGCACCCCAACTCAGTTTAACTCATTCACTGCAACCCAAGTCAACTCAATTAATTCCCAATTCAACTCAACTTAGTCCAACCCAATCAAATGCAAAATAATGTGTTCAATTCAGTACATAGAGTTATATTCAATTAGACAGACTTTAATTGAGCATATTATATATATCAAAGATATCAAAGACTGGCCTAAGAGGAAACACGCAATGCCTCTCAAGATGTTAAAATCACTTGGAAAATAGGCATCTTCAGTGAGGCAATGATTAGAACATTATAGAACATGCTGACTTTTAAGGATCTTATAAGTCATCTCATGTGTTGGTGATTAGGAAAAATTTCTGGTTTGTTGGCATAGAAACACCATATTAAAAATAAAAAATACCTTAAATTATTAATTTTTCTACATATACAAAAAGTTTAATTTTTCAGAATTGAATTTTTTAAAAATGAAGTTAAGAAATAATCAAAGTTTCAAATACTGTAGCCAAGTACAAAATTCCAAACATATGTGGGCCAACTATTAGTGGTATATCTGAGTCTTTGGAATGTTGATTATTTATTTGGTCTTTATGTTCTGAATCCAGTGAGCATAGGAGATGTTAAAGTTAGCCTTTTAACTGCTGAGCTTTGATGTGTCATAGTTTTGTGTCCAAAAACCTGATCAGTTTTGCCAGGCTCGGACATGGCTGTGTGGTTCTGTAGCAATTCTGCCAGAGCATACTGCACTGTCAGAAAGAAGTTTCACATTGTACTACTTG
This sequence comes from Saimiri boliviensis, assembly GCF_048565385.1. NCBI lineage: Eukaryota > Metazoa > Chordata > Mammalia > Primates > Cebidae > Saimiri > Saimiri boliviensis. The sequence continues at coordinate 55,818,187 of NC_133463.1, read as the reverse complement.
TCCAGTTTGGATCATCACTTAACAATGAGCTTCCAAAGTTCTGAAAACCTGGGACACTGGTTATTATACCCGGGTTCTCTGTATCTCTGGCCACTACCTCCTCACCCCAGCAAAGTTTATCCTACTCAGTTATAATGGATGGAAAGTTACAGCTAATTTAGCATTCCCTTGGTTAAGCTTTGTCAGTCCAATGATACAAATAAACTTAATTATATTTTTACCATAATGTCTAAGGAAGATTTTATTTCTGGCTTGTTTTTCTTCTGCTCTTTAGTATCCAAAGCAACCTTGGAATGCACTGAAAAGTCATACTTAATATTTTTTTGTAAAGTAAAATAAACACACACAACTCCTATTCTTGAAATTTCAGATTTTTTTCTCCATCCTTCCAGACTAAAGTAGGAATCCCTACAATGTGTTCCTTCAGCCCTAGGTATGCTCCTATCACTGTATAATATGAAGTCCTTTTTTTAAAGTTTCCTTACTATCTGGACTAACAGGTTGGTGGGTGAGAGCAGGGGTGCATTTATGTCATCCTCATCTCTGCATTTTTAGAGCTTGGCACATATTGGACACCCAAAAACGTCTTTTGCATGAGTGTCAATGAAGCCTGCAACATGTTTATTACTATAGCTTTGGTTCCTCAAGTAGGAGCTATTTAGGAAGAATCTCTTGGAATAGTAATTGAGAACTCTATTGAGTTTTCCTGCATTGGATCAAACAATTTTGCAGCACTTCAGAACCATATTCTGTAATCTAAATTTGAAGCTAAATATATATCTGTTTCCAGTGAGGGGGGGATGTACGGTAGACTATATGCTGAAACAGTATTATGCATTATGGGTAACTAAAAGCATTCTGCCATTGGTTATGCCAATCACCTGGTATACTCTTCTCTGTTTTGTTTTTTTTTTACGTAAGACTTATCACACTTACCATCGAGACTCCAAATCTTTTAAGATCAAACGCTATCCATTCACAGGGAATCTGAAAGATTTAACACATCCTTTAAGGTTTAAATAGACATCGTACTAAGTAAAACAGGAAACTTTTCCCAAAACTGGGTTACATTTGCTACTTATACATTAAATGAGAGTTTTGCGGTGACTCCTACAATGTTTTCTGTATGCAGAAAAGTCAATTCATGGTTTTACTTTGTTTTAAAATTCTTATTCCATTATAGTTACAAATATAAGAAAGAACTTGTCTTTTCTTTCAAGAAGCTTTTGTTTGAGTTACATTTCATATAATTCTATTTAAAATTCTAGCAAATTTTACCAACCACCTAATTGCCTTTGGAAAATATTTGGTTTCATTTACAATTTCATTAAATTTATACTTTCTTTCCAAGTACTTGGGTTGTCTGAATTAATAAACAAACTATATCCAAGCACTTAAATAGCTTTTATATATCTGATAATTTGAATATATATGGTGAAGCTTGAGTTCTCTTAAGTGCTTCAAAACTCCATATAAGTCACAAGTACAATTTAGTATGAAATATATAGCTAATTCATTATTCTGATATGCAAAAACTACTACAATATTATGGCATATACAATCACAAAAATATACAGACTGCTTAACCAATCTATATAAATGCTAAGAATTTTATTCTCTTAAACACTTAACACACTTAATTGTAAAATATTCCCAGATTTAAAAGATGCTCACCCACTAGGAAACTATTGTCTAATTTCACACAGTTAGGTGGATAGTGTTCTGTGTAATTTCAAGTTTATTTTATTAAAATCTTTAAATCAGTCATTTTCAGGACAAAATGTTTTGTTTTCAAAAGGCTAATAGGCTCCTGGGGGATTCACTGAAAACTATGTCATGGATGACATAATGTCAAGATGGAAGTGTTCTAATGGGACTCATACAATTCTTTTTCCCTGTATCACTCTGTTGGATTGTACATTTCTCTGTTTTTTTTGTATATGGAAATGACTTACTGTCTAATTCTAAAGATCTTTAAGCTTGATGGAATCTTTTTCTCTATCACATTCTTAGACTCCCACAACATGGAAACATACTTTTTAAATATCCAGTTGAATGCAAGTGTGAAAACAGATTCAGTGGGTAGCCCCAGAATGGCCCTGTCTACCTTTCCAGTTTCTGGTTAAGTAATCCCTACCATGAACTTCTAACACATAACGATTACTCAGTAAGATCTGGCCGAGTTGAGGTATTAAATGGAAGTATGTAAGTTCACGGTGAGTGAATTCTCTTTGAGGCATCACATGTGATTTTCAGTGGGATGAACATACAAAAGACACGTCTTCTCCATGCATACTGAAAAGCTGTCCTGCTATAGTTTTTCCAAATCCAGTCAAACTTCTAATATTTACTCAATGATGTATTTGCACATTCAGCCCTTACTGTTTTGGAGGTCATTTATCATTTATTTGAACCATTTTTTGTTATTGAATAGAAGCTCAAGGCAAGCCTCCTAATGAAGATGACTAAAAATGGTATACTCCTCTTGGATACTATCTCAAAAAGATTATCAGAAACATTAGAGACAAAGCAAGAACTGGGTTTCAAATATCCTGAAAATATTAGGTTATAAACAAGAGGCGATTTTTATCGTGAGCTTTGCTAACATCAGAATGCTTTTGAGGAATGATAACTTCTTTGATTTTCTGAGTATCTTAAAAAATCCAGTTTTAAAAATTAAATTATGTTATTCCTATTACTCTCAAATTATTGCCAGACAAAACAGCTGAAGATGACTTCAGGCTTAAACTAGCTTTTGGCTAACAGCCGGATAAAACCATTTTCTACTTGTAAACCAAAATACTTCTGGCAATACAGAATAAAAAAGACTAAAAATCACAATTGAAAAAGAAATCTTGTAGATAGCACATAACACATATCTGGAAGGGAAACTCAAGGCAAACGAAGATAGATTAAGGTAAGTAAAACCAGGAAATGACAGTCGTACCCAGGGATCCTCATTTTTAGTATCGTTATAGCCAGGATCTGAAACAGAACTCTGGAAGAAATACATTCTAGGATTATGATTGTAATGGACTCCATCAGATAAGAAAAAGCAGGGAGTCTGAGGTAAAGATCCTGATATGGTTTGACTGTATCCCCACTCAAATCTCATCTTGAAATGTAGTTCCCATAATCCCCATGTGTCATGGGAGGGACCCAGTGGGAAATGATTGGATCGTGAGGGTGGTTTCCCCATGCTGTTCTCATAATAGTAAGTGAATTCTCATGAGATCTGATGGTTGTATAAGTGTCTGGCATTTCCCCTGCTGGCACTTCTTTCTCCTGCTGCCATGTTAAGGACATGTTTGCGTCCCCTTCCACCAAGGTCTTAAGTTTCCTGAGGTCTCCCTAAGCCATGCAGAAGTGTGAGTCAATCAAAACTCTTTCCTTTACAAATTATCCAGTCTCAGGTGGTTCTTTATAGCAGCATGAGAACAGACTAATAAGCCATGCAGAAGTGTGAGTCAATCAAAACTCTTTCCTTTACAAATTATCCAGTCTCAGGTGGTTCTTTATAGCAGCATGAGAACAGACTAATACAGATACCTCCTGGTTATGAAAAACTGAATTACAGAAATATTGATCCAAACCAGGAAACGGGACTAAAAACTTACAACTATAAATCCATATTATTTTACAAATGCCTCTTAAACTATACCTACTGAAAAGTAATTCTCAATTTTCCAGGGCACATAAACAGGAAAAGAAAAAAAATAGTACACATATGAAACAAGACAATCTCTAAGGATAGCATGTCTTTATGATTCTGATAATTGAACAGGTAGGACTTATTTTAAAAAAATTAATAACAATAGCAGAACTCATAGACCAGTAGAACCAATGCTTCTTTTCTTATTTAAAGATATTAATCTCAGATTGGGTGAAAAAAAATAAGTTGTTAAGATATGTTTCATTACCCAACCTGTCATTCTGGAGAATTTCCCATGTGCACTAGAGAATAATGTATACTCTCCTACCGTAAGGTAAAAAATTCTGTATATGTCTATTAGGGCCATTTGCACTATAGTTTTGTACAAGTCTGCATTTTCTTAACTTTCTGTCTAGATATTCTGTTCATTATTAACTATTGATGTCTCATACTATTATATTGCTTTCAATTTCCCCATTCAATTTTGTCAATTTAAAATGATATTCTTAGGTGTTTGGACATTGGGTGCACATATATTTATTATTGTTATATTTTCCTGCTGAAATGAGCATTTCATCAATAGGTAATAACACTTTTTGTCTCTAGAGACTATTTTTGACTTAAACTCTACTGTGTCTGATGGAAGTACAGCCACTCTGGCTTTCTTTTAATTGTCATTTGCACAGAATAACTTCTTTTCATCCATTCACTTTCAGCCTATGTGTGTCCTTGAATAAAAAGTGAGTTTCTTGTAGACAGTATACAGTTGGATCCTGTTTCTTTAAAGTTCATTAATCTACCCTGTATCTTTATATTGGGGAGTTTAGTCCATTTACATTTAAAATAAATATTGATAAGAAAGAATTTATTATCACCATTTTGTTAACTGTTTTCTGTTTGTCTCATAGTTCTTTTGTCCCTCCTTCTTCCCTTCCTGTCTCATTCTGTTGGTTAGGCTGGAATGTGGTGGGACAATCAACAGAGCACTGCAGCTTTGACCTCCCAAGCTCAAGCAGTCTTCCAACCTCAGCCTTCCAAGTACCAAAAAGCTAGGACTACCGGCACCATACATGGCTATGGTTTTGGGGGTTATATTTTGGTTTTTGTTTGCTTGTTTAGTACAGATGAGATCTCACTATATTGCCGGCGGTGGTCTCAAACTCCTGAGCTCATGCCATTCTTCTGCCTTGGCCTCTCAAACTGCTGGGATTACAGGTGTCAGCCACCACACTCAACTATTTCTTTAGTGATAGGCTTTGATTCCTTGTTTTTTGTGTGTAGCTTCTATGGACATTTTTTGTGTGGTTACCGAGGTTTACAGAAAGTATCCTATAGTTAGAACATTTTATTTTAAGCTGATAGCAACTTCATTTGTAATCAAAAACTCTCAGGTTTTATCTCTCTTCCTCTCATATTATATGTTATTGATGTCCCAATTTACATCTATTCGTATTATGCATCCATTAACATAATTCAATTATAGCTGTTTCAACACTTTTGTCTTTTAACTCTTATAGTAGAATAAAAAGCAATTACCCACCACTTTTATAGTAATATTGTATTGTTTTCCTCTTCATATTTACCTTTACCAATGAATTTCCTATTTTTTATGCCCTCTCTTTTGTTGTTCATATCCATTTCTTTCAGTTTGAAGCACTCCTGTTTGCATTTCTTATAAGGCACAATGGTGCTATTTCTAGTGATGATAAATCCCCTTCGCTTTTGTTTATCTGAGAAAGTTTTCATCTTCCCTTCATTTCTGAAGGACAGATTTTGCTCAGTATAGTATTCTTGACTTTTTTTTTCCTTTCAGCACTTTAAATATATCATTCTACTTCCTGCTGGCCTGTTAGATTTCTGCTGAAAAAATCAAGTAAAAATCTTTAGGAGGTTCTCTTTCATTTAATAAGTCACTTGTCTCTTGCTACTTTCAAAATTATCTTTTTGCCATTAACTTTTGACAATTTGATTATAATTTGTTGTAGTATGAATCTTTGTGAATTTATCTCATTTTTGTCCTTTGGGTTTCCTGAATTTGGAAGTTTATTCCCTTCCACAGATTTGAGAAGCTTTAGCCATTATTTTTATGAGTAAGAGTTTCGTGTCTTTCACCCCATCTTCTCTGAGAGTTCCATAATATGTAATTTGTCCTTTTGGTGGTATTTCATAAGTTCTTTAATCTACCTTCACTTTAAAAAATTTTGTAATTTTATTATTTTCTATAAGTTATTGGGGTACAGATGGTATTTGATTACATAAGTAAGTTGTTTAGTGGTGATTTGTGAGATTTTGGTGCACCCATCACCTGAGCAGTATACACTGCACCATATTTATAGTCTTTAATCCCTTCCCTCCCTGCCACTCATCCCACCGGGACTCCAAAGTTCGTCGTATCATTCTTATGCTTTTGCATCCTTATAGATTATCTCCCATATATCAGTAAGAACATACAATGTTGGGTTTTCTGTTCCTGAGTTACTTCACTTAGAATAACAGTCTCTAGTCTTATCCAGGTCACTGCAAATGCTGGTAATTCATTGCTTTTTATGGCTGCATAGTATTCTGTCATGTATATACCACTGTTTCTTTATCAACTTGTTGGTTGATCAGCATTTGTGTTGGTTCCACGATTTTGCAATTGTGAATTGTGCTGTGCTGCTATAAACATTCATGTACAATATCTTTTTCAAATAATGACTATAAGGAATTTATCCATCTCTTCTAGGTTTTCTAGCTTAGGTGTGTAAAGGTGTTGGTGGAAGCAGCAAAGGAGAAAGGACTTACAGAGGGCCTACATAAATTGGGTATGAGTGACATATAAAATGGGAATAACAAACTGCAGCAAAATGTGGGAGACCTCTGGAGAGGCAAACTTCTCAATGCCTCATATTCCAGCACAGGGTGACATAGGCTCTGTTACCATAAACGTTGTATTCAAGAATGTAAAACTCCTTCATAGCACCAAAACATAACCAGACTTGACATTCTACCAGCTACACATAAATAACAGGCTAAAGATAACCACATGTTCTTGTTTTGTGAAATTCCCAAACCGCCACTGTTATCAGTCTTTAGAATGACACACCAATTCTGGCTCACTAATTCCATTCTGGCTCACTGATTCACTCCACCATCATATCACCCTCTCCCCACCATCACTCCACTGCCTAACCTATAGATCAAAGTGGTTGTAACCAATAAATGCTGTAGAAGATCAGAGCTCGGGGCCTTTGCATCCTCCTTTATGCACTGGCCCCCTGGTCCCACATATGCATCTTAATCTTTCTTTTTCTAATTCCTTTGTCACCACCAAACTCGGAGTACCCACAGGTGATGATGTGTGGGGGCTGGCTCTCTACAAAAGGTGTTCATAGTAGTCTAGAATTATCTTTTGTATTTCAGTGGTGTCAGTTGTAATATATCCTGTTTCATTTCTTAGTGAAATTGTTTGGATTTTCTTTTTTCTTTTCTTGGTCAATCTTGCTAATGGTCTATCAATTTTATTTATCTTTTCAAAGAACCAGATTTTTGTTTCATTTATCTTTTGTATTGTTTTTTGTTGTTCCAATTTCATTTAGTTCTGCTTTAACTTTGATTATTCTCTTTCTTCTGCTCGGTTTGAGTTTGGTTCATTCTTGTTTCTTCAGTTCCTTAAGGTGTGACCTTAGAATGTCATTTTGTACTTTTTCAGTATTTTTGATGTAGGCATTTCAGGCTATTAACTTTCCTCTTAGCACCACCTTTGCTGTATCCCAGAGGTTTTAATAGGTTGAGTCATTATTATCATTCAATTCAAATAATTTTTTAAGTTTCCATCTTGATTTCGTTTTAAACTCCATGCTCATTCACGAACAAGTAATTTAATTTCCATGTATTGGCATGAATTTGAAGGTTCCTTTTGGAGTTGATTTCCAGTTTTATTCTGCTGTGGTCTGAGTGAGTACTTTATATAATTTCAATTTTTCAAAATGTATTGAGGCTTGTTTTATAGCCTATCATATGGTCTATCTTGGAGGAAGTTCCATGTGCTGTTTAATAGAATGTGTATTCTGTGGTTGTTGGATGAAATATTCTGTATATATCTGTTAAGTCCATTTGTTCCAAGGCATAGTTTAAATCCATTCCTTCTTGGTTGACTTTCTGTCTTGATGACCTGTCTAGTGCTGTCAGTAGAGTATTAAAAGTCCCCCACTATTATGGTGTCGTTGTCTATCTCTCTTCTTAGGTCTGTTAGTAACTGTTTTATAAATTTGGGAATTCCAGTGTTAGGTGCATATATGTTTAAGATTGTGATATTTTCGTGTAGGAAAGGGCCTTTTACCATTATATAATCTCCCTCTTTGTCTCTTTTAACTGCTGTTGCTTTAACATTTGTTGTGTCTGATATAAGAATAGATACCTCTACTGGCTTTTAGTGTCCATTTGCATGAAATGCCTTTTTCCACCCCTTTGCTTTAAGTTTATGTGAGTCTATATGTGTTAGGTGAATCTCTTCAAGGCAGCAGCTGGTTCGTTGGTGAGTTCTCATCCAAATTTTCCCTAACTTGTAAAAATTTTTATTTTGCTTGTTTTAAATGTAATAACTTATGCTATCACAGCACATGGTGACTTTTTATGGCACAGTGTCTTTCTCAACATCAATAGAATTTCAGTCAAACATGCTCAGGACTTTTTCTGTATAGACCACCTGGCAGAGCCAAAGTCTAAATTTGCTTTGATTCCTTGGGTAACAAAAGTCATTGTTGCCGGTTTCTTTAATTAGGGTATAAAAAATCTTTTAAGATCAAATTTTATTTGTCAAGATACAATTTGATCCCTCTTCCTTTCTTTTATTTTCAGAGCTATGTAAGTATAGGAACTTTTTTAGATATATTAAAAAGGCTTGCTTTTTATGTCACTACCCAAAAAGGAGTACAGGTGAGAATACCTTTGTTAGTCTGTTTGCATTGATATGAAGGAATAATTGAAAATAGGTAATTTATAAGGAAAATAGTTTCATTTTGGCTCACAGATCTGCAGGCTGTACAGGAAGCACAGTACAGGTATTTGTTTCCAGTAAGGGCCTCAGAAAGCTTACAGTCATGGCAGAAGGCAAAGGAGAAGCAGGCTTTATCACTTGGTAAAAGAGTAAGCAAGAGAGAGAGAGTGATGGGGTGGGGGTGTCATACTTTTTTAAACAGCCAGATCCTGCGTGAACTCAGGGAACTCACTAATCACAAAGGGGATGGTGCTAAGCTATTCATTAAGGATCCATCCCCATGATCCAATATCTCCCACTAGGTCCCACCTTCTACACTGGGGATCACATTTCAACATGAGATTTGGAAGGGAAAACATCCAAACCATAACTGCACCATAAAATATATCTTATATTTAACTTTTTATTGCTAGTTTTGGTTTTAATCAATCATGTGACTTTGGATAGAATTTAGAATTGGATAACATAACTCACCTGTTGCCAAATGCCCTTATTTTGGGGAAAAAAAAGTCATTAAATACATACAGCTATTAAGAGTTACTTAATAAATAAGTGAATCAGCCCTGTGTAAATAGAATATTGGAGTTACCTCCTGATATGGCTCCACTCTGTGTCCCTATCCAAATCTAACCTGGAATTATAATTTCCATGATTGCCACATTTCAAGAGAGGGAACTGGTAAGAGGTGATTGGATCATGGGGGCAGTTTCCCTCATGCTGCTCTTGTAATGGTGAGTGAGTTCTCATGAGATGTGATGGTTTTATAAGTGTTCGACAGTTCCTCCTTCACATGTACTCTCACCTGCCACCATGTAATCTGTGCCTGCTTACCCTTCCACCATGACAATAAGTTTACTGAGGCTTCCCCAGCAAGGCAGAATTATGAGTCAGTTAAACCCCTTCCTTTATAAATTGCCCAGTCTCAGGTGTTTCTTTAGAGCAGTGTGAATACGGACCAATACACCTCCCTATGTGTACATATGCACATTTATATTTAAACACTTGATCATAGAGAAAGTTTAAATTCAAGCAGTTAGACTGTAAAATCAATACATAGTGTATTTGAACAAAAAACAGCACAATATTAAATAAAAAACAGTATTTAGGATACAACCTGATTCAGTATAAGATCTCTAAAGAGAGCTATGTCCATCATAAATGCAGGTTGATTAGCAATAAAAGAGATATAGACAAAGAAAAATTGCTTGGTCAATCAACGGCAATGTTCCAAGTAGAATCTAGAAAGAAGGTACCCAGTAAAGTCAATGGTTTTCTACACTCGTGCTAATTAAATGTGGCAGATCCCTACGTTGTTTGTTACCGGTATGGATGTGATAAGAAGTTTGCACCTGAATATAAATGCTCCATTTGTTGAGAAATTCTTGCTTTGAAAAAAGACTTTGCTCAGATAAGCAATGTGCTTATTGATGTTGTTGATTTATATCTGGCACAAGTCCCTTATGTTATCCTGAACCAGTAACAAACCATGGATGGACAGCTGTCCACAGACTACATTTGACACAGTTCTAGAGCTTTGAATGAAAGGCTTAGTCTAAGTCTTTTCATCAACAGTGGCAGTATGGCCACTATTTACCAGGTCATACAAAATTTCCTTAACTCTTCTTAATTGTTCTATTTTGTTCTATACTTTGTCCAGAAGTAAGGTTCTTCCTTTGGATTCTTATCCACACACAGCATTCTGTCTCCACTTCTCTATTTCCACCTTTAGGTTGTACATGTTCCATAGTTTAGAACAGCGTGGCTCTAAATCCTTTCCAGTTTCATCATTATCTTCCAGATAGAAGGTCCTTTATCTACTTTCAGGTCTCTAATCCCTTCATTGCTTTCTCCCAATCAAAAAAAAAAAATCTTTTTTCTTCATCTTTTATCCAGCTCCATTTTTATTCAGTCTTTGGGAAGAAAAATCTACCTCTGAAATTTTGCATTTATTACTTATTTATGCTAATGGCACCTTTAAATTGTTGTTTCTATTGCTATGTGGGCTTAGGTAGGGGAAAATGGCTTTGGGGAGACCAGCAAGTCAACATAGAGAAGCAGGGGAAAAACTCATAGAAAACACATAGTACAGTAGTTTATGATGTAACTTATATTTTTAAGATTTGAAAATATGGATAATAGTATAAACTCGTTAATTCACAACTAAACCCATTAATGCTACAGGATTTTGTACTTCCAAAGGAAGAAAAGCAGTTAAAAAATGAGTAGTTCATTTGACTGTCCATTCAACCTATGTACATGTTTATTAAATGCCTATTATGTTTTAGGCACTGTGTTAAAAACTGTAGATATAATGGCAAGCAGAATCAGTTACACAATTTGCAGGACCCAGTGAAAAATAGAAATGTGGCACTCTGTTCAAAATTTATCAATAATTTCAATACAGGGACAGCAGATAATTAAAAGAAAGGCAGGACTCTTCTAAGTGTAGAGTTCTGTGTTACTACACAGTTTGCATGCCCAAGAAGGCAGCCCTGATGGCAAGCAAGCAAGAGACTGCTCTTTTCCTGGGGAAGATTATTAAACAACATAGAATTTGACATATGCAGTGACAGGATGGCAGGAACACTTACTTTGGTTTAGTGGATCAGAGATTTCTCAGAAGTGACACTTAAACTGAGATCTAAAGAACAGTTTTTTTGACAAAGGGAATAACAATGAGTTTGAGGAACCAAAATATGTTTTATCTTATTGGAGCACATAGTGCAAAGGAGAAGGGGAGTCAGGGAGGATATTTTGGAAGATTTTATCTTTATTCTAAAAACAAGGTGAAGCTATCAAAAGGTTTAAGCAGAGATGTTTTAATCAGATTTCCATCTTTAAAAGTGATTTAGATTACAGATTAGAGGAGAAAGGATTGGCAGGTTCAGAGTGAAAATTAATAAATGGAATGTTATTGCAAAAAGCCCAGAGAAGTTTGTACTAGTATGATGGCCACTGAGACAGAGAAAAAGTACATGTTGTGAGATATTTAAGAACTAAAATTAAAAGAACAATGGGAGTAAGAAAGGATGCATTAAATCTGCATTATTAAACTTATTGTGCTACATCAAATTTTCAGATTACAGTTTTATCTTCTAATCCTAATGCTACTGAACTTTCACTCTTTGAAGAGCCACACACACAAAAATAAATTTTTTATTTTTCACACTAGCATAGCGCCTAGCATATAGGTTCTCAATAAACAGTTTGAGTAAAATATTTAATAACCTAAATTTATTCTCGTTCCTTTGCTCTCCATTCCCAAATAATTTGAAAACAAAATGTTTGTTGAGGAAAATAATACTTATTGGCAAATATAAACTCTAATATTTGAAATCGCCAACCACAAATTGCCAGAAGCAAATAATTTTTCACATTAGCCCAAAAGAGGCATTGTCAAATGCTAGTAGTACAAAGACTATGACAAGTCATTAAAATATCTTCTATTTCTAGAACGCTTTGCAGTTTCCACAACAGTTTTTAGTCTGTGATCTCATTTGAAGGTTACATGATACCTTTCCTCAAAGGCAACACAATCTAGGACGGCAGTTAAGTTCTACACATTGATAACTATGGTGCAAGGGAGATCAACCAATTTCTACAGTAAGCACAACTTGGTGTCAAGGTGCAGAGAGTGGCTTCTTTTGATGTTAACACCTATTCAATAGTTTCTTGGGTTTAGATAGTCTTGCAGTGGGAGGATGTTGTGGTGGATTGGGTACAAAACCTCCTCTTTTGGACCCAATACTTCTGTTGTGTTGTTGGTGCGAAAGTAAAAACACTACCTCTTTTGAGACTTTGCCCAGGGTCCTGTGCCTGGGTGGGGGTGCAGGCAGCCTTGACGGCAGCTGTTCCCCTCACCCAAAAGAATTATCATCCCGACAGCCAAGACCCAACAGGTGCTGAAATGTGTGTGGAGAAAAATAAGGCCACACAGTATTTTGTAGCTCCTTCCATACAGTGATAGAGTCTGTTTTTCCATGCCTAAAAACTGGTTTGGCCTTGTGACTTTAGCAGAAATGATGTCCTAGTGCAATGCTTTATGACTTAACTGACCTTGCAGCATTCCTTCCTCTTTTTAGAAGATGACTTTGAAACTGCTGTTAATGGTGCAGCCCAGTGAAGGGTGAGAGACCTCAGGGAGGAGAACTAGGATGCTGTTGAATTTGTAAAACAGGCCTTCTAAGACCAACCAGCACAGCCAACCCTCTAGCCAAGTGCTGCAGCATGACCAAGCCCAGGCAACATCAGTACAGAAATCACTGAGACAACACACAGAGCCATAAGAAGAAATAAATTTTTGCAGCTTTAAGGAAGGGGGTTTGCAAACTGTGGATTACATTCAAATCTGGCTTGCAGACTGTTTTTGCACAGCCAGCAAGCTAAGCATAATTTTATTTCTTTAAATCGTTGGGGAAACAAATCAAAGAAAAACATTTATAATATGTTCTATACTGTTCTAAAACTTTGGATTTATTAACTCATTTAGTCTTTACAATAACCCTGTGATACTGTTAGTCATTTTATGGTGGAAAAAATGAAGTTGCAAAATAGGTTCAGTAAGTAGTCAAATATCACACATCTAATGAGTAGTGCAGCTAGAATTCAAACCCAAGCAGCCTTACTCCAGACTGTTCTTTTAACCTACTTATCCATTTGATAAATTGTCCAGCATATTGAAAGGAGTGCATAGGTTCCAAATGCAGAGAATCAGGCAACACATCTGGTTATTTCTAAAAAGGACACTATGTTTCAGAGAAGCAAGAGAAGGCTGTGCTGACGAATGAGGCCATGTTTCTACTATAATGATAGTCAACAACAACTTTGATCCACATTAATCAAAAAAGACAAAACTGTTTCAGTCTTTCCATTCATAGAACTATATTACAATAAAAGATGTGTCAGGCTGCTATAACAAAATGCTATAAACTGAGTGACTTATAAACAACAGAATTTATTTGTCATAGTTCTGGAGGCTGTGAAGTCCAAGGTCAAGGTACTAGCAGATTCAGTGTCTGGTGTGAAGGACTCTTCCTTCATAGACAGATGTCTTCTCATTGTAACCCGACATAGCGGAAGGGGCAAGGCAGCTCTCTAGGGCTCTTTTTTACCGGCACTAATCTCAATCATGAGGACTGTACCATTATGACCTAATAACCTCCCAAATGGTCCCATTTCCTAATATCATCATCGTGGAGGTTAGGATTTTAACATATGAATTTTTGGGACACACAGACATTCAGACCATAGCAGATGTTTTCAGCTATTATTATTATAGTTTCTAATTTTGTTAATAAAATTTTGTAGAAATGTTTTTTTCTCTTGTAAGTATGTACATATTTATTTTCAATTTTGCCTCTCTTGTGGTCCCCAAAGCCTAATAATATTTATTATCTGGCCCTTTACAGAAGTTTGCTGAACCCAGCTTTAGGCTATTAAGTTTTGGGATCATTTATTATGTAATAGTAAATCACTAATATAGAAGCATAAAAAGAAAATTATGTAAATAGCAATAAAGGAGGGTTATTACATATTTATACTGAAATATATAGAGATGAAAATTTTTTAACTTTAAGTGTTTGTGGTGACTGTAAACTATTCAGCTGAAAAGTGAACCCAAAGCGCATCAATAGATGAAAATATATTACAGAAAATTAATGTCTATCGCAAAGTGATCATTGGCTGACTTTGTAATTGTTAATTACATGATTATTAATGGTGGTCCAGGAAACAAAATACTGAAAGGTACTGAATACAATCTTGGTTCGCCTTAGATTTCAGAAACTCTGTAGCCTATTTATTTTAAAGTGGCTTTTGAAAGTGAAGCATTGATTCTGTGGAATTTAGGATACATTAACTTGAAATTTAGAACTCATAAGTATCTTCCTTAACATCTTTCTCTTTTCTTATCATTGTGAAAGCTGATTTACTAAAAATTTATAGTACTGGCAATGTTTCTAAGACTCTTTCAATTTGAAGGAAGACAAAAACTTGTTTTTATCCCTTTAAAAGCAGACAATTTACACATAAAAATATTTATTTGCTAATATGTGTAACTTTTGCTAGCGTAAGTGACTTGTGATTCACTTACAATTAATCACATTTCTAGGAAACTCTACACTGGTGTGTTAATTTAATAAAAACAGGAAGAAAACCAGTTCATCCAAATAATAGAGCTATATTCCTCAAGTGCCTTTTCCAATTGTCTTTTAGATTCACTGTTATCTTATGCCTGAAACTAGTACTTTAAAATGCAAATGGTCCTTAATGAGTTTAATCAAAAAGCTGTTATTTTAATGTGCATAAATTCATTAAATGAGTGGGACAAAATTGTAGTCACTGTGTCAGAAATAGTACCTTAGCAGGATCATTCCTATTACTAAGTGGGTGTATAAAATGTGAGCTAGAACTTTCAATTTGCTATTTTTGGATTTTAGCAGACAACTTTTGAAATTCTTTATTTCTATCTAGGAAAGTATCTTATAAGCTTATCACACTGAATATTGATGAGGGTATTTCTAGGAATGCATTGCGTATTTTAAATGGTGACTTGAAGACTATTTATTAAAGAAGTAAAAACCTGTGTGGGAATTCATCCAAGACAGAAAAGAACTGAAACTCTGAAAGATGACCTTGTCATTTTCTTTCTCTCATTCACGGAAGTTACTGGAGAAGAGAATGATTCCATGATTCATTTCAATGGGTGTTTGTTGATATTAGTTGCATCTCTTAGAAGCCTGACTCGAATTTTCATGGTTGATTTAAAAACCAGGTAATCCCATAAAAGATGGCCTTTTTGTCTGATCATTTTTAGTACTCTTGGGTAATAGGTATTCACATCACCAACCGCCCCTCTTGCCAATGTTAAAGGAAGTTGAAATTTTTCCTGTTGCTTTGAGGATACTCCATCTCACAGCAGAATGTTTTCAGTAGGTAATGAGCCAAATCCGTTATTCTTATCAGAGACTGCATCACATCTCTCCTGAAGCTGACAGTTGGGAGCATCCTCAAAATGGGCTTGAACTCTACAGTTTCCTGTCACCTCCAAGCTTGGCAGTTTGTCTTTTGAAGGACACCAAATGTCCCCAGACAAAGTTTTTGTTTTCCTACCTTCATAAAATGCTGAAAAAAGGAGAAAATATTTCCTTATGTTTTTTTTTTGCCTACTCTGTCAAAAGTAGTAATTTACCAGGGTTTTATGCCCATTATAGTCCTTTAACTGAACCTGACTTGATATAATGGAAATGCTTCTGACTCAGCTCTGTATTTCACTTTAAAAAGGAAACCACATCAATTATGCTAAGCATATTTATTTCTTGGTATTGATAGGTATGTTTGCAAAAATGATCACAATTAAATGGCAAATGGTTACTTTGAACTTACTTCTTCATCACTTTCCACTAAAACAATTTTCTAGTACTAGGGACAATAAGAAAACTTATTCATTGTTTTACTATTTCATTTTTTATTATGGTAAAAATACTCTTTAAAGGTCAAAATTTATAAGTAAATGGGCTTTGTGCTAAACTTACTTGATGTTATTGGCTAAGCAACATGAGAAAACAGAAGTGATTTAATTTTTTAAATTTTATACACCTTTATGTATCAATATTATATACACATATGGGATATACATACATACTATCATGAATATAGGGGTCTCAAGCTTCCTATATGTTAACAGGTCCAGACCAGTGGGGAAGGACATTGACACACTTTCTCTCTTTTCCTGCTTTTTAGGTAGAATACTTGCAAAGTTGCCTTAAAAAGTCTTAAAGGAATTTTTGTGTTTGTTTGGATCTTCTAATTTAGGTTTTAAGGATACGATGTGGCTTGGCTCTGTGTCCCCATCCAAACTCTCATGCCAAACTGTAATTCCCACTGTTGGAGGAAGGGCCTGGTGCGAGGTGGCTGAATCGTGAAAGCAGACTTCCCCCTTTCTGTTCTCATGATAGAATTCTCACAAGACTGATTGCTTGAAAGTGTGTATCTCCTCCCCCTTCTCTCTTTCTCTCTCTCCTACCATATCTCCATGTGAAGATATGCCAGCTTCCCTTCCACCTTCGACCATGATTGTAAGTTTCCTGAAGTCTCCCCAGAAGAAGACTGTACAGCCCACAGAAACATGAGTTGATTAAACTGCTTTTCTTTATAAATTATCTGGTCTCCATTATGTCTTTGTAGCACTGTGAGAACAGACTTATTTAGACTAGCTCAAGGGTTTTATTGTAAGTGTTGATTATTGATAGTGAACAATGGGAACCACACCTTGTGTCAGCCCATTCTCACATTGCTACAGAGGACTACCTGAGACTGGATAATTTATAAAGAGAAGAGGCTTAATTGACTCGTAATGCCATGAGCTGTACAGGAAGCATGGTTAGGGAGGCCTCAGGAAACTTATAATTATGGCCAAAAGGGAAGCAAGTATCTTCTTCACCTGGCAGAGCGGGAGAGAGAGAGAGAGAGAGCAAAAAGGGAAGTGCCATCCACGTTTAAACCATCAGATTTCATGAGAACTCATTCACTATCATGAGAACAGCCAGGGGGAAATCTGGCCCCATGATCCACTTCCCCCCACCATCTCCCATCAGGTACTCCCAGCAACACTGGAAATTACAATTAAGTAGGAGATTTGGGTGGCAGGGATACAGAGCCAAACCGTATCACACTTCACAATGGTACTGTGTAGCTACAATATCAAAACCAGTCCACTATTGGGGAGCTGAGGAATGAAATGAATTGCCTCTGAAATCCATGGTAAATGGAGCTGCTATCTTTTGTCAGGGGTTAGTCAAACCAAACACCTCTTCTGTGATACAGGATTAGATGATGTAGTGGATAGGGTTTCTGCTCTTAGTAAGAAAGAAAGGCAACTATGTATACTATATCTGATGGACATTTTTATCTTGAACTACCAAGCCCAAAGTCCCCTAAGCAGAACTTTGTCTTCTGCTTCCTTCAGGAAAAAAAAAAATCTGAAGACTAGCAAAACACAATGGGGCTTCTTGGGCATGATTTCTTAGATAATTAATAATCATTTTATTTATCCCTCATTACAGAGATGTAAAAATCATTTATTTACTTATTCTCCTATCCACAACTACTTTGGATCCCACCAGAGGCACCTACCTTGGGCTGATAAAAATTTGTTTGGGTTAAAGAAACATTTTCTGTCAAAAAAAAATTAAGTTAACGTTTAAAAAAATACAGAGGGATAAATATACGGGGAGAGGATTTTCTTGGCAGTTAAACTAAATTTGACCTGCATGTTTTTAACTGTGAAAAGCAAATTATATGGGCCAGTAGGATGTAATGACAACTACAGGGAACATTTCCAAATACCATTCCTCCTTCTCCCTGAGAATCACAAGTGTGTTATTAGTACTTAGGCAGTTAAAATAGTGGAAAAGCTGGGTTTTCATCCTAGATCAAATACTGCAAGGTGTCTCACAACCTAGGTTTGTGTTCTAACTGTCTATGAATTTTTATAGGGTTTCTGAATCCTCTAATTGCTTGCAATCATGCGATTGTATACATATCCACATTTCTGAAGAAATTGTAATCAGTTTATCAAAGATTTCTGTTACTCAAAAATCATGAAGAACCACTGACACAATAGCAAACATTCCTATCATATCACTACAGCAATTCCCCAGAGTATGAAAAAAATCAGATTGCACTGTAATTAGAGAAGAGCTAGAGAGCTAGACCTGTAGGGTATTTTTATGGAATTTATTAATTTGATGATACATTACAGTTTAATAGATTTGGGCAGTTGTTATCAGTTTGTCAATATTCACTCCTTTGGACCTTAGTCGCCTGAATCTTGACAGGCACTTCAGAGATTTTCAAGTTCAGGGTGCCCTCCCCCGACCCATGCATAAATCTCCAGAGGCATCAGCAATGGAAGTCTCACTTTTCTGAGAATGTGATCACTCATTGTTGGGCATCTCCAACTGCTAGGAAGTTTTCCCTCGTGTGACACTGTGCTTCCTTATCTGGTTCCTATAAAACTGTGACAAGAACAGAAGTTATCCTTCACATGGAATTGCCCCCAATTTCCCAAAGTTCAAATTTTCTTAACTGTGACATTTGTTAGTGAAATGAAAGTTTAGACTGCATATCTGGCAACCATCTGTGATTAGTTAATTGAATTGTTACAAAGCACTTGATGCCACCTTGAGAAAGAGTTTCAACTTGAATAACCATGCCTCCCTTCAAGCTAATCTTGACCTATAGTCATTCCAGTTAATTTTGAAGAAAAATATACATGAGTAATTTGTCCATCCAATTTGTCAGTTATCCTTCTAAATTAAACCTTCTTATTAAGAAGATACTCTAAAAGTCATATTTGTTTAGTTATTTAAATATTGTTTATCGTCCTTGATTTTCACAGAACTTGGACACTTAAAGTATGAAAGCTTTAAGAAAAATTGAAGCTCTAAGACAGGTAGATATTATCAGAAGCCAAAATAAGATTATCGATATTTTCCCTAAGTAATTTTCTTCTCCTGCCCCTTCTTTTCTGCCCACAGAGGCTGATATCTCTCTTGGCAGCCAAACAGTACAACTTTGGCTCTGCCTGTGAAACAACAAATCCAAGTATTGAAAAGTTATTAAAGTTGTCTTTTCTTTTGCATATTGAATTAGTAGCTTTTCCTCTGAATTAACAGGACATTTCTGATCATTTAGTCTAGATACAGTTTTCAGTGTTCCCTCCATCTCACCAGGACATTCTCATCCTCTTCCTTCCAGTTCCTCTTCTGTCAGTTTTCTTAATGCCAACTGTTCCTCTTTTTAACTCCAACTTTTGTCAGTACTTGAAGTAGAACTCACCTTGTCTATTGAAACTGTTCATTGCCTCATTTTTTTTTCATTTGCACTTGTCACCTATTGGTCAGTTAAACAGTGTTTTCCAAACCACAGAATGCAGCCTATAAATGGATCATAAAATCAATGTAGTGGACTATGAGTAGCATTTTATAAATGAAACTGGATTGCCTGGAATAGAATAGAAAATATCAGAGTGCATCTAACAATAAGGGTAACAACTATACTATAAAACTTTTTTTTTAGATATGAGACAGAGAACCGTCTTAAGGTAAAATACTTTTCTTACCATTGGTCAGGGGTAAAAACATTTGAAAAACACTGAGTTGAAATTCAGGGTCTAGGGTATCACCTCTGCTACATTCTGCAAAAGAGACTTTAAGTTCCTTAAATCTTCTAACAGATCGTATCAGTGTATTTTGAAGTTTCATACACAGACCTCTTTTCAAATCTGGTAAAATTATGTCTGTTTCCTCCAGAAACATGTATAGGATCACAAGCTCAAAATAAATAGAATATTCTTTATATATAGATTAAGGATGCTGCCTAATTATAATGATTGTATAATTATTTGGAATTTGTTTTCAAATTCTTGAAAGTTTCATTTTACTCCACCCCTCTCATTTTAGATCATACATTCTGACATGTAACCATTTAACATGATATCTTGTCTCTGTCTTCCATGCCTTCTGTCCTTCTCATGTTAACCACCTCCTTGCTATTCCAAGAATAAGAAAATTTTCAGATTTAAGTTATCTGACTGGAACACTGTAGAATTTCTCTCTCAAATGTTCTTAAAAAGTCTGTCTTTCAGGGATTGCTGACATCAAAAGTAAAAGATTTTAAATTGACCTCTTACAATTTGCCTTTCTTTTCTTTGACCTTAATTTAGGTATGTGTCAATTTAGAATGAAACTTGATGGGTAATAAGCAGCTTTCGTGTGCATGTATCAGACATGTTCTATAAATATGGTTCCTAGAAAAGGGTATTTATTTTGCGAAACAAGCCAACCAATAATGTAGATATGCATTATTCCTTAGCTGACATGCTGCATTTCTCTGATGTTTGACAAAATGAAAACAGGTTATATTTGCTCCTCAAATCCTAGCAATGGTTAAAAACTGCGTTTTCATGCAAACATAAATTACAAATGGAATTACGATAACTGATTACCCCCCAAAATGCACACAAACCATTTGTAATCCTGCCCTGGAGTGCAGTATAGTTGGCTCATTGCATATGCTAACAGTGTTTGTCAGGCTATTCAATCACCGCTACTTCCTGTGGCAAACTGCACAGGGGCATTTAGAAAAACAGTATGTCTCTATTTCCCTAAATCTACTATTAGGGAGTAGAATCGTCAGTGCAGAGCACTGCTGCTTCACAATAGGAATAATCCTGAGTGTGTATCTTCATTTTATTCATCTTCAATTTCTGTTTGACAGAATTTCATGCTGCTGGAAGATGTTACATTGACAGTCGAGAGATAATTTTCATTTTTAATCCAGAGAACAAGAGCCACTTGGGAAGTGACTATAAATGTCCTCTGGGTGTCCCAGAGATATGCCTCATCCCTGTGCTAGAAGGAACACATCTCTGGGAAGAAAACAACTTTGATCAGTAATTCTCTTTGGAAAACATTAAGAGAAATAGATTTCAGTGATTCTCCCATGAGTCGTGGGGCCTGAGATAAGTAAGCCCTTCCATTTCCAAATCAGCTTTCAAGTGGTGGCAACTCTGTCATTACTCACATTTCTCAGTGAGGTACTGAGAAGAGAGTGATGTTCTCAAACAAGCCTCTCTCTTTCTCTTTTATTATAGTCATGACAATTTTGTGCAAAATAAGGCCTTTCTTGTAATAAAGGTGGTGTAAGCCTTCTTATTTCCAGCACTGTCGCCCCTGGCTGTGCTGGTAGATGTTCTATTACAGATGTTAGCCACGCTTGCTGCAATTTAGGTTTTCAGAGCTATACAGTTCTCCTTGGGTCAATCCTCCTGACTTTTCTGATCTACTTAAAGACAGAAACTTTATTGTAAAATTCAAACATGTTCCCAGGGTCATGAGGCTATGGGATATACTTTATTGGCAACACAGAGAGCATTTCCCTTCTTTGCTTGACCATTGGGAAACAGCATCCTTTCTTATGAGGCAGCTCATTGGCCTCTCATCCTCTCTCCAGATTAATTACTGGCCCATGATTTGTTCTACTACAGTGTATATGTATGTATATACATATGTGTGTGTATACACATATATATACACACATACATTTATTCTACAGTATATGTATGTTTGTGTGTGTGTGTGTATATCACATAGATTTATATATATATACATACATATATACACATATATATACACACCCACATACATGTATATGCACATACACATATTCCTACAGATACAGATATACAAAAATATATTAATACAGATACGTATATCTGTACATATGTCACATATATACTAAATATATGTACATATATACACAAATATGAAACTAAATTAAACTATAGGTCTTAAGGGTCAGGATCCCTTCATATTCATTACCTTTGAATATATGCATATGTGTGTGTAATATTTGCCACATACAGTAAATATATATTAAATGCATATACTATATATACATATGTGTCAGATATACAGAATATACATTATATATATACACACACACATATATACAGTCAGCCCCACATTTCCATGGATTCCGTGTCTGTGGATTTCACCAAATGTGGGTCAAATATATTTGGAAAAATAAAAAACAAGAAAAAATATATAACCACTAAAATAACATAAATTTTAAAAACAATACAATATAACAACTATTTATATAACATTTACATTGTATTGGATATTATAAGTAATGTAGAGATGATTCCAAGTATACAGGAGGATGTGCCTAGATTATACACCAATACTGTGTCATTTATGTCAGTGGCTTGGAGCCAATCCTCCACAGATATCAAGGGACGCCTGTATATTTGTTGTATAAATATGTGTGTATATGACAAGAAGTCTTTAAAGGCCATGTCTCCTGCTTCACTCTTTTGTCTCAGTCTCTGACACAGCTAAAGATAAGGATATAAATTCTATAAATAGATTTAATGAATTCAACACTTGATGAACTGAACAGAGATGAACTCTGCACAATCACCTCTCCTCATTTCCACTAGCTAGCAGATTTTTACTTGTATATACATAGATCTAACTGTCTTAAAACACTCTTCTCACTGATGGATTGGGTTTCCTGACTGATGACTTTGGTGTTCTTTGGTCAACTCACAATATACAGGATCCCATGAACAACATTTCTCTATCATACTGATTGTGTGACAGTGTCCACACTTGGCATGGTGACTACACAGGCTCATTTGGGGCCAGTTCCCTTTTATTGTTCCAAAAAACAGCTTTTACTGCTTTCTTCAATTTCTTTAAAGAGTCAAACTTCCTCTGATTCCAAGTCTATTAATATGTGTTTTCTCTTCCTGGAACATTCTTATCTACCTTCTTCGTCTGTCAAAAACCTACTCATACATTCCTTAGGAGCGAGGCTTCCCACATGCTTCATTGTTGAAATTATTAATTGTTTCTATGCTATCTTACCTCTTAGAAGTTGTGTCCCCAGCTCAGACCCTGAAATGAAGTATGTACTTAAGATTTGTTGAATAAATGTATGCCCAATAAAAGCAAAATGAAAAGGAAGCATCAAATAGCAAATGGGTGGCATTAAGTAGCAGGGTCATGGAAGAGACAAATTGGCTGATGATTGCCAGAAAGCAGGGGCTTAAATGCAGGAAGAGAGTTAATGGTTCAAATGCAGTCAAGTATGGATTCCATCTCTGCATTTCCCCAGCAAAGATACCCAATTGAGAATCTTTCCGTTATCTTAAAGGTCCTTTCTTTAAGATCCTTCCTTAGAGTAACTAGGAAAGAGAAGATGAATGTGAGTGGGTACAAGTGGGAGATGAGAAAGAAGGCAAAATTCAGCTGTCTACCCAGTCTGATTCATATATATTTAGGAGTGTATACTTGGCAATGTGAAACTGCAAAACTTTAAAAAGATAGAAATACATTAGCTTTGTTAATAAAATGTAAAAGTTGCTGAATGTTTGTCTAAGTTTTAAATAAAACCAATATTTCAATGTCCCTTAGAATTGATGAATAAATTTTTTAGATACAGACATAGGATAATATGACTCATATTCTCTTCAGCAGGATTCTCTCCAAGCCACCACTTGAATACTTCCCTCAAACCTCATTCTCTCTCTCTCTCCTTTGGCTCCAAACAGTTCTATAGGAGGAGGCAGCAATACGGAGCAGTCAGAAGATGGGCTCTAGAATCCCATGTCTGGGTTTGAATCCTAGCTCTGCCTCACCCTAGCTGTATGTTTGGGCATTTTACTTAACCTATTGCTCATGATAAAAGGAGGGTAAAAACATTGCCTACCTCATAAGAGGAGGTTGGAGTAAATGAGTTAATTCATCGAAAGCCCTTTGTGTTAAATGTCAGTAACTTTCTTTGCAATGTTCTCAGGAACTTTTTTTTTTTAATACACAGAGAAGATTATTATGGAGTTACTTAGGGTTTAAAGTTGTAAATTTTAAAACTTAATTTTTCTTAAGCTTTTAAGCTTAATTTATGACTCATTCTATTTATGTAAAAATTTATTAATCACTTCTAAGGGACATTGAAATATTGGTTTCATTTATGACTTAAACATTCAGAAACGTTTACATTTTATCAACAAACCTCACGTATTTATGTTTTTAAAGTTTTTCAGTTTCACATTGACAAACACTTCAAATATGTATAGAAGTCTGATAAATATAACAAATAAACTTACAAAATATGACAAATCTTAAGTTCTTGTAGATATTATGACAGTGTTTACAAACAGTACAAATTCAACTTAAAGTTAGAAATCTCGATTTAAGAGTCAAATATATATTTTAAACAACAGTCACACACTTATATTAATTCTAAACCTTTTATGTCATTGCAAACAATATTGGGGGATTACTTTTTCAAGGATTGTTTAGAACCCACTCCTCAGCTTGTTGCCATCTTTTAGGAATCAGAGGAGTATGAGCTAGGATGCAACTCTGACTGACAGGCTCAGCTTCTTCATACTGATGTTGTGGCAAAAGCCTTCCAAAGAGGTTTTGGCACATTGGCCTCAATTTACACATTACTTATGGTTCAGGTTATTACTTGTGTCAGGTAGCAATTTCCAGTCAACTGGTTGTACTGCTTGACCCAATTATATCACCCGATTTTATTTACTGCTTTATTATCTTCTGAATTCTCATTACATTCTTCCCATATGCCGCTACTATGCTTATAGTTAAACCACATGTAATTGGATTGTTTAAGTAACAAGACCATTTTAGTGTCACAACTTCTAAGAAGGTCAATTCCTTGACATCAGTACTTGAGGAATAGTAGCTGTTATTAGATTATCAATGTTGCCATTTTCTTTTCTTTCTTTTTTTTTTTCTTTGAAACTTGTTTCAGATTTATCTAGACTCCTTGGTAACATAGTTTTGTGGCTCTCAAACTTTGATATAGATCAGAATTACTTGGAGGTCTTGGTAAAAGACAGATTTCTGGGCTCTAACCCTCATAGTTTCTAATTCAGAATTGACTGAGGCAGAGCTTTGGAATATGCATTTCTAAAAAGGTCTCAAGTGATTCTGATGTTGCTGGTCCTGTGACCACATTTTGAGAACTATTGCGATAGGTTATTTTCAGAATAATGGCTTTTTTAAAAATAGTGACTTTTTCCACATTTTTCTCACTTCATACCTTGCATGCCAGCCATATTGAGAAATGTCAGTCAATTCACTCCAGAAGTATATACTACCCATTATGGTCTGGTGCTAAGCTCCATGCATGTAAGGATTAACCAGGCATTAATTCATGCATTTTCATAAGTCTACATATATAGAGGTCATGAATTGCTTTTAGAAGTTACGAAAAGAACTCTTAACCCAGATCCGAGGTCTTTGAGAACATAATATTAAAGGTAATTTTTAGCGAAGATCTAAAAGACAACTAAGATTTATCAAATGCTGTGTTGCTAGGGAACAGGCAGGGAAGGGAGAAAGGCACAGGTGGGAAGGTTTCCACAGTGACTAGCGTACTAGTAACTTTGAGTCTTAACACCATAAGCACCTAAAAGCAGAATTAGTTTTGAAAAATATTTAAAGTTATTGTCTGTCCATAAATTTATGATAATTGAAGAAAAGCTCACTAGAGTGTGAGGTGCAAGGTAATGGTGTAACTTCCCAGGGTATAGATGGCCAGTGGTCCTCTCAGTCACATATGAACAGGTGGTATAAATCACACTGGATGACAGTGAACCCACTGCAGTCATATGTGGGTTATAACTGTTTTCATTTATCTGTATATTTTGTGAATGTGGTAACACTGGCTAATAGTTAAACTCTTCCTCTGTTTCTGGGCTCAGACCTATTCTATACTTCCCTCAAGCCCCTTTCAATTGGGCATCATCACTATGTGAAAGAATTCTAGGCAATGGAATCTGTTCAGAAGGGATATATATTGATTCCAGGTCTGGTCTTTTGAAACCCATGTGCAAATCCTCCTCTTTTTCCCTGGCTGTCAACAGGATGTCAGTGTTGAGGGACCTTAGAAATCCTAAGCTAGTAAGAAAAGAGCTTCCATCAGCTTGAATACCTGAATGATTGCTTTGTTTCTCCTGCCTAAGGAACATATTGAGAGTTAGAAATAAATTTCACTGTCTTAAACTACTGAAATTTATGCTTCATCTGTTAAAATAGCTAGCGCTAATGTAACTAATAGATTGGCAATGTCTTTTATTAAAATAATAGTCTTCTTTAAAAATGAATATCTGGAAAAATTTCTACTCCAAAATGGGTGAAGCCTCCTAAAAATTGCCAAATTGTTTAGAATATCTAAGGTATTCACATCATAAAAGTGATGATGAAAAAGAGTTCTCACAACAGTTGCTAATAACTTGCTGATTTGTTTAGAAGTCTCCTTTGATAGAATATAAGCAAAACTGTTTATCTTTTTCATCATTTTATTTAGAGTGCCTTGTATAGTAACTACCATATCTAGGTGACCAAAAAACATACTGTACATGAAATGTGTCAAGTATTGGATCAGCAAGGTGGGGATGTAAGCAGGAGCCCAATGATGTAAGGCCTTGTTAACCATGTTAAGGAATTTGGACTGAAGGCAATGGGGTACTATTGGAGGATTTAAGAATGGAGTGACGGTAGTTATGCTTTATCTTTGGAAAGATTACTACAGTGAAAATAAAAGTTTTTCAACTTGAAAGAATTTTAAAGCTGGAATTAAGAATATCATTTTGGAGACCCTTGTAGTAATCTAGGTAAGAGATGATTGTTCATAACCTTGGACAATGTAATATTTCAGTGACCTCACGAATGGAGACTAGAAAATGCATTTAAGATATAGCTAGAAGGAAGAATTGACAAGACTAAGTATTGTTTAAATGGGAAACGGCAGAATGAGTTGAGTAGGAGAAGGCAAGGGTTACTCCTAATTTGTGGACAGGGTAACCAAGTGGGTGGTGCTGACATTACTAAAATGGGGAGTCCAGGAGAAGAAAAAATTTGAAGTAGTTGTATTCTCAACATTTGGATTTTGCACGTGGTAATCTCTTTTCTTAGAATGTTCTAAAAATAACCACATTTCCACCTGCTGCCTCCTCTTTGCCCTTTGTCCTTGCCTTTCTTTACCTGAATTACTCCAATGCATGTATTACACCTCAAATTAGAGCCTCTTGCCTGTAGGAAACTTCCAGGATCACCGAGACTGATAAGGTGCTTTCTTATGTGCCTCCAGTACTCTGTGCCACAATGTAGCATCTATCATAACGTTTTGTATTCATCTGTTTGCTTTTCATTCCACACTTCTCTACCCAAAGCCAATTTAAGACAGAGACTATCTCTTAACATGTTGTCCCCAGTGCTCATGATAAGGCTATGTGAGAGTAAGAACTCAGAACTATATGCAATCATAAAGGATGGGTAAATGAATGAATGGATATAACATGAATCATTTTGAAGAGCACAAAATTATAACCAACTAATAACATTTGCTGATATTCTGTCTATTTCTGTTTGAGATTTGCAGCATGCAGTTAGCACAGATGGCCACCAGACTGCAATACTCTTTACATATTTATTCTATTCCTTCCCTGCTCTCACTCTCTCTCCCCACACTCCCACCCTACCCCCCACTAGGAATGGTCATAAATCACAGAATGGCTCCACTATTCCCTTAAGCATCTGTCTCTGATCACAGTGTGAATCCACCAATCTTGTAATAGACTTCACAAGTATTTTCCTTGGGTTAAAAAAATTATTAAAATTAATACAAAACTGAAAATGAGAAAGTTCACAGTGAGGTAGCTGTTGTGTATAAGTGAGACCTGAATGTAGTCTGGCAAATAATATCTTCTAAGGTCTGCTCTATTCACTGGACTACTAAAGAATGAAAAAAGGTGGAAAAGGACATTTTCCAATTCCCACTTGTCAAACACAGCTAATCTAATTCACAAATTGATATAAATTTACCTTGTATGTATGTATGACTGACAAAGCTTCTAAACTGAAATAGGTGTAGAAATGCAAAAAAAGAGCTACAAACTTCAATGGAACTTTAAAGGTTACTGAGTTCAGTAGAGATGGGTTTTGAAATGAGGCATTAGGGCTGTGGAATAAAGTAAGGATGCAGCACTGTAGGATTGAGGACACAGAACAACTGCGTGGAAAGCTGATGCAATGACAACTATGTAGTCTTCAGCCTTATACTCAAAGTGTGATCTGTCTACCTGCAGTATTGGCATCACCTGGGAGCTACATAAAAATGCAGGCACTCAGGTCCCTACCCACTCCTACTGAATCAGTCTTCAGTTTAACAATATCCTCAAGTGATTTGTAGGAACATTGTGGCTTAAGAGGCTATGATCTAAATAACAGTATTCAAAGAGCCTACTGAGCTCAGATTAACACATTTAGGGTCACTTTGTAGTTTATTATCCGGATTAAGACATTTAAGGGTGAAAGGAATGCTAAAATAATTATAATTGCATGTTTTTGAAAGATGTACTGTTGTGTATAAACTACTCTTATCCTAAATAGAATGACTAAACAATGAACCAATCAAAAATAGCAATCAACAACGTTTTAAAATATAATACAAAAAGATATAAATGGGAACAACAAAAAGTTAAAAAGTAGGGGATGAAGTTAAGGCATAGATTTTTAAAAGTTTTCTTTTTGCTTATTGTTTAAATAGTGTTATCAGGTAAATATAATGGGTTATAAAATAGTATTTGCAAGCCTTGTGGTAACATCAAGCAAAAAATAGACAATACACAAAAAATAAAAAGCAAAAAGCTAAATTATATCACCAGAGAAAATCACCTAAAGGAAGACAGGCAAAATATTTGAATAAACATTTCTCCAAAGAAGACATACAAATGGCAAACAGGCATGTGAAAAGGTGCTCAACATCATTGATCATTAGAGAAATGCAAATAAAAAACTACAAGGAGATATAATTTCATCCCTGTTAAAATGGTTTATATCCAAAAGACAGGCAATAACAAATGCTGGTGAGGATTTAGAGAAAAGGGAACCCTTGTACACTGTTGGTGGGAATGTAAATTAGTGCAACCACTGTGGAGAACAGTATGAAGGTTTCTCAAAAAACTAAAAAGTAGAGCTACCATACAATCTTACAGTCCTACTGGGGAATTGGTATATGACCCATAGGAAAGAAATCAGTATTTTGAACTGGAGATCATTGTATTAAGTGAAATAAGCTAGGCACAGAAATAAAAATATCTTTATTCTCACTTATTTGCAGGATCTAAAAATCAAAACAATTGAACTCATAGACATAGAGATTGGAAGGATGGTTACCAGAGGCTGAGAAGGTTAGTGGAGGGGGATGCTTTATGGGTACAAAAAGTAGTTAGAAAGAATGAGTAAGACATACTATTTGAGGCTGGGCACGGTAACTCATTCTTGTAATCCCAGCACTTTTGGGAGGCTGAGGAGGCTATATTGCTTGAGCCCAGGAGTTTAAGACCAGCCTGGGCAACATGGTGAAACCTCATCTCTACAAAAAATACAAAAATTAGCTGGGCATGTTGGCATGCATTTATAGTCCCAGCTACTCAGAAGGCTGAGGTGGGAAGATTGCTTGAACTCGGGAGGTTGAGGCTGCAGTGAGCCATGATCACACCACTGCACTCCAGCTTGGGCAACAGAGTGAGACACCGTCTACAAAACAGAAAACATAAAAACACACACAAAAAATACTATTTGATAGCACAGCAAGGTGACCATAGTCAACAGGAATTTAATTGCACATTTTTAAATAATTTAAAGTAATTGGATTCTTTGTAAATAAAAGAAAAATTGCTTCAGGGAATGGACAGCCCATTCTTCATGTTGTGTTCATTTCACATTACATGCCTGTATCAAAATATCTTATGTACTCCATAAATATGTATGTGTACTATGTATCCACCAAAAGGTTTTTTAAAGTTAAAAAAAAAAATCTTCCCGCAAATATTTATTAATTACTATAATGATTTTAAGACAGGTCCATGAAATTTTTGATTCCCTTCCCTCGAGGAAGTGGAACTTAACTCCCCATTCCTTGAAAGTTGGCCAGGTTTAGTGACTTCCTTCTAATGAATATAGAAAAGAGAAAAAATGATAATTTTATAGTAGACAACCTGACAGATACCAACTTAATTAAGTGACCAAGGTGAATATCACCAGTAATAAATTATGTTGTTTTCATGTATCTATTCCCTGATAAAATGTAGTGAGAAGAATTTCACCTCTGTGCTGTTCCCCCAAGTCTCTAACTGTAGGCCAACTATAAGAAAAAAAAATCAGACAACCTCACATTAATGAATATTCTACAAAATATCTGGCGTTAAGTTCATAAAAAGTAAAGTACAGGCATACGTTGAAAGAGACTAAGGAGGCATTATGGCTAAATGCCACATAGTATCCTGGATTGGTTACTGAAATAGAAAAAAGACAGTGGAAAAAACCATGAAATTGGAATACAGTTTAGTTAATAATATTGTTCCAATGTAAGTTTTTAAAAATGTACCATGGTTATAGGAAGTATTAAGGGACATGGGGTAAAAGTGCATGAGAACTCTGTACTATTTTTGTAGCTCTTCTGTAAATCTATTTCAGAATAAAATTTAAAAAACAAAATAGGCCAGGTGCAGTGACTCATGCCTGTAATCCCAGCACTTTAGGAGGCCAAGGCAGGCAGATCACAAGGTCAGGAGATTGAGACCATCCTGGCTAACACGAAGAAAACCCATCTCTACTAAAACACATTTTCACTCATAGGCGGGTGATGAACAATGAGAACACTTGGGCACAGGGAAGGGAACAACACTCACAGGGCTAGGTGGGAGGCGAGAGGGGAGGGGAGGGGAAGGGCAGCGCGGGGGTGGGCACAGGGAGGATGGGGAGGGATAACACTGGGAGAAATGCCTGACAGGCGACGGGGGTTGTGGGGATGGAGACTAAACCACCATGGCATGTATGTACCTACGCAAGAATCCTGCAGGAGGCAGGATGTGCACATGTACCCCAGAGCCCAAATACAATAAAAAATAAATAATAATAATAATAAAAATACAAAAAATTAGCTTGGCATGTTGGCACATGCTTGTAATTCTAGCTACTCAGGAGGCTGAGGCAGAAGACTTACTTGAACCCAGGAGACGGAGGTTGAGGTGAGCCAAAATCTTGCCACTGCACTGCCCGCTAGCCTGGGTGACACACCAAGACTGTCTCAAGAAAGAAAGAAAGAAACAATGAATATAAGATCTCACTTATAATGTAAATACAAATATATGCATAAGCAGTAGATTTATTTTTAGTATGTAAGTATACTCTCAGAGACAACTTGCTAAATGAGAGATACTTTCATTTTTCTGTTTTTTTTTTTATTGAAATGTGCAAATGTTTCAGTTCACATATTCTTAGAAGGACTATTTTTTTTGTTGCTGCACATGTTGAATCACAAGTGCCTTCTTTTGTAAAATATATTTTTTAAATTTATCAAATAATCATCTCTATTACTTTCTTACAAAATGTAAGATTAAAAACTTTTTCATTTCATTGCAATAAAAAATAAACTTATCAAATTACAAATAGAAACTTCAACAAAAGAGCTTTCCTCCAAATTAATGTAAAATGCATTAACAAAATGAAAAAACTAAATCTTAGACAATTTTTAATAAGTTTAGATTTCCTATTTTAGTGATAGGGAATTTCCTAATTTAGTGTTAAGTTTTATGACTGTTTACTTCTTTGAAACCATTTAGTATTTTATTTCTTGAATATGTTAACTAAAATTTATAAGTGATTTTGAATTAAATGTACCCAAAATTCAGAGGACATGGTAAAAAAAGTTCAATGCCCTTATAAGACATGCATATAAGTATTAATAATTCAAACATTTCTAAAATCTGTTGGTGGAAAAAGCAGAAAAAGTGAGTATTACAGTACAATAATTATTTCACAGTCAACATCGCTTTATCACAAGCATTTTGTTCAGTAAATAATTCTATGTGGGCTGGGTGTGGTGGCTCATGCCTGTAATCCCAGCCCTTTGGGAGGCCGAGGTGGGCAGATCACTGGAGGTAAGAGCTCAAAATCAGTCTGGCCAACACAGTGAAACCCTGTCTCTACTAAAACTACAAAAATTAGCTAAGCATAGTGCTGGGTGCCTGTAATCTCAGATGCTTGAGAGGCTGAGGCAGGAGAATCAATAGAGTCCAGAAGGAGGAGGTTGCAGTAGGCTGAGATTGTGCCATTGCACTCCAACCTGGGCTACAAGAGTGAGACTCCATCTCAAAAAAAAAAAAAAAAAAAAAAAAAAAAAATTCTATGTGTATGTGTATGCATACATGACACAAATGTCTTAAAATTAATAATTGAAATAAATAGCTTATTTTGAAAAATTCTGAATTATGTATGTGCTATATAGCAATTCCAATAGTGAAGTTATATAGATTAGTCATTTAATCTAAGTGAAAAGTCACGCTTTCCATAGTAATACATGGACACCTTTCCAGTTGCACATATTGAATCACAATCTTTAGGCCCAATTAGCTAAATAATGACTAAATTTGAAGTAGATGCCAAACATTCTTGAACAAATTTATGTGACCTGACTTTGGTTAATTTATCTCTATTACTTGCTTGGTGAATGATAGGTGTCAATAAAATAATTTAAGTTACACATTCATTATTTAACTTTCTTGAAAAGTACACATTTCAGTTCTTAATTTTTTATTAAATGTGACATTGTATGTGACATGGGTTAGGCTTTATGTTTCCACCAAAATCTCATCTTGGATTATAATCGCTGTAATCCCCACAATTGCCATGTGTCAAGGGAGAGACCAGGTGGAGGTAATTTCATCATAAGAGGCAATTTCCCCCATGCTGTTCACGTTAATAGTGAGTTCACACTGGATCTGATGGCAACTCTTGATAAAAATACTTATGAAAAATTTAAGACAAATTCTGAAGAAGGCTAGGACTTTCCCGGACAGAATGTGGCTTACGGGTTTCCTAACTGAGAAAATTTCTATGCAACTGAGTATAACAGGCATCAGGCAGAACTGCAACAAGATGATAAGAGATCTGGCTTGAGGTAGAGGCAGTGAAAACCAGGGCCATAGAGGAAAGGGTAGCAAGTGCTTCTAGTCAAATAACTAGGTTCCAAGACTTGGCTCCACTGGTTCTGCCATTTGGAGAACTTACTCAACTGCTTTAAGCCTCAATTTGCTCACTGAAAAAATAATAATTATAGGACTAACGTAGTAGGTATAGCACTTACTGCTCAAAACTGTGTATGTGTAATATCACATTCTTTTGATCTCTAAATTAAATTGACTATGCTCCAAGTCTACATCTACTAGACTAGTAGGAAATTTAATCTGAGCATCATTGGAATTCTAGCCACCTCCCAGGATTAGAATCCAGAACATATAAAGAAAACCCTTTCATTTCTGGTTGACACTTCAATTCAGAGCATTGTTGCTTTTTATTCAAGTCCTTACATCAATTGATAAAGATACATCTGTTGCTTTTGTGCCAAGAAAGTCAGGGAAGAATTGAAGGTGCTATATCATCAAATTGGTTAGAAGGAATGGGATGCGTATATAGGACTGGTTTTGACTAAGGTCAGATTGACATTGTAGCAGAAGGAAGCCTGCGTGTTCACATAGGCATGCTGTGAGTGTTCTAATGTGAACATCTTTCTGTTACTTCCTGTCTTTGTCTTGAATTTTCTATCTGTTCCTTTTAAGACTTTTTTCCTTATGATTTCCATGTTTATCGCCTTCATTCTTTGTTCATCTGAACCACTTAGTCTTTCTGTCATGGGACTCTTACTTTAAACTAGCTATGATATTGAGTATATATTTTTTTCATTTACTGAATTTTGGTAAATTCTTATGCCCCTATTTCTAATTTTAAAAGAAAGACTATTTTATCATTGTGTATTTTCTATGAATATAAAATGATTATATTTTACTTGATTCACTGTTTTCCTTGAGGGTCAATGAACCCCAATAGGGGAAAAAAGTTCTGGGCATAGTGAATTTTATACATTTACACCATCTGAAACCAGATTACATCATATATAGAAAATGGAATGAATGATCAAAGAAGTGTTGCCAAGCAAAAAGCTCTGACATCCTTCTTTAATATGTAGATAAAAACTGTTTGAAATTAATATATTATTTGTATGCAAAATGGAGCAGCTAAGGTTCTTGAAAACAGTTTATTTTCTTTCAATCCTGTTTACTCTATTAATATACTGAGCAAACTCTTTTTTCTAGATAGTGCCAAAGTAAACTTTTTCCCAGCCTGTGTCTGATTTTTCATGATTCTCTGAATTAATAGGGTTTATTAAGTTCTAAATAGATACACCACCTGCTGCAGAGCTGTCATCAGACTCAATTATGCCTCATGATTGGGTCCTGAGTGATGGTTGAGACCTGTTGGTTTAGATATTTTATTTTCTGTGGACTATTATTGATGTTTGTTAATAACATTTGTGTCTCAGTCAAGTTCCAGGAGATTCACCAGTTTGGGATTAACTTAATTTCTGTTGTGCTGCCACAGTTTGTAGAATCTAGCTGGGAGCCATAAGCCTTTTTCAAAGATTATGGCTCCTGTATCCTCCTCCTGCGCCTTCTCTCTGTCTCCTCTCCTCTACCTCCCTATTGGCCAGGGTATTTCAACACTTCCCTAAAGGAGACTGAAAAATGATCCCCAAAAATATCAGATCCTAATCTCTAGAACTTCTAAATGTTGTCTTATAGGATAAAAAGATCTTTGCAGATGTGATTTATTATCTTGACATGGGGAGATTATCCAAGATCGTCCTTGTGTACCCTAAAGGCAATCATTGATATTCTTATAAAAGAGGCGGGAGAAAATGACATACAGAAGAAGAGGGGATAATACAACCGTGGACTTAAAGACTGGAGTCTTGTAGCCACAGACAAGGAATGCTGGCTGTCACTAGAAGCTAGAAAAAGGCAAGAGAGTGTTATCTCCCAGAGACACTGAAGGAAGCACAGCCCTGCCAATATCTTGATGTCAGACTTCTGGCCTTCATATCTGTGAGAGAATACAGTTTTTTTTTTTTTTTTCTTAAGTCACCAAATTTGTGGTAATTTGTTATTACAGCATTCACAAAGAAGTAATATGCTCCTTTCCAGTTTTTTTTTTAAGTCACCAAATTTGTGGTAATTTGTTATTACAGCATTCACAAAGAAGTAATATGCTCCTTTCCAGTTTTTTTTTTTAAGTCACCAAATTTGTGGTAATTTGTTATTACAGCATTCACAAAGAAGTAATATGCTCCTTTCTCCCTATCTACAGAGAATGTTTGGGTTAGATTTATATATACGGGAGAGAGTGAAAGTGGCTAGAATTTTAGTTATTGAGTTGAGTTGTTCTGCTCCATCTTAGAAGGGAAGATACAAGTAGAAGATGAGAAGTTGTGATAAGAAAACAAAGCACCTTTCAAGCTCAGCTCTCAAGGCTGGTCTATGCCAGTTCTTTGTCTATTCCTGCTTTGCTCAGGCCACATTTTCCAGACTCCCCTCCCAAGTGATGTCTGGTTCACTTTTGCCTATGGAAGACATTGGTTGGGTATTGAAAGACAGAAAGAAGGAAGCTCTTGTTTTCTACTTTGGATGGCACCTTCTGTGACAGCAGCAGCAATAGTGGACAATTGCAGATTTCTATGCAGCTAGTACACTCCTGGAAGTAGGAGCAACTGCCACCCATCTCCAGCAGTCTCCGTGGCATGGCCTTCAGGGGCTCTGGTTTTATCCGTGACATTGATGTTAGTTTGGACTCTTGAGATTCTGCACTATCAGCAGGAGCTTGGCCTCCTGGCTTCCTATAAAGCTATAGTGCAGTAGATCCAATAACAGTAGATAATCATTGATTCCTGGAAATACCATTTTCCCTCTTGCCCCTCCAGTCTTCAGAGTGATGATGGCTTCCTGAGGTTCCCAATTCCTTTCAACTTCTCCAGGCTATCCAACACTTTTGTAACTATTTCCCTACATAGAGTTCTCTGTTTGACATACCTATGCCAGATACCGACTTTCTAAGAAAGGAGCTTTTCATATATGAATGTGGTTTCATTTTCCTGCAATGGTAGTAAAATAATGAACATGCATCTCCATATCAAAAAGTAATAGTTTGAAAACTATCTGGCAAATTATCCCTTTTCATTAATTAGTTAATTAGATCAGGTTAACTGAACTAGTCATTTATTCCTTCATGCATTATTCACTTATATGTTCATATACCAGCTGTTTTCTGTCTCCATTATTCATTCATAAATCTATTCAGAAATGCTTATTAAGGGTCACTATAATGCATCTGTGCCAGGTACTAGTTACTGAATTTGTGACTTACTTCACTCTTTGATATGCAGTCCTTTGTTTACTACTTTATGATAATCTAGCAGGAGTAGT
Source organism: Saimiri boliviensis (assembly GCF_048565385.1). Taxonomy (NCBI): domain Eukaryota; kingdom Metazoa; phylum Chordata; class Mammalia; order Primates; family Cebidae; genus Saimiri; species Saimiri boliviensis. The sequence goes on along the minus strand of NC_133463.1, from coordinate 55,781,638 downwards.
ATACAGAAATGGCTTATATTAGCTCATGAAATTTGAAGCTGGACTGTTTCAAACCCACTGAAAATTACTAAACTCAGCTCTATGCACAAGTGAGTATAAAATAATTTCTTAGTCTTAAATGTAAATAATTTAACATTGATACTTGTCAAAATGAATCTTATAAAGGTTTAATGTTAGAGAAAAAGGTTGAAGCTAAAAGCTGAAATACTGTGAAGATTGCTACTTATTTCTTGCATCTGTGCAACTAAAAATATTTCCTACTCATACTTTCCCTTATTGTGTGAAAAGGTAACCCAAGTTGAGATCATTTGAATCCTTGATAATTAGTAACTGGGGGGAAAAATCTTTAAAAACAATGCTATAGGCAATTTTGGCTTTTTTTTTTTTTTTTTCTTTTTCTTTTTTTTTTTTTTTTGAGACGGAGTTTCGCTCTCGTTACCCAGGCTGGAGTGCAATGGCACAATCTCGGCTCACCGCAACTTCCGCCTCCTGGGCTCAGGCAATTCTCCTGCTTCAGCCTCCTAAGTAGCTGGGGTTACAGGCACGCGCCACCACGCCCAGCTAGTTTTTTTTTTTTTTTTTTTTTGTATTTTTAGTAGAGACGGGGTTTCACTATGTTGACCAGGATGGTCTCGATCTCTCGACCTTGTGATCCACCCGCCTCGGCCTCCCAAAGTGCTGGAATTACAGGCTGAGCCACCGCGCCCGGCCGGCAATTTTGGCTTTTAAGAATAAAGATTGAGTTTGTCTTTATTGGGACAATAAAGATGGGAAAGACCATCTTTAGTTATGGGAATACCACCATTTTCAGTCAACTTATATTTATTAACATTACTGGGTGATAGGAACAAATAGACATTTTTCAGAATGAAAATGTTTGAGATATGACAACTTCAAGAACCTCAACCATTCCATAAATTAATATAAAAGGTTTCTTATGAAATTCTTTTTGTTTTTGCTTTTATAGTTTTCATTAGAGAAATGTTTCCCTTCTAAGTGTGGATTTAAATTACCCTTTGCCTGTACTGTCAACTTTTTCTCATTGGCCTTTTTTATATGTTTTCTTCTTTAAGCACTTTCTCAAAGAAATAAGAGGCCTCAAAGGCAGTGAATTCTCTGTGTAAAAGTATCAGACTAACTACTGATGCCTCTGTTTTTAAGATATGCAGACCTTGTCCTGAGTGTCCTGATGCCCTGTGAAATCTAATGTGGTATGGCTGGAAGGATAAGATGGGGCACTTTAAAGGGGTCAGTATTAAGGCAGAAAATGAGTACTCCAGAAGCGAACTTGTGACTAGGTTGAGCGAAAACCTGCTTCTCTATGGGTCCATGTGTGAAATTGTTTAAGACACTTTAGCACGAGAGGCACGGATCCACTTATGGTGCAGAGAGCTTAGGTGATCATCCTTTAAGAAAGCTGGGGGTTAGATATGAGTCAATGGAGTACTTGAGGGGTATTCTGTATATTGGTTTTCTCTTCTGTCTTTCCTGAACTTTAAGGAAATATCGATGAACTGTGTTATTAAAGGTGAGGCATGTCTGATGCTGGTGATTATGTGGTAGAGAGAGAGCAGCGTCTCCTTGAAACCTGAGTGTGAAAGCAGTGGTCTTTACCAGGAGAAGGTGGTGATGACCCCCTCATCCCATCCAAGAGCAGTCTCATAAGCATTGCCACACTGGGAAAATCTCAGTAGCTTATTAGTCCACATTCTGGCAGATAAGCTGGTAGGGGCTTAAGTCACTGAAATTTAGTCATTTAAAGGAAAACATTGCCTTTCTTTTCAAGTTATAGATCAAAGACCAAGACATTTGGGTAATACTGATATCATAACATGCCTTAGTCTTTGCCTTCTGTTTTAATGAAGAAAAGAACATGATGTCAGCAGGTAATCAGAAGGCAAAACCTAGGTATCTGATTCGCAGTTTTTACTTTTATAACTTTGGACCCTTAGTTTTGCCTGAAAATGAGAGCATTCTTACTGGCTAAAAGATTTTCAAATAGTACTCACAGATTGCATAAAAACTTGATTTTCGGCCGGGCGCGGTGGCTCATGCCTGTAATCCCAGCACTTTAGGAGTCCGAGGCGGGTGGATCATGAGGTCGAGAGATCGAGACCATCCTGGTCAACAAGGTGAAACCCCGTCTCTACTAAAAATACAAAAAATTAGCTGGGCATGGTGGCGCGTGCCTGTAATCCCAGCTACTCAGGAGGCTGAGGCAGGAGAATTGCCTGAACCCAGGAGGCAGAGGTTGTGGTGAGCCGAGATCGCGCCATTGCACTCCAGCCTGGGTAAAAAGAGCGAAATTCCATCTCAAAACAAAAACAAAAACAAAAACAAAAACAAAAAACTTGATTTTCCATTCTAATTTAAATATTAAAACATATATGTTGAATTATTTTAAATTATAATAGTTTGAAACACTCAAATGTGTTACCTGTTTGAAAGAAGCACTTGAAAGACCAATTATATACTAAATTCTGCTGCCAGCTTCCCACTCCCTCTATTTAATTCAGTCGTTCTCCATTGTGGTCAAAGGAGGACAACACAGAATACCCTAGGACTGCTTTGTTAAAAAACAAACAAACAAAAACTAGAAATGGAGGTTCCATCCTAAGATATTCTGATTTAGTAGGCTTTAGAATTCTATAGATGATTGAAATACCATCTGAAGAACCAATATAAACCATTGTTCTTTTAACTACCATTTAACTAGATTACTCAACTGATGGTAATATTTTCACCTCAGTGTTTATTGGACATGACACATATTTTATCAGTGTGGGTTCAAGACATTTGACTTCTTGTTTGATTTCATCTTCACTAACTTATACCACATCTCGTTGGTTACTCATTAATTCATCATGTAATCTTGTATCCACACTTGTGCTTCTCCATTCACCTGGTACAGGCTCTCATTTCCCCGCATTTGAAAACATCACTATGACCTTCTAACTAAGCTGCTTCTGTGTAGCATCTAGACCTCATACTTACTCTACTACCATTCCTAAACACAGTCTTCATTTGATGACTCCATTTAAGAGGCAAAGTATAAGGCAAGCCCATAAACCTTCATCTGCCTCTCAAGGACTTGTGATACCAGATCCCTATTTATACTTCTATTTTCTTTTTAAAATTTATTTTTTTTTAGAGATTGGGTCTTGCTACATGGCCCAGGCATGAGTATAGAGACTATTCATGGGCATGATCATCCAACTCCTGGGCTCAAGCAATCCTCCCAGTTCAGCTTTTCTTTCCAATCTAAACTCTCTTTGAATTTTTTTTTTACTCACTTTTCACCCCACATGCCAGTTGCATTCCACTTTTATACTGTAACATACAGTGATTGCCACATGTAGAAATACTGTTTTCTTCCTCTACACTCTCCAGGACCTAGTTCTGATCCAAATGTCACTGTTTTCACCTATACTTTGTTCTTTCTGTGAACAGCTATTAGAATGTACTTTAAACTCTACAAACAATACTTGAAATAAGCACCCTTCGGATACAGCGTACAAACATCTCACGGTAGCCTGAAGGTAGCCTTCCTCACCATGGTACCCACCTCTCCAGAACTTACCCTATTTGTGCGGCCTGTCCCAACTCTTTCATCCCGTATTTGTTTCCTTTTATCTTTTGGTTCTTTTACTATACTTAGATTCACTTATCCTTCATACTCTCTAATTTACCATTTAATATTTCCCAACACTGTTTGCATATTAGAACCACTTGGGTAGGTTTTATAAGATATAGATTCTCAGAGTTCACACGCTTGAGTGTTTCTCTAATTGATCTAGGGTAAGGCCCAATGTACAAAATATATACATAGTTGGCATTTTTAAATGTTCCTTAGGCAATTCTAATAAGAGAATTGTTGAAAAGCACTAAATTGAATGAAATTATAAGCTCCTTGAGGAAATGGTCATGTGCTACATTTCTTTGCCTTCATTCCCTAAATAGTGGATGCAAGCCACTTAATAAATACATGTTGATTTGGCTATCTTTTAATTTCTTCTTTAAGAGGAAAAAGGATGAAAAAGAGATTGGGGAAGAAAGTTCTCTTAAGAATAGCCAGCCCTACTAGTTCCAAACTCTGTACCACATAGGTCTTTCTGAATGTCTCCACTGATCCCCAAGGATCTGATACTTTGAGAGATTCCTGTTGCACACTATTAAGCACATTAGTTCTGTTCACCTCACTGTTTAATCACTGACTGAAATGGTAAGCATCAATTCAGGCCATGATTTCAAATCTGAAAATAGTTATTCTCAACAAGCAACTAGAGAAACGTTTTTGACAACGTATTATATCTTATGTTTTGTCACAGTATTACTTAAAATACTGCTTCCGGTATTTGTATGCTTTGTTATGCTTGAGGCCAACATTTATGTTCATTATGTTACCAGATCCAACATGGATGAATGATAGAGCATCATAATCTATCTATAAAGAGTGTGTTTTAGCCTCAAGTGGGTAGTTGCCTTTCTAAGTCAGGAGATTTCTGATTTCCCAGGAAACCATCATGACTGCCAAGTCATTCTCAATGCCTCTGGCTGGCCCATAAGGCCCACATTCTCTGCTCTTCACTCCCCCTCAGTATGCAAACCCCTAGATCATACAAATGAGATGTATAAAATCAAGGGTCTTTTACAGATTCTGAGCATGAGATTTGCACATCTTTACCCATCAGAGTCACTTTACCATTCCATGTTACCATTCCTCAAAATGCAATGCTCTCTCTCTGGTAAACCCCATCTGAATCTTGGGCGCATTTTACCAACATTTGTGTTTATTTTTGTACATATGAATTGTAAGTTTTGTAGACACACATAAAATTGCTCTTTATCTGTGCTGCAGTGATGGTGGGGAAAGGCAGACAGAGAAATTCTGCTAATTACACATAGTTGTAATGAAGAGCTTTTCTAGTTTCATGGCCTGGAGTCTCTAGTTCATTTTAATAGAGCAAGTTATATTAATTAGGTATATGTAAAGGACAATCTTTTCTCTTTACTGATTTGTCATTGTGTTAATACAGCTATTCAGTGCCATTTTGCAACTATTCTCATCACAAAGAATAGATTCAGGGTTTCTCTTCTATTTTAAAGGGAAAAAAAGTATGCCAAACTTCTCCAACAATCTGGAATTTTATTCCATCCATATACATGCATAGTAACAACATTTGTTGAGAAATTATTTCTATCAGAAGTAGAACATTATCTTTGTGATCACCAGGTGCAGTATTGCTACTCTTATATTTAAATAGATCTTATATATGAATTAAATTCATACTTGCAGCATTGAGTTTAGGGTTTCGATTTAGACTGTGCCTTTCAAAAGATAAAACTGATTAACACTACCTCATTACTTACAATACTGCTTCCAGTAATTTTGTTCATTCTTTATAAAGTATTGCATTTAACAGCAAAGGTTTAAAAATTGAGACAGAGCTGCATCAGCGAAAGAAAATACAAGTACTATACAAGAAAAAAATTGCCATCTTCATTTAACATACAGGTTCAGGATTAAGAAAATGGACAGAAACATACAGCTACATACAAATGCAAAGCCTAGTGACTAAGAGACTGTATCTGCTAAAATATAAAGTGCAAACGGAGCCTGATTATCCAAGAATTGAAATCTTAAGGCGAACTTATATCATGTGTATTTAGAACATCTTTTGCAAGTTATATTTTAGCATATACATATATCTGCAACAGCATATAAGAAAAAATCAAGATACACAAGTGCTTTTGAAGCTATTTCTAAAATGCTTTTCTGTATTGTTTGTGACTATTTTCTTTAAAAGCTACTATACAGTGCAAACCATATGTGCTACACAATAACTATACAATAACATTACAAATGACTTTAATATAAAGTTTTTAAATAAAAAATAACATAACCACAGCTATGAATACTGCTGGTAAAATAAATTAATTTTTTTTTGAAAATGGCACCAATAATACACTTTACTAATGGACTGTAATGAAATTACACCTTAAGTCTTCAACTCAGCTATAATGAATTATCTCCTGATTGCCCAGATGTAATTCAAACAGCTTTTTTTTTTTTTTTTTTTTCTGGACTGGTTAGAACAACATACTAAACACTGATACCAAAGGTGACTGATGTTTATTTAGTTAGTTCATTTGACATGTTCCGCTGCATGTGATGAGCAATAAAACTTCTTGTGAGTTATAAAGTTTGAAAGGTTGTTGAACTGGATATCACACAGCCGGCAATACTTCCCACTGGTTGGAGCCTGGGTGGAACCATTCACACCTTTTGCTATACTAGACAACTGTTCGTCTGCTGAGGGAATTCCTGGTGAGACATTCTCATTGGCAGCTAATGGATTCTCAGAGATCCACGAAGGAGATTTGTGGCCATCTTCATGCTGAGGATTCTGAGAAATGTTCTCTTGCTGTGGGTTGGCAGTGGGTCTCTCATCTTGTTTCAGTCCACCATTCACTATTACCATTCCTCTATTTTTGGGCAACAATGGCAGAGAATCTTTCTTCAGTGCAGCACACCCATTTGAGGAAGCCTGGCCTTTAGGAGATTCATTTTCTGCATTTGTGCTTTGCTCAATGTCAGTGTTATGGATGACAAGAGAGCCAGAAATGTAATCACTTGGCTTTATTCCATAATATGGAGAAAGCTGGTCGGCTCCCTTTGCTTTCTTTATTGCTCCAGGGTAAAGGCATTGTGGAAGAAACAAATGTCTGTTTTCTTCTTTTGTAGCAATGAGCTGAGCGGCTTCGCTAAAGGCCTTCAGGCCTTGCAGCGTTGCTAAGTGGGATGAAAATAAGTTTCCATTGGGGGAAGCCTGCTTCAGATTCCCATTTTTCTCACATTTTATTATGCTTCTTTCATAGCTGACATCAGGGCTGTTTCGTTCACTTTCTGGATTCGGAAACACTTTGCCGTCCAGTTGACCCAGGTCATTACGCTGATGTGCAGTAACTGGGCAGAAATTCTGCTTGTGGGCCAGATAGTTTTCTACTTTATTGAAACTGATCTTGCACACAGTGCACTCATGATAGTCCAGCAGCCTTTTGGGAGACGTGGTCATCCGCTCAGACTGAGATAAACACTTTTTGCTAAGATCTATGGGTACGTCCATCTCTAGGCAGGAAACACTGGAATGAGTAGTGTCACATTTGGAAACTGGAACACACTTGTTGATCGTCAGAGAAGTTTCCAAGTGCTTGGAGACAATTCCTGGAAAGATATCACATCTTGGGTGGTAGCACTCTCCTAGCCCTTCTGTGGGTTCTTGAGTGGAGGTACAAGGATTGTTGAGGTTGGCTACGTCAAGAAATCTCTGCTGAACCAGTGGAGGCCTTTGTTCCTGCTCAGGTAGGCACATCTCATACATCTTTCTGCGCTTCCGTGTGCGCATGGTTCTCTGCATGGCAGGCACTTTGCTGGAAGCAGATCTCTTTAATGGAGGGTCGTGGCGTGTAGCACAGTAATACTGTTTGTGGACCATATACGTCTCATGCCGGCTGAAGGTAATGTTGCAAGCTTCACAGGTAGTCTTATTTGGGTCACTTTCCCCATCCATTAAGGGGACACTGGGATTTTTCACATCAACCGGCTTTCCATTAATTTTGTCATCACTGCTACTGGAAGTAGAGAGCTTCTTAGTTTGAGTGGAAAAGTCCTTGTCATGGCCCTTCCCATTTGGCCCAATTAAATCTAAGACAGTGGAAGAATTGATGCAAGATGTTTGAAGAAGTGGATTCTCAGGATCAGCAGAATGAGCAGCTGGGTTGAGAAGGTTTATGGATGTTTGGCCAGTGTTGGGACTCAAAGCTTCAGGCATCTTTTCTGACACACTAGGGAACTCTGGGGACTTGGCCATCTGCTGCCATCGGCTGCTGCAGTAATGCTTTTTGTGCACTAGATAATTATCCAAATTATTGAATGTTATGTTACACTCAAAACAAGTAGCCCCCTTGGGCATCAAGGGGCTGTAAATGACAGGGGGGTAGCTACTGCTGCCATGCCTCAGTCGCCGATGCACCAGTTCGGACATCTTCGCTAAGATCTCTGAAGCTTGAGGGACCATGGTGATATCTTGGGGGAAAGAAAACTGAGATAGGAAAGGACCCACAGGGAAAGAAGGACCAATATTAGGCTGAACTGGAGACGAGGCAAGTCTTGGGCTAGAGGGCTCAGATTTTATTTTTGTGTAAGAAAAGCTTTGTTTATTTGTTGTAGGCTGTATCTCTGGTCTCTGGTTCGTGAGAAAGAGCTGAGTCTTTTTCTCACACTTGTCCAGCTCTGTGTCAGAGCTTGCATCTTTAGTTTGCATGGCCTTTTGGCTCTGGGGAAGTTCGCTTCTGGTCAACAAGTCTGTGGCTGGCTGTAAGCTGTCTTCGGTTCCACTTGGAGAGTGTTCCATGTCACTTTCTCTGGGAAGTTTGCCACTAGGGACGTGGAGCTCCTGGTGCTGCAATAACTCCCTCTGAGTCTGGAAGCCGAAATGGCAGTGATTACATCGGAAGGCAGCTTGAGTGAGATGGGAGAACAGGTGTTGGTGAAAGTTGATCACAGAATCAGCAGTGTAGCTACAGACGGTGCATTTTAGACTAGCCCCAGGGGGCAGGAATTCTTCCATTTTCACCCCTAGAGAGACAAACAAAATAAGAACAATGAAACATATGTGTTGGTTTTTGAATGATAGGGACCTTAACTAATGACCTAATGTTTGCAACACAATAGGATTGAAGTCTTTCAGAATCTCATTTGTGATATTAGCTGCCTTCTTGTGACATCTCTTACTGTGTGTGGTAACAGTAACAGCACTTTATAGTTTTCGAAGTACTTTCACAAATATCATGGCATCAACGTGGAGTAAGTGTCACTCTCTCCATTTTACAGATGAGAAAACACACTGAAGGAGGCTAAGGAAATTGATTATGGTAATGAAGCTATTAAGTGATGAAGCCCTGCCTAAGCCTTGGATTTTATAATTATTAATCCAATAACCTTCTTACTATAACATTAGGGTCTGCATTAGAAAGAAGTGAGCATTCATTAGGGTTGCTGTTGAAAACCAATGCAAATCAAATACAACTCTCAATGCACTAAAGGTTCTATTCTAAAGACGCCATATAGAAACCATTTTGTAAAGTAATAACTTCCTAATTTATATTTAATATAAATTTAAAATTTTATGCATTGGTTTTACTAAATATAGTTTATCCAGGGCTGATATTTAGCTGATAGGCTAATACAGTCTGCCAGTGCACTAATGTAGTCACTTCAGATTGGCATCCATGCTGACTGATCACTGCCTCTTTCTAGTCCATGATTAAATATTTTGAATATCACCATTGACTGTTGTGGGTCAGCATCACTAAGGTTGAGTCTAGCTCCCATTGGTCAGCAGATGGTAAAATCAGGCTTTTTGTACTCTGTACTAAAATAAGAACTGCCTTTTATAGTTATAAGCCAACAACATGGCAGAGGTACCTAGTCCTGTAGTCATAAAAGGGGCTTCCTATCCTTGTCTCCTTTTTTCCTTAATTCATCCAATACTTATTTTTCCATTTAGCTGAAAGGGCCCCTGTATTCTGTTCTATTTGTTTTGTATATCACTTTACTCACCATCTGAGATAACCAATCTGTTTCTGCTTCCCCTGCTTCATCATCTACATGAAGATAGCTCATTTGCAGGGTGAGCAAAGAGGATGAGTAGAAAGGAAATCCCTACTTTTACAAAAAGGTTCAAAGACAGAAGCTTGTACTAGAGCACTGGAGGTTAGAGCAGTATTTTAAAACTCAACATGTATTTCTATTTTAAAATTATCTCATCCAGGCAAAGACAGCTGAGAAAGTCAACCAGAGGTGTCCTACAAGGTTCGTATTACAAGTGCTAAAGAATTATTATTCTTAGTCCCTAGTTTGTCCCATGCAAGAATGTACCTAAAATTATTTAAAGTTAATAGAATTCTGTACATTTGATTAAATTCATTTTTTAAAATATGATAATTAGAATGCTATGAAATGAAACTAAAAATAGCTGGCACACAATTCAAAATTAAATGGGAATAGTTGCCACCTTGGTATTCAGAGAGGGCCTTAAAAAGCTTATTTGTTTTACAGCCTATTTTTTCTTAAGGAATTTTAAAACATAGTACTAAAAGTAGCTTTATGTTATAAAAGCCAGCTAAGCTGTTTTGATGCATATTTTGGAAGTCAATAATATTTTACAGATCCATATTTAAAAGTAAACATATCTGAAGTATAATTTTAATTGGATCTATCAATATGGTAGCTTTTTTTCAATTCAGCAAACACTTATATTACATACTTTTTATTTCTTCCCTACCATATAGGAAACACTATGGTCAGTTTCCAAAGATTGTTTGACACTAAAGCAATACATGACAATATTCAAAGAGTATTGAGACTTTCTTTTGAAAATAATATGCTTTCTAAAACCTCAGTCCTATGATCAGAGCACTGAATTTGTCAGAAAAGAATTCAGTCCTTTGAGTAAAATATGCTGCGTGTAAGTGGCTTAAGATCACACTGGTCAGCCCAGAAAGTTCAATTTTGATGTTATAGATAGATACAGATAGACAGATACAGATGTACATATATAATGCATGTATATATTTATCAAAATAATAGAGTCTTCCGGAACAACAGAAGAAACAAAAGGGGCATTTACCACTGTGTGAATTCAGGTGCATTTCTAGAGCTCGAGCATTTGAAAAGCTCTTGGTGCATTGTGGGAAGGGGCACAGGCTGGAAATCTGATGGGCACTGTCTTCATTTTCCTCTGACACTGGAGCAGCTTCTCTTTGCCTCCCACTGCAGTAGTACATCAAATGGGCTTGCAGATTCCGCTCACTCCGATACCAGATGCCACAGGACTTGCAAGGGAATATATCCTCTGCAGGTAAAAACACAGAGACACATTCGCTGCTATCTGTTTGAAACCAAATGTGAGTAAAACAGCATTTAGTTCAATTTTTCTCAGACTCTGCTCTCAGGTTCTGAATTGGGCAATCAGGCAGTGATGGGTACAGTCTTTGCTGTTGTCCTACAGCCTAGGACGTGGCTTTTAGAGAAATGTTATAGTCTGTAATTTAACTTCCCACAGACTCTAGAAAGAGGAGACTCCAACATTAAAACACAAGATATTTATTTTACTTTATTTTTTTGAGACAGATTCTCACTCTGTCACCCAGGCTGCAGTGCAGTGGCGTGATCTCAGCTCACTGAAACCTCCACCTCCTGGGTTCAAGCAGTTCTCCTGCCTCAACCTCCCAAGTAGCTGGGATTACAGGTGAGCACCACCATACCTGGCTAATTTTTGCATTTTTAGTAGAGACAGGGTTTCTCAATGTTGGCCAGGCTGGTCTCAAACTCCTTACCACAAGTGATCCACCTGCACTGACCTCCCAAAGTGCTGGGATTACAGGTGACAGCCACTGTGCCCAGCCTAAGATATTGATTTTAAATTGTATTTAGAGTTAGAAAAAATATACATTTATAGTGATGTAAATTATCTGATGATTAAAAGGTAGGGATGTGATGGCTGAACTGATATTAGCCTTGATGCTATCCCCTGACACCATTTTTTTTTTTAACACAGTAATTACCAAGCGGTTACTATGTGCCCAACTCTGTGTTGGGCTAGGTATAAAACAAAATGAAGGATGAAACAGCTGGCCTTAGGACTCCTACAGTCTCCTTGAGTTGATGAACATGTGGTCAGCTAATTACATTACAGCCTAATTACTGTTCTGATTGAGGTATCTGAGGAATGCCCAGGAGCCTGGAAAAGAGGCTGATGACAGGAGTGGAGGGAGGAGGAGATTAGAGATGAGCTTAGAGGAAAGATGATGAGCTCAACCTGAAGTTAGGTGTGAAGGATAAAATTAAGCTAGTCAGGTGGAGAAGAGGGTTTGGGTCATCCTGATCAAGGTAACGGCCCAGGGAAAGCCATGGGAGCCTGAGGGAAGGGCTGGGAAACTGTACTGTAGAGAAGGGCTGGGAAACTAGGAGGCTGTTCTGTACTGTTGAGGCAAGGAGCATGACAGGGGTGGGAGAGAAGGGGCTGCAGGAGGCAAGGATAGAGTGTGAAAGAACTACACACTCCCAACGAGTTTTAGAGTTTGTCTTAATGATTATGAAGCATTACTGAATCATTTTAAGACACTGAAATAATCAGATATTATGGAATCGTAGAGTGGAGTCTAGTTTTGAAGGTACTGAATTTAGAAGAAAGACTTTTTGACTGGTGGGAGGCAACTGCAGTACTCTAAGTGAAACACAGTGGGGTTTGAACTGCAGCTGATACTGGTACTGTATTTATCAAGTCATGCTATGATGTGTCATTTTGATGTGTTTGTTCATCATAAATTTCTCCATGTGTGTTTTTTCCCCCTTCATTTATAGGTGAGGAAACTGGGGTTAGGTAACTTGCCCATGCATGGTCACAACAGTGGTTGAAATGGGATTGGAATCTGGTCTTAATCACTCTTCCATAATGCCTCCATGGCAAGGGTGGCAGAGAGGAAGAATTATGCTGAGAAAGTAGAACTGACTAGAAGTCACGAAAAATGCCTCATGATTAGATTCTAGAACAGATGAATAAGGCTCTGCTTTGCTCCCAAGCTTCTGTGTCAGTAATGGTTTCACATCTACACAGGGAACAGAAGATGGAGAGCTGATGTCTTCAGGCTAGGGCATGTATGTGACCAAATCTGACCTTATATTGTGCAAACCCAGCACTTTCTCAACGTAGAGAAAGGGGTCACCATCCACAGGGATGCCAGATAAAATTGTACAGTGGGACTAAGCCAGGCAAACTGTGGCACGTGTTCATGTTAGACATGTGGAATCTAATATTTCTATAATAAATAAGATTATGGGATAAGTGGCAATATAGGCTTAAAACCTGCAGAAATGGCTGAACTTACAATTTGTGAACTGTTATTTATGCTTGTTGGTAGGGTCCCTGGTAGTAAAGCAGATGGCTCAGGGAGAACACGTGAAAGGTGATAAGGAGAAAAACTGATGGGAAGTAAGGATAGCAAGTATAATAGAAAGTTTCAAATTAACATTTAATTTTAAAATTATGTACTACTACTGTGTATTACTTAGCCCCTGCCTCCCAAGTTCCTTTCATTTACACTATTCATGAGGCTACACAGGTTTTAAGCAGGATGAATTTAACTCACTAATTTCAGAATGAAAGCAAAAGCTCTCTGCATCTATGCTGAATTATTTGAAATAATAAATAGTTGTCCCGCTACAGAAAGCAAACAGAGTACACTCTCCACTATAATTAGAATTAGCATCCATACATTGGGGCTTCTCAATAACATCAGATACTCCTAGAGTCTTTGGTAATAAAATCCTTTTACCTCAAATTCAGGTTGGGTCCATGTTACTTCAGGTTCCTCACTATCATAATCAAAGAAAAGATCCAAGAAAGAAAATAAGCACATTTACCTTAAGGAAATCCAGTAATAACTAGCTTAGATGGGAAGTACTATATCCATTGATTGAATGCACAGTAATTTCAGAATCATTTGATAATTTCTTTAAAGGATGATATTGCAGCAATAATCTAATTATAGTTGAACATTTTATATTTCAATATAAAGACATTGTTGCATTTTTAGATTTCTCTTCTGCCTCATTCAGAGCCTCAGAGATTTTAAAGTATATTTTTGACTAGATGGAATTTTTTGCTTACCTGCTAACTTCAGAATCTATTTTATTTGTAAGATATGTCTGCTACTAATGTTTTTTCATAGAGCTAGATAAAAGCAGATCTGTCTAGAACACAGATTTTGGGACCCCAGACCACTGATTTTCTATCATATGAAGTATCATTCTGTGACCCAAGAATACAAACTAAGTTCAATTTCCTTTTTACAAAATAAAACCACAGAGGTAAATTTGCGAGGGCCTACTTAAAAATTCTCCATGTAAAGTATTCTAAGTTTATAATGCATTTCTTTTACCATTTTGCATTAGCAGATATCTTGATTTATTCAAGATACACTTCCTTTTCTTTAGTATATATAATCAAACTTTGATTTTGTATTCTGTTTCTTTTTTTCAAGTTTTTAACTCTATGGCCCTTAAAGAATACCAAAAATTTTCTACTATAGAAGCATTAATGAAAGGTGCTCACCTTCTCACAGCTAAGTAGCCTTTAATATTCAACTCATGTAGAATATCAGGTGTGTGTGTGTGTGTGTGTGTGTCTGTGACTGACATTCAGGAATCTGATTTGAAATGGCTGGAGTTAAGGGTCTTTCTATACTCCCAGGAGAAGTGACCACACACACACACACACACACACATGATGATAAAGTGAAACCACAACATTAAAGGAAAAGGTCTGTTTCTAGTAGGTTATCAGTAGACATTTTCTTTTTCTCCCATAAATTCTCATCACCTCTATAAAGCTGGGCTACACAACACTGATCACTTACTATTGACAATAGCTGTGGGCAAAATAGAAGCCATGGCAGCTTGCTGAGGAAGCAGCTGAATTGAGTCCAGCAGGCGTGCAGGGTACATCCCTTCTGTGAGAGTCATCTGACTGGCAGCTTGTAGCCTTGAGTCAAAATCCACCACAAAGGCAATTAGCTCTTCCCCCTCAGAGATGGACTTCGTAGTTGTACACCAAAGCTGACCCCCTATTAAGAAGAAAGAAGAAAAAGATAAAATTGACATAGGATGCTTGAGTCTGTTGTATACTAGATTGATATCCATAGCTGCTTCTCATGTTTTTCGCACCAGTTTCTACTGGAGTGAAGTGTTTGATCAAGGCCACAGCTGTGCTCTTCTTGTCTCCTGTGTGGAAAATTGTACTCCCTGCATTAAATGAACGGTTTAATGACCAGAAGTAGGAGTAGACTAAGAAAGTACAGTATAAACATAATTTGTAGAAAATTTTTCAATTGTTTGCTTTCTGGGGCTTGCCTAAATCAGTAACCACTACCTAAAAACCAGCATGGTAGGGACCCAACTGCTGAAATTTATTTCATGTGAGCCTTTGAAGTTATTCCTTATTTTATTAAAGTAAGAAGTTATCTCTCTCCTTTTTCTGTCTTTCTCTCCCCTAAATACTTCCATCATATCAATACTAGATGCCAAAACTATAGAACAAGTAAACAAAAAGTCCTAAAATCTAGAAAATTAAAATGATATTCAGGTGATTGTACTCTGTTATGTCTGCTGCCATTTTTTTTTTGGCTGAATGATCTTTACTTATATAATATTCCATATAATGTAGCTTCTTTATCTCCATTTACCCTGATTGAACTTCCTGAAATGAAGATATGCCAAAGATCCTGTCAAAAAGGCTTATTTGAATAAAGATTTGTTTAAATGAAAAGAAATGTCCCTTCAAACACTAAGATATACTCTGGCACTGCACTTCAGTGATCACATGTGGTGCATTAAAAAGAAAAATTAACTATGCAAGTACATCTTCTAATGTATTGGAATGTGATAGTGAATGCTCATTTATTTAACATGTTTAGACAGGCAAAGCACTTATATTTTGTTATCTACACTCTCAGGCCTAGATACGTATCCTCTACAGTTATGCCTGAAATAATGGAGCATACTTGATATGTTATAAAGCTTTTTTTTTTTAATTGTGTATATACTGGAAGGCTATGTATTGCACTCATTAAGCAGGCAAAAATTGTACCCATTTTGATAAGTCATATTGCTCTGTTTATCTTTCAACATAACTGTCTTTTCAACTGCACTTCATTTTTTCCACCCTTAGAGCTCAAGGATTTTAAACAACTTGTGGTAAAAAATCTGGTGGAAAAGATAACAACAGCATGTGATATGGCAGAGTTACACAGAAGAATCAGAACATTGTTTTAGAGAAACCCTGGGCAATTAATTAAACCAGCTGACTAAGTTTTAAAGGTAAGGAAACAAAATACCATCTGTGACAGTATATGTTTGTTAAAAAATGAAGCTAAGACTACAGACCCCAAATTTGTGTGAAAGTTTCAAAGTAACAAACAAATATACTAAAATGCCATAAAACAACTTTTTTTTTTCACTTTGACACAAATGTATCTGAAAGCATTCAAGTTTACCACAGTTGAATAAAACAGATTCATTTTGCTTTGATTGACTTATTTTCAAACAATAGAAGCTAAATCATATCATGGTGAAGTCAGAGGAGCAGTGAAAGTGTGAGTGGTGGTATTTCTGCTATTCTTCCCCCTAGAAGGCTTCTGTGATTAGCTTCTATGCCTTCTCTGACGGGCATAGGGATCCAAACTACTTGCAACTGTAGACAAGGGAATCATTTAATCATTTGCACCCTATCTTTCCTCTGGAATACAGTTTATTGAGGCTGTGTAACAGAGAGATATGGGAGACACAGCAAGAAACCACAATTCAGGTTTGGTTCATATGATCTCTTGGAGTCACTAGATTAGTCATTAACTTTACATTATTGGTAAGTCCAGCTATGTGTACCTTTCACAAAAGTAAGGGAAGAGTTGGACTCAGGTGCCCAAGAGAAATTGAGGTCTTAGAGAAGATGCCTAGCCACAAATAATCTTTATCACTGCAGTGAGCTATACAGTAGGACGACTCCGAGTGTTTATGCTCAAATTTTGAACCAAAAGACTTAATAAATAAGTAAAATTAAATTTAAAAATACTAACTTCGAATAAAAGTGATCAAAAATTCACTTGTATGCATCAAAAATGACCTGGCAGTTGTAATATATATTTGTGTTTTCAGAAGTACCCAATAATGTTTTAAATTTTATAATCTTTATCACTTTATCTCACTTGATGGTTTAGTCAGAACATATCATTCCAAAAGGCTAAATAAGACTGAAAATGTACTGTTGGACTTAAGAGGAAGTCAGTTAATTTTGGATTTGGTCTTTCAAATCATTCACTAATCAGCTATTCATTGAAATCTCTGCTGTGTGCTAGGCTGGGCACTATGGCTTCCCATGTAGTTCCACAATTAGAATACACACATATATGCAAATATATTACAATATCACATTAAGGTATCATCCCCTAATGCTAAAGAAAATGTGAGAGGAGTAACTGACACTTCTTGGATAAGTTAGGCAAGCTACACAAGGTGATGTTTTTATTAGCTCATGAAGAACAAACAGAGGTAAAATAGCAAAGCATGTATAGGCAGGACCATAAATGAGCATGTGTTAAGGTTTAGAATTATAGAAAAGTTACCCCAGCAAGTAGTTGGGACTACAGGCATGATCACCACTTTGGGCTAGTTTTTTAAAATTTATTAATTTTTGTAGAGATGGAGTCTCACTGTGTTTTCCAGGCTTGTCTAGAGCTCCTGGGCTCAAGCAATCCTGTCACCTTGGCCTCCCGAAGTGCTAGGATTGCAGGTGTGAGCCATCGTGTCCAGCCGGGAGTATTTTCTCTGGGCCTGATAAGTGGCGTATGTAATTAATCTATTTTGATCCTGTCAATTACTCTATGAAGTAGGTAATACTTCCCTCACTTTAGACTTGAGAAAACTAAAGCTTAGAGAGGATAACTAAGTTTCTCAAAGCTGTACACAGGGTCAGTGACCAAATTGTGACCTACACTTTTGTCTGTCCAACTGCGAAGTCCAAGTGTGCATGTGTGTGTGTTGTGTGATGTGTATATATGTGCATGCATAGAAATAATGGATTCTGTTTTGAAAATGTAAAGTTTGGGGTACCTGACAGACTTCTGGTAAATTTATCTAGGAAGAAGACGGAACTTAGAGAAGACATAGAAGCAGAAGAAGAAAAAATTATATATATTGGAAGTGATCACCACATTCTAATAGACCATTCACGTGGTAACCCAGAGACAGTATGGAGTGAAAAGAGGCTCACCAAAGAAACAGGGTATCTCAACATTTAGGATGTGCACAGAGAATATAAGATCATTAAAATGTACCAAGAGCTTACATTTGAAAAAGCTAGAGGGAAATCAAGAGAATGGCACCACAAAAATCAAGGGTTGGATTTTTAAACAAACTGTTTGGCTTAGTTTTTAGATGGTGAATCTAGAACAAAATTGAGGGAGTCATTTATAGAAGTGATCACGGAGATATTGTAACGTAACTTTGATTACTGGTACTAATAAAATTTTCAGTGTAATTACTCTTGGGGGATGTTTGGACAATGGAACTAGACTTCCTAGGTGCAAATCTTGGCTCTGCCACTTATTATGTGTGTGACTTAGAACTTGTCACCTAAGCATTCTACTTACAAGTTTCATCATTCCTGAAAATGTGGAAGATGATAAATAGTTCTGAACTTGGCCGGGCGCAGTGGCTCACGCCTGTAATCCCAGCACTTTGGGAGGCCGAGGCGGGTGGATCACGAGGTCAAGAGATCGAGACCATCCTGGTCAGCATGGTGAAACCCTGTCTCTACTAAAAATACAAAAAATTAGCTGGGCATGGTGGCGCGTGCCTGTAATCCCAGCTACAGCTACTCGGGAGGCTGAGGCAGGAGAATTGCCTGAACCTGGGAGGCGAAGGTTGCAGTGAGCTGAGATCGCGCCATTGCACTCCAGCCAGGGTAACAAGAGCAAAACTCCATCTAAAAAAAAAAAAAAAAAAAAAAAAAAAATTCTGAACTCATGATGTCATTATGAGGATTAAATGAGCTAATACGTGTTAAAGCTTAAGAACAGCACCTGACATATAATCATATAATAAATAACATAATAAATGTTTATATAATTGTTAGCCATTATAGTTTTGGTTTTGTCCACTTGGGGTTGTTATTCTTCTCATTTCTTACTGCCCTCCTAAATCAAAGAGGAAAGAAATCTCACCAGAAAGAAAAGGCACACCTATGAATTCAGTGAGCAGATCTGTCTACACTTCACTGGAGGCAGTTAACTCATTTTAGAAAAGAAGGAATAAGGTTGCATTTGTTCATGGATCAGTTAGAAATAGAAATAGTTTCTAGCAATCTATGTGGATCTGAAGGAGCAGGAGAACCAGTTTTGTACTTTACTATTTCAGAGCTGAGATAAATATAGCCCACTTTAAATTACAATTAATTATATATTTAAATTAAGCAATCCAGGCACATGAAAATGCTAAGTCATGTTGATATCTTTTACCAATTGACCTCATGCTTAATATAAACAAGCCATAGGATCTTACATTTGGGTTTAAAATGAGAGCACCGGTATCAAAAAAAAAAAAAAAAAAAAAAAAAAAAAAAAAAAAAAAAAAATTACAAGTGTAGCTAAGGCTGTAGAAAAGTTGGAAGCCTAGTGCACTGTTGCAGGGAATGTAAAATTGTATAAATGAGTTATCCAAAAATTGACTAGAATTACCTATGATTTCAGGAATTCTACTTACAGATCTATACTCGAAAGAAAGGAAAGCAGAATCGCAGAGATATTTGAACAGCCAGATTCATAGCAGCATTGTTCACAACAGCTAAAACATGGAAGCAACCCATGGAAGTATCCATTGACAGAGGAATGGATGAGAAAAAATGTGATCCACACATACAACTAAATATTATTCTGCCTTGAAAAGAAAGGAAGTTCTGACATACGCTGCAACATGGATGAAGCTTGAAGACATTGTACTAAGTGAAATAAGACAATCACAAAAAGACAAATACTGTATGACTCCACTTATATGAAGTACTTAGGGTATCCCAAATCACAGAGACGGAAAGTAGAATGGTGGTTTCCAGGGGCTTGGGATGGGGGGATGAGGATTTAGGTTTAGTGTGAATAAGATGGAATGTTTAGAGATGGATGTGGTGATAGTTGCACAACAATGTGAATACTACTGAACTGTACACTTGAAAATGGCTAAGATACTACACTTTATATGTATTTTATCAGAATTTCAAAAATTGGGGAAAAATGGGGGTACATTTTTTTCACTAGAAAACATCCTCTGTGAACCTAGAACAATGGCATAAAATTTTTTAGCAGTAGCTAAGAATAAGAATATAACTTCTTTTATAAAGTGGCTTCTTTTATAAAGTGGTTTTAGGAACGCCCCCCCCCCCAAAAAAAAAAATAAAAAACACAAAAAATACAAAGTATAAGGTATTTTTCCTTCTCAACTTTCCTAGCAAAACTATGTAACAAACCTAATTTGAAAGTCAAGTACCTAGTGAGATTAAGTTGCTGCTAAGATGGACTTCACTTTATTTGGGCATTTTAAGTCTTTTCATTTGAATGAACTCAGGAGACTTGTGTAGATCTGAACATTTTTGAACAATTTAATTCCTGTTCACTTGATTGATCTGAGTTTCTGCCAGTTTCCAGGGCCAGTGGAGTATTCCTGTCATCTCTGTATAGCAGTGAAATTTAAGACACCTAAACATAAGTTTTCTGTGGCTTTTATAAGAAGCAGTATGCTCACTGTGCCCCAAATTTAAACCAACTGCATTTTCAATACACAAATCCACATTAATGGTATATTAATATGAAAACAAATGAAATTCTGTAAAAGTGTTAGGTGGACATATGGCGATGTAAATGCGTTCTCCATATTGTTGGGTTCTGCATCCTTGGATTCAACTAATGTCAGATAATTATACCCCCAAATTAAAATAATGAAGAATACAAGTAAAAAACAAAGTTCTATATCAAGTACTCGAGCACCCTCTGATTTTGGTGTCCAAGGGAGGTCCTGGAACCAATCCAAAATGAATACTGAGGGACAACTGTATAAGCTACCGATGAACCTCTTCACAAAACTGGAAAAAAAAAAAAAAAAAAAAAAAACACCTTTAACTTCATATGGAACCAAAAGAGAGCCCACATAGCCAATACAATCCTAAGCAAAAAGAATAAAGCTGGAGGTATCACACTACCTGACTTCAAACTAAATTACAAGGCTACAGTAATCAAAACAGCATAGTACTGGTATGAAAACAGAGATTAGACTAATGGAACAGAACAGAGACCACGGAAGCAACACTACATATCTACAATCATCTGATCTTTGATGAACCTGACAAAAACAAGCAATGGGGAAAGGATTCCCTGTTTAATAAATGGTGTTGGGAAAACTGGCTAGCAGTGTGCAGAAAGCAGAAGCGGGACCCCTTCCTGACACCTTACACTAAAATTAACTCCAGATAGATTAAAGACTTAAACATAAGACCAAACACCATAAAGACCACAGAAGAAAACCAAGGCAAAACCATTCAGGACATAGGCATAGGCAAGGACTTCATGATTAAAACACCAAAAGCATTGGCAACAAAGCCAAAATAGACAAATGGGATCTAATTAAACTCCAGAGCTTCTGTACAGCAAAAGAAACAATCATTAGAGTGAATCGGTGACCAACAGAATAGGAATTTTTGCAACCTACCCACCTGACAAAGGGCTAATATCCAAAATCTACAAAGAACTAAAACAGATTTACAAGAAAAAAAAAACCCATTCAAAAGTGGGTGAAGGATATGAACAGACACTTTTCAAAAGAAGACATACATGAGGCCAACAAACACATGAAAAAAAATGCTCATCATCACTGGTCATTAGAGAAATGCAAATCAAATCCACATTGAGATACCATCTCACACCAGTTAGAATGGTGATCATTAAAAAATCTGGAGACAACAGATACTGAAGAGGATGTAGAGAAACAGGAATACTTTTACACTGTTGGTGGGAGTATAAATTAATTCAACCATTGTGGAAGATAGTGTGATAACTCCTCAAGGACCTAGAAATAGAAATTCCATTTGACCCAGCAAACCCATTACTGGGGTATATATCCAAAAGATTATAACTCATTCTATTATAAAGACATGCACACATGTATGTTCATTGCAGCAATGTTTACAATAGCAAAGACCTGGAACCAACCATCAAATGCCCATCGATGATAGACTGGACAAGGAAAATGTGGCACATACATACTGTGGAATACTATGCAGCCATAAAAAACGATGAGTTTGTGTCTTTTGTAGGGATATAGATCAATCTGGAAACCATCATTCTCAGCAAACTGACACAAGAACAGAAAATCAAAACCGCATGTTCTCACTCATAGGCCGGTGTTGAACAATGAGAACACATGGACACAGGGAGGGAGCATCACACACTGAGGTCTGTTGGTGGGGGCTGGGGGAGGGACAGTATTGGGTGGGGAGGTTGGGGAGGGATAACATGGGGAGAAATGCCAGATATAGATGATGGAGGGATGGAGGCAGCAAACCGCATTGCCACGTGCGTACCTATGCAACAATCCTGCATGATCTGCACATATACCACAGAACCTAATGTACAATTTTTTAAAAATGGAATTCTGTAAAAGTGTTGGTTGGACATATGGCGATGTAAATATATGTTCCATATTGTTGGGTTCCACATCCTTGGATTCAACCAAAGTCATAAAATACTCCAAAATTACAATAATGAAGAATAATACAAGTAAAAAACCAATAAAGTTCTGTATCAAGTACTCAAGCACCCTCAGATTTTGGTGTCCAAGGGAGATCCTGGAATTGATCTGCAACGAATACTGAGGGACAACTCTGCTTCATTAATAAAACTTTTAATGCTTTTTTTTACCACTGCCATTACAGGGTAAATGTTCTTATTTTAGGGAATTACACACTTAATAAAGCATAGGTGGCACCTGAAATCACAAAAATTTATTTGTCCTTAACTCAAAGATGAACTATAAGAGCACTTTATTGGTGAGTAAGAAAGTTTAGTTTAGTCCTGACTTTATTATTGGTTACTGTGTGAGCTTGGAAAATCACTTTACCTACATCATTTCCAATGACAGTCTTAGACCAGATAGTTATCATCATCCAGTTGTGATACATTCTATCATCAATGTACTAATAATAGTAATAATCACACATTTATGATGTGGTTACTATGTGCTACACACCTGCGCTGTGCTAATGGCTTTGCATGAATTATCTTATTGATTTCCCCCAAGAAAGCAGTGAGGTGGCTTTTATTGACTCTCATTTTACTGTGGGATCATTAGGCTGGACATGTAAGTTGTTCCAAGTCACACAGCTAAAGGGGAACTGGAGGATGAGAAGGAAATATGGGAGATGGGATTTAAATAAGGCAGTTTGGCTCTAAATTTTGTATGAAAAACTAGGTGTCCTAAGCCATGGTGCCATCTAGTGTTCACTCTGTAACACTCTTACTTTCATTACTAAGTGAGTAATTAGCACAGTTCTCTCTCTGAATCAAGAATATGGGTGGTTCAATTTATGAAGCAGCATCAGGCAGGTTACATATTAGAGTTTTTAAATGCATAGCTACAATATGGAGAGTAAGATTTATATGTGTGGTGTGGAAGTGATTTGAAGTTATTTTATTTTTGAGACAGGGTCTCACTCTGTCACCCAGCCTGTAGTGCAGTGGCAATCATGGCTCAGCATACTGCAACCTCTCCCGGTTCAGGTGATCCCCACTACAGCCACCCAGTCGCTGCAATTACAAGCATGTGCTACCACTCCCAGCTAACTTTTGTATTTTTAGTAGAGATTGGGTTTCGCCATGTTGCCCAGCCTGGTCTCAAACTTCTGAGCTCAAGGGATCCTCCTGCTTCAGCCTCCCAAAGTGCTGGAATTACAGGTGGAGCCACCACGCCTGGCCGACTCCAAGTTATCTTGAGACTAACCTCATTAAAACAGCCAACACTTAGAAAGCACTTACTATGTGCCAGGCACTGTTCTAAGCACTTCACATACATTAAGCTCAATTATTAATATAAAATACAAATGCAGCACTTTCCCAATTGTTTAGTTAAATTGTGAGTTTAGCTGGACATTAAAATGGGCATAAGATTCTACTTAATCATCAAGCACTGACTCCTGATCTTGACTGCACGATATAGTCACAAGGGGAACTTGGAACCGACACTGATTTTGGGCCCTATCCAAGAGCCACCAAATCAAAGTCTCTGGGACTGAAGGGTGGGCTTCAGTATTTTTTAGAAGCTCCCTGGAGGGCTTAGTTTGCTTCCATAGCTAAGAATACCTGCCATAGGAGTAAACTATCTGCACTTTATATAGTGTAGAAAGAGTTAAGCTCTATAAACAAAAAAGTCTCTTGATGATCAAATATTTCACAAGAATGTTCAGACAATTCAGTAGAGAAGATGTCCATTTTGAAACTCAGAAAATGACAATTGAAAATAGCTTTAGATGTTCCCTTTTCATGCAATGTTGGGATAATGCAGGAATGACGAGTGAAATGGTGAAGGAAGTGGATAAACAATGATGGAATGACTGAGCATCATCTTTCAACTGAATAAGCCAGTCAGGAACTTGGTAAATTTGTCGGTTATATTTAGTTTTACAATGTTTAATTTTTTATTATTTTGAAGGGTTGTATTTTATTATTAGGAATCATCAATAGCAATGCATCCTCCAAAACTGTGGAAAGATCATATTGTGCAAACCAGAGCAAAAAATCGCATTCCTCCTGCATGGGCATGAAATCTTTATCAAATGACATCAGGCACTGAAGCAGCTATCTGATACCTTCCTCGCTTCCACCAAATGGAAAGGTTATTTTAGGATTTTCTCTTTGTCTCTTATGCTGCAAACATAGTCAGTCTCCTCAGTCTTCATATTCACATACCACTCCCTTCACAAATAAAGGGCAAATACTTATTAAAGGTTCCACGAAAAGTAATAACTACTAAGACCTTGACATTCTTGAAAAATCATATATTTGCTGTTCTAAGTAATGTTTCTGATCAAGGTTCTTGTACAACCAGATATGGTTTTTAGCAGGAAGCTTATAAATTTTTCTTGTAATTGCTGTCAAAACTGTAGTGAAGTGTACTACAAGTTTTAATAATAAAGAATAAAGTCACAGTTCAAACTCGATTATATTTTGGAAATTCATGCTCCTCTGACTAGAAGCAGTGGCCTTAAATATCTTCCCATCCTGCCAAATTTTTCACTTGCACTTTTTATTATTTATGAAATCAGTCTCTGCACAATGTCATGCAGACCTCTGCTGATAAACTCTAATTAAGATTAAGACAAGCCTTTTGGAAAGGATCCCATCATTAGCAAACATGATAAACACAAAAATACTCCCTACTTGTCAACCAGGAGCAATTCAGTAACCTAACAGTATTATCTGTTGCTAGGTTACAGAGCTGACAAAGCTTCAATTATTTTGTTCGACCATACCTATAGAGTTCTGTATAGGCAAAATGCATCCAGAATAAAAGCTTTTAACTTCATCCATGCTATCTGCAATTCATGGCTTCTAACAATGGTAAAAATCAGGTTAATAATTACATAGCACGCTGAAAAATCTTTTCCATGTGTTATGTCTATACATGTTTCTTTCTAATTTATCTCTGTGATTGATAGACGCTTGCTTTATAAAAATAAGGAAATGCAAGGAACGTGAAGCTGTAAACGTCTAGCACAACTACAGGGGCTCATCAAGATACGGACCTAAGCTTAGCATAAAAATATATAGCAAATTGAACCAATTAAATCACATTTAGATTTTGTATTACTCTGCCTCAATATATAGTAGGATAAGGAGCCTCAGGCAATAGATAGGAGTATCAGCGTGAAACTTTTTAGGGTAAAAAACAAAACCAAAACCCATATATCCTCATCTAACAATACAAAAGGAAATAGATGGTTTAAAATAACAAGTTATTCTAATGGCTTTTCTAAAGACATTTAAAAGTTAAAGTTAATGATTTTTACTACATAACATCGTCATTAAGTCTCATTTCTCTTTTTTAGACTAGAAATTCTGGGGGAAAACAATCAATAAAATATCATTCAAAATACAGATATTTAATAAGAAAAAAAAGACACGTGTAAAAAAAAGTGATAGTTTCTGTGACTCAGGCCCTCAAGATTATTTTACCATGGGTAATGTTTGTGGTTTTAATAAAAATCTGGAGAAAAAGCATTTATGCATAACAGAACCAGTATTTTTTAATAGCTCTTGCATAAAATATGAGATACAATATACTAAATTGCTACAGCATTTTGCTTCCTTAAGACATAGACTGGTATTTCTTCATTGATCTAAAAAGTCTATCTCCTCCACATACAATGGAAAAAGATGGTCAACTGATGACAAGCACTTAGTTAATGAAGATTACACATTGGCCTATGAAGTAAATCATGATATCTTGTAGGCACATTCAAGTAAAATTAAAGCCATTCTCTGGGGAATAAGCCATTTAACACACACACACACACACGCACACGCACACGCACACGCATGCACGCACGCATACATACACAGAGTGGTATCATGTTTCTGGAGGTGGAGAAAAGGAGAATACTTGTTTGGTCATTAGCTTCTTTTACTAAATAAATAGAAAATCTCACACAATACCTCCCTCTGAAATCTGTTTTTTTTTTTTTCTTTTTTTAATAACTGGGAAGGGATTGGTCAGAATAATTCCTTAAAAGCTAAATAACTGTCCAATTTCAACATCGCCTGTGGTAATGCCTAGATCTCAGGGTTTAGACATTAACACAGGACATGTATCTATACGTAACCACATTGCTTAATACAAATTGTATAATGAATTCACATCCAATACTGTTGAAATTCTTGACAGTGGAGTAGTGGAAGGAATAGAACTTATAAATTATGGGTGCCCCTTCTTTGAAAACCGCTTTGGAGGTTTCTTTGTGCCTTGGCAAATACAGTAGGAATATGAGGTATTGTGTGGATCCTCCTGCAAAGCACCTGATAAAAGAATAAAGAGCTGTGACATATTCTTAAAACAATAGAGGAATTAAAGAGAAACAATGAGCCAGCTGCTTCGTTAATACAATCAAAAGGGAGCCCAGCACAGAGGAGTCCAGATAATTAAGCACTACTCTTTTAGCCTTTCTTTCTATAATAAAATTGCTTAAAAATATATTAACTACTTCATAGTTGTTAGATAGATCTCTGCATTTGTTTATTTAGAGTTGATTAATGCCTTTTTTTTGTATGCAGCAACATGCCAACTCATAGTTTACAATAGTTTTTGAATAAAATAGAGTAAAATAATTGATAAAGATCTGTACAATACACAGCAATAAATCAAAGCATTTTGCAAAAGGTCTTTCCTGTTTTTAAATGATCTTTAACGTTTTTCATTTGTACTATATAGGCAATGCAGGGCATTTGGGGCACTCAACTTTCCCATGCTGGCACTCCTGACAGCTTTTTATAGAACATCCTAGAAGTTCTTGGGAGAAGAGAAAAAATCAGACCTGACCAGAAACTCTGGAGTGTGCCTTTCATATTTGGAGCAAAGGAGAGGACAGATTTTTTTTTTTTTTTAAATTATTCTTTCCCTTTTTCAATCAAGAGGAATGGACAACTGGCAGAAACTATTTGCCAAATTCACTATTTATCCTTCATTAACTTGATTATAGAAAATGAAAATGCAAACTTTTTATGCTCTTTATGTTAAAACACAATTTAAAATTTAAGATATCAAGGCTTTTGTTCTTCAACTCTTCTCTAGGCAGCCTTTCCTCTGATGTCAGTAGAACATTTAATTGCTTAAGAACTGGAAAATTGGGAAAAAAATACTTGTGCTGAATGTTGGAGGTGGATAAAAACTGCACTCTGGTTTTCTCCCAAATGTCTCCCCGTAAGCTTATGTCAACTCAACTTTAAAATTACAAACTTGACTAAACTATGTGGTCAGTTTCTATTGTGATGATTTCAGGACTTTAATTGAGTAACCAAAGCAGAATTAGAAAGAGGAAGCAGGGAGATCAATGGATAGAGATGTCCATCCCTATTTCTGAGACTAAGAGAAGATTCTGCTCTTACACATATGTTATATATAATTTAAAATGTATCAGCTGAAGCCATATTTCCAAAGATCTTTCTGTATTATGTCAATATTTTATAGGCTATGGAATATCTATTTCTGGCTATGAAACCTGACTTCCGACTTCAGTAGTTAGTTCCCTATCCACTTAATAAGTTTTCCTTTAATAAGTTTTCCTTAATAAGTTTTCCAATATGCCAGGAAATAAAAGCATACAGATAAATAATCAGTAGGCAGAAACAAAAATAACTAGTAGCTATTGCGTAAGATTATTTGAGTATTATTGCCTTGACTAGGCTTACAAAACTTACTTTGTTAGAGTGAAAAGTAAAAGTAGATAAATAAGAATTGTTTATAGGCTACTGATAATGAAATGAATCCCTTCAAGTATACATATCTTTGAACACATCAGGTTATAAACACATCAGGTTATAAACCACACCAATGCAAAAAACTATATTGTTTTTTGGTCGTGCTATATTGTAACGCTACTAAATGATGGCATCCTCTTTTAGCAAATATTTTGCAAATGAGCTTAAAGCAGAATCTGTGAATTTTGTGTCATTTCAAATTTTATACGCTTTATTAATGTAAATTCAACAGAATGTATTTTAGTCAGATCAGAACTCAGAAACATGAACAGCCTCATTAATCTAAATAATGAGCTGTGACAAACAGGAAATACTATCATTCCATTTCACAGAAACGGAAAGCAAAGCCAGGCTGGTTCAACCAGTGTGCCCCCTAAACTCCCCTCTTCTCTCAGAGGGCATTCCCTGGGCCAAGCTTGTAAAAGATTCCTGCTAGGTATTTGGTTCCTGGCTTGTATTCTTTCCACAGTACTTATTTGATTTTCTTCCTGTGAGAAAATGTCTCCTATTAAGACAATTTCCTTTCTTTTCCAAGAAGCTCATAAAGCCTCTTTCGAGAAGTAAAGAGAGTCATTGTCATCAGGCCCAGATTTCTACTGAAGCATATGCTCAGAAAGTTTTGTCCCATAAATGAAAAGGGATTCAGAGCTTTTCTGAAAACCTGAATTAATATGTTGGAGGCCATGAGACTCAGGCTTCCTACCTTGGGTTTAGTCAAACAGATAAGCTGTTTTTACGGGATTTCAACAGGAAAAGGCCTGTGCAGGAAACTCATCAGCCCTCTGGGGTTTGTGCCCTGGGTGCTTTGCGGAAACCTGCAGTGGGGCACTGAGGTAGCCATCTGACTGTCTGGCTCCCTGACCAACATGATTTTAAATGACAAGCCAAGAGGTGACA
Organism: Saimiri boliviensis; assembly: GCF_048565385.1. Classification (NCBI taxonomy): domain Eukaryota; kingdom Metazoa; phylum Chordata; class Mammalia; order Primates; family Cebidae; genus Saimiri; species Saimiri boliviensis. Next base: position 55,752,559 of record NC_133463.1, on the reverse strand, counting down.
TACACCCCAAAGGCGAGCTGTCAAAATTTCGCCTGCAGCTGATAAACTGATTACAAAGCTGCTTAAGACTCTGCTTGTAAACAAAAGCATTTATCAACTAATAATTTGCAATAAACTGATGTAACTCCCAGCTGAGCCCCTAACTGTAATTGTCTTTACCATCTGCCTATTAAAATACCATTCTTCATCAGCAATCAGGAGCAGAAGGGAGGAAATCTCCACTAAAATACACAACTTGTAAGCTTATGAATAATCTGATTGCATTCCACACTTTCATTACAACTTGTGTGTTGGGTATGCTTAATTTTCATTCTTGCCTAGCCTGGGAATGCACTGAAATTAGGTGGAGGGGAAAAGAAGGGTGGGGGGTGGGGAGAAATGAAACACTGCGCCTGCTGCTCTGCAGAGGAATAAATTATACAAGTTCATCATAGGAGGCTGTTTGTAATTCCTTTCCTTTCTCCTTCCACTTCTCTGCAATATCCATTGCCTTATCCTGATGAAAACCCCCCAAGCACCAAGCTGGAAATGAACCTCTCTCTTCCTTTGTCAGCCTGTATATTTCTATTACTCTTCCTTGTTTTGCTTTTTTTTTTTCCCCCCTAAATTCCAAGAGGCTCATTAAACTTATCCAGGGAGTCAGTTTAGACTGTTATGGAGGGGAGTGGAGGGCTGGGTGTATCCAGTGGGTGGAAGTGCCATGTGGCTGGCAGAACCCCGTGTTTGCAGGCCTCAGTTTGCCACCACAGATGGGTGGCTTCCATCTTCTAGTCTCCCTGAAGCACTTAGAGGTGTTCTCCCAAAAGCTGGATTTCAGCATCAGTAAGTTCAAACAGCCAGAAATTCCTTTCTTAGAAGAAATCGTGTCCCTTAGGTGCTGACCTGATGCTGCTACAGAAGAAACTAGGAAAAGGGGTTAAATTTCTGTGCTTTGTATATTTCTGGAAACCATCTCTGAACAGCCAACATCATTTTATACCTTTATAAAAGTTTCTTAAGTTTTAAGTATATTTATCTGAACTTTTCTTCACAAAATATCCTACTTATTTTTACAAACCACAATATGAAACACACAAACTTCCCTGACATGGACATTTTAACAATACTATACTTTTTTTCATATTCCTTTGCTGACAGTCAATGTTCCTTCTGTGAAGTCATTCCTGTTTTCAGGAAACATGTTATCCCTCCAGCAGAGCTCAGTAATTCCACTGATGGAGACCAAAAGATACGTTATTATGATGAATCAAGTCCTGTTATTAAGGTTCAAATTCTGGGGCTGACAATAGGTGTCAGGCTTTTAAATTATAACAATTATAAATTGATGTTTGTATTTTTATTTCATTTTTCTAAGAGCTTCTGCATAGGTAATTACTTTTCTTTACAAGCTACTGTTAAATATAAGAGAAGCAGTAATTGCCTTCTGGAGGAACAGTGGAAATGGCACACGGGCCCTATTTCTTATTGTGCCTGGCCTAGAGAGGAAAGCTAATGGGGAACAATGGGTCTAATTTTCTGCATAGGTTATGGAGGACCTGAAATGCAGGCAAAATCACACGTGGTTATGTTCCTTGAATTTCAGAGATGTATTAGGACAAAGATCTGCTGTGGATTTTAAACAAAATGAAAACTATCAGACACTAATTATGTGAAGTCTAATTCTTTCTAGAAACACTTTGTTTTCTTCTCATCCTAGTTTTCCAGGCTTTGAAATTCTTTGGTCATAGAGATTATTTTTAATTAATAAAGTAGAATATGAGTGAGTGTGTTTCATTGTGGTGACTTGTCATGTCTTTTACAAAAAGTAACCAAAAATCTGTAACATGATTTAACTCATAATTTAATGTTTAAAGATGACTAAGCTCAAACTTCCATGTTAATGGCTGCTTCAAAATATTCACAAAGAAATGGTGGTGGAGGGTTTTTTAATTTTTAATCTTTTTTTTTTTGCTCTAAATGGATATTTTCATGTCAAAATTTAGATAAAACTAGAAAATTTTAATAGTGTGGTTAATTAGTTCTATATCTAAAACTTTTATGATAGCCTATTCTAAAATATGAAAATTCAATCCATTCTCTAGCTGAAAGATTTTTATTTTTAAAAACTACATTTTTTTACTCTAAATGAGTACTTTCCTATCATGATTTAGGTAAAACTAGACAACTTTTATACTGTGCTTATTACTTCTACATTTAAAACTTCCAATAATGGTCTAGTCTAAAATATGGAAATTTAACCCATTCCTTATCTGAAAGGTTACTGGATTTCTATCCTAAGACAAATTTTAGAATTAATATATGGCAGTTTAAAATCAAACACCGTCATGTGAAATAAGGGCTATTTATAGTACCTAGATGCCCTTACGTTTTCCTCATGAAGCTCTCTTTACATGCTGATACGTATAGATACCTAGGCTCAATTTCAAATGACAGCGGTTTGGTAAGAAAATAGGTTTGAAAAAGAAACAACCAGCAGATGGCGCTCAGTGCATTCCTTGAAGTCAGCCAGAAGAAAAGAGAATGCCGTCTTTATTTATTTAATTCTATGCTACCTTAAATGTGAAGTTACTACACCAAGGTTTATAATCCCCAACGATTTATGTTAACTGACTAAACAATTTCGTGGTAATTTACGGACTATCCTCCAGTGCTCACCTAAATGGCACTGCATTCAACTCACGTGCCCGTGTCGAGATAAGGAAGCATAAAGATGTAACTTTCCCGGCTGAAACAGAAGAACAAAAGCCTGGGTTCCTGAAGTATAACACAAACTCACCAAGTGACTAGGGCTAAATTTCCTGCCTAAAGTACGGCAGTTTCAATTCCTTTCCTTTTTATCACCTTGCTTTATTAAATGAAGGATGCAAACATCTTATTTTTGAATGAATTCATAATCTGCATCACAGATATTTTAAAGTCACCTTATAACTCTTTGAGCAGATATTTGCACCGAGACACGTGTACTGCTTCTAAATTGTAAGGGGAATCGTGTGTGCTGAGGAGGAAGTAGGTTTGAATAGTTGAGATTATTATACATAGAAAACTGATGTAACCCTTTAAAAAGTCTACCTGAAGTTACATTCTTCTGTTTTCCTTCCTCTTTACTTCTGTCTGCTTTCTCCTCCTTGAATCAGGGAAAGTCTTTGCTCTGAGCTTTAAAACTTCATCATTCTTTAGTCATCACTCGGTGTGTTTATAACTAGCAGTATTTCATTTCCTCTAATGACAAAGAGTGTAAGAAATTTTGTTTTTTGTTTTTTATTTTTAATCTTTTTTTGCTCTAAATGGATATTTTCATGTCATAATTTAGATAAAACTAGAAAATTTTAATAGTGTGGTTAATTAGTTCTATATCTAAAACTTTTATGATAGCCTATTCTAAAATATGAAAATTCAACCCATTTTTTAGCTGAAAGGTTTTTATTTTTAAAAACTACATTTTTTTTTTTACTCTAAGTGAGTATTTTCCTATCATGATTTAGGTAAAACCAGACAACTTTAATACTGTGCTTATTACTTCTACATCTAAAACTTTCAGTAATGGTCTATTCTAAAATATGGAAATTCAACCCATTCCTTATCTGAAAGGTTACTGGATTTCTATCCTAAGACAAATTTTAGAATTAATATATGGCAGTTTAGAATCAAACACCATCATGTGAAATATGACCATCCTTATAAATCCTCGTACACTCACCTTCTCCCATCTGTTGTGACTGTGATTTTGTTACAGACAGTGCTTTCCCCCACCTTGAATTTAATTTTGCCTTGCATATTACAAAGGTGGTCATCATCACACTACATTCTCAACCCTCAACACTTGTTCATTCTTGAGTGGAAGCTCTGGACCATAGTCCCAATTGTATGGCTGCTTAACAGTGGTCTTAACTTTTAAAGTTTCAGTTGTTGAATTGCTAGGCAAAGTCCCATGAAAGTGAATGCAAAGCGATCTTGAAAATCTCCATGAGATTGTGTGTAATCAGCATCATGTTGTATTCCACCATCATTTGTAAGGACAACTTAAAGTATGTACTTGTAGAATATGCACAATATAGTTGCTCCATAATCTTATTCCCATTTAAGAATATTAACATCTCTCACAAATTATATTAGCATTAGTAAAACAAAAGAAATTAAAAACAAGTGCTCAGTCAACATAATAGCACATCATATACTTTTAAAGGAAGAAATGGGGCTCCAAGTCACTGTAACTCCACAAACAGAAAAAGGAGTCCTGGCTGTGCCCTGTGCTTTGAAAATCTGTCTTTCCAGGTCAGCCCTTCACAGTCCAGTTAGGAAGGGCAGCATGGAAGGGAGGGTGGCTCTCTGCCAAGGCTATTGCTGATGAGTGGGTGATCTTAGGGGAATGAACAGCAAAATCTCAAATTTTTGCTCATGTGATGATAAAGCCAGAGCCAGCTAATTTTTCTAAGACTTGTGTAGCCTTCTGTGGCACTTCATTGTGCAGTTTGGAATGATAAATTTTAGTATGCATTAATTTGCACAAAAGGGTCAGTGCTATATTTAAAACACACCATTATTTCCAACAGGATTAACAAAAATATATTGTCTTCATCCTGAAATATATATAAATACCTATGGAAAAAAATTGTGCTGTTATCAATACTTTTAAGAATAAAGAGAGAATTATTTTCAGTGTTTCACAGATTCTTCTTATTTGGATGGTGTTGTGACAGAATTTTGCAAAATAGGTTCATGTTTTATACCACACACCATTAGTTGCCTCTAAGTATGAGTGATGAGTAAAGGAAAAAGATCAAGAAGAAGAAGACAGGAGGGATCCTCTCCAGGGGAGATTCTCTTCAAATACAGCACAACAGGTTTGGGAAATAAAATCAGGGTACAGGTGACAGAAGAATTTTACACTCAGTCATAAAGATTATCAAAAAGTTCACCGGAAACACTGATTTGGACAATATTACTACATTACATCAACATATTTCTCTTCCTTTATCAACACCCAGGGCCCAGGTCAAAAACACACTTCACACCTAAGCATCTGCATCCTAAGAAGGCCAAGACTGAGCAGAGCAAAAAGTAGGAAAGTCATCTAGATATAGCTCCCTAGAGGAAAGAGAAGGAGACTGGCATTGCTTTATGCCTTTCTTAGTGGGTGATATTCTTTTCAGTTCTTCACAGCTACCTAAGTCTATGACTAAGTTGCACCTTCCTCTTTGAGAGTTGTTTGTTTTGTTATATTTGCTCCTTTGATTGCTTGATGTTTGTTTTGGCAAACAGATGCCTAGAATGTTTTACTACTGCATTTTGGTCTTGAATTTCTAAATGAAGCTTTGCGGTTTAATAGCTTAGAGTAGCCGAGGTATTAGTCAGCAAAACAGAAGAATTAAGTCTAAGTAACAAAATAATGTGTCCTCTAAGGTTGAATTATAAATCAAAAGAATGGAAATTATAAATTATTGTGTAATATTATTTAAACCCTGTGAATCTCATTTTATTCAAAATAATGTATGTAGGGGGGTGGAATTCTTGGTTATGAGGTGCCATATGAACAAAATATAGAAACAGAAGAGAAATAAATTTTTGAGCATAAATTCACATGACTTCAGTTTCAGTTAATTTCCTTGAGATCAAAATCTTCTTCTTTTATAAAAGCGTTTGTAAGTTTAAAGACCCACACTCTAGGTGTTATAGTAGTGCATCATTGCCATAGCTCATCTCTCTGGCTGTCTTTCAGAGCATTGTGTTAGTCAACTCCATATCACAGGAGAACTGGTACAGGTCACTTGTTAGAGGAACACTGTTAGTGGCACCCAAGAGATGCTAAGGGCAATATGTTGGAATTCTGCAAATCTCTGCTGCAATTTTTTTTCAATATTTTCACGATTCACTCTTTTAGCTCTAAGCTCGCTAGATCAAGGATAGTTAAAACATCATTCTGCTTTCTATTCTACATATAGCCTGAGAAATTTAAAATATAAATAAATAAAAAGGGATACAAAAAGTGAAGGTGGAATTATGGAAGGAAAAAAAGAATCAACACTTTCTCAAATTTTTTTTTTAACACACTTAAGAAAAGTACAACAGATTATCTTTTTTAAAAATCACCATTAAAATGGGGATAAATCAAGGAGATGTCTTGCTGAGGTTATGGTATTCTTTTCCCTCTGTACATAAAGCGTCCACCAGGATAATCTAGTTGACATATTCGGTATAGCCAAGAAATTAGGGAGTGGAAGATTGCTGAAGAAGGAACTGAAAAAGTCGAGACAGAATATAATTAAGGCTTGAAAAGAATTTCAACAGCGGTAGGGTCAGGCTAAGGACAAATTGTGGTAATGTTTTATAAGCAGTGATAAGAGGAAAGACAGAGAAAGGAGATAGAGCATAAAAAATACAAGTTCAAGATCATTATATGATTGTAGTCTTGGAGAACCAACTAAGTTCTGACATAAATAAAATGATAATAAAGTGAGAAACCTGAGTCCCCCTTCCAAGCCTTCTCTCTTTCCAAAATAAAAGTCAGAGAAGAGAGAGAAGCCTAGGAGAGGTGAAAAAGACAAAATTCTTATGCTAGAGAAGAACATTTATCAGAATCTTTGAAATATCTCATAGTAGGAAGCTGTCCATCAGCCCAGAAATGTCCCAATAAAGCCTCAGACGGAACTGCAAGGATCAGAGAGTCAATCAAAGGAAAACGGTGGCTGAAATAAACTCATAATAGATCCTGATTTTCATCTTGAGTAGCTGGAGTAGCTAAGTCTAGCTCAGCAGAAATGCAAGAGGTCTCTTTTTACTTTAATACAAATGTAATATAATAGGTGTGTCATAAATGATATTTCCTTCGTAGTTGAATATGCGTTTTGGAGGATAGAAAGTAAACAAAACTATGAAAATCCACCCAAAACATGAACATCCTGATAGATGGCAAACTATCCTGCAGAAAGAAACCTGAGCTAAAACGTTTCTTCAACCTTCCAAATAAAAATTTTGAAATAAGACAGGACTTGCAAATCTCTAGACACATTTTTATCTTACTCCATTCAGTGTTTCTCATGAGAATGTAAGTATTCATGCCTGATAGGAATCACTGGGGACTTCTGGATCTGTTAGAGATAAAGAAAATCAAGCTCCAGGGATTTACGTGATGTGCCAAAGATCATACAGCCAGTATATGTATGTGTATGTGTGTGCGTGTGTTGTGTAGGCGTGTGTGGGTATGTATTTGTTTTCACATGGTAGTAACTTTTCACTGCTGTATAGTTCATGACATCAGCTGTGGATATCTAATTTTTTTCCAAATGATTTTACAAGGTAGGTATTTTTATTATATTTGTTGTAATACAGAGTTCAAGAGATAAGTCATTCAAATTTATAGCGATTCTAAATTGTGTGAGTGGAACCCAAGTCTGCACTCCAAAGGTCTCGGTTATGCAATCTCTCAATTAGCTGAATGTAACATGTCAAGTCAGCAGTCTAACAAACCCAGAAGACTCTTCTAGCTGTAAACTTTGATAAAAGATTTTTATCCATTTGGGAGAGAGCCTTGATTCACAAATTCACATGTGCATGGCTATCACATCCCTCTTTCAGAAGGTAAAACCTATAGGTTACTGAGCTATTGTAATAGAGGGAACAAGGTAGTTCTAGTGAATTAATAAAGAGATGCTTCTGTGCTTCTAGAGATATTTATACATTTCTCAGCTTAAAACAGTGGAAAATATATTTTGCTTTTAACAGATGCTTCTACTTTCCCAGGACTTAGTTTTATTAATGTTGTTATATCTAGGAGGTCATTTTATTTTTTGGATAATACAGGTGAATTTAACTGCAGCTTCTACAAATGGAAATGAGAGATAAATGTATTAATCAATGAATACAGTGCAAATGAATGTCACCTAAAACTGTGTGTGTGTGTGTGTGTGTGTGTGTGTGTGTGTGTGAGAGAGAGAGAGAGAGAGAGAGAGAGAGAGAGAGGAGAGAGCGAGAGCGGAGAGAGAGGGAGAGAGGGAGAGAGAAAGAGAGAGAGAGAGAGAGCGTGCAGAGAGAGAGAGAGAGAGAGAGAGAGAGAGAGAGAAAGAGAGAGAAATATGTGTTTATTCCCTGATTAAAGTAAATTTTCTTTCAGTGTATGAACGTCTGCAATTGCACATTTAGCTGGAGATGCCTGCTATAAGGTCAATCAAAATTATTTTCAACCTTTTATTGTAGGATATGCTAAAGCAATAAATAACAGCCTTCCCCACTCCTTGCCCCAGTTTTGCATACTTTTTTTTTTTTTTCAGGAAAAATATAGTTTTTTTTCAAACATCTAAATTTCGGAAAGAAATTGAAACCCTTGAATGATTTTGGAAATTAAATCATTTAGTAAAATAGCAACAGAAGCTTAGCTGTTGCAAGTTTAAGATATCAAAAAGCATTTGAACTGCTAGCCTCTCTTAGTCTCTCATCTGTCAGCCAAATTTTTTTTTATATTCCCTGATTGTCTGTTTTTCCCCAGTGAAAGTTATTACATTCCTTTACCCATTTTTTAATCAAAATCATTTCCAACTTATTTCAGTCTGTCACAATAATATTTTCATACGAGGAGTGTTGTAACCTAATTCCTTCATTTGAATAATACATTCGTTTTTAATTACTGCAACTTGATCTCAGATTATTCAAATAACTGTTTCATTTTTTATGCTTACCCTGACCCCAGTGTATTTATAGGCTTTTATCCTTACCTGATACCAGTGTAATGTAATTATAGATTGTATTTTAATCATCTACTATATTCTAGTGAGTTTGTTTAAATCACTCCAATCCTGAGCCTTTTATTTCTATGCCTTTTAAAATTCTACAATGGCTTTCTCTTTGCATAAAAGCAATATTTTTGTAGTTTACAACAATGAAATGAATATTTTGCATGCATTGCTGGCTACAGTTCTCATTTAATAATTTTTAAAGTCACTATACAGGATGGTATGTATAATCAAACCATGCTTTGTAAAGAACATCGTTTGAAATCTTTACACCTGTTTGTCTTTCAGACTGTGCCCCTCACCCCTCCATTTCACTGTTTTAAAACCACAATATGCACTGTGATCATGATCACTGTATCTTCAACTGGCATTTAAATTCCTGTAAATAGTTACTCTATTGTAGCAATAGAGGCCAAGTCTCACTGATGGTAGAATAAGCTTATCTGATATAAATTATTTTCACTAGTATTTTTACCATCAATCATTTCATAATTTGCTTGACTATTTCCTAAACTATAAGCCCCATCAGGAAAATCCAATATCATTGACTTCCCTGAGGCTGGTATCTGAGTGTCCAGCAGGATGGCTGGTTTTAGTCACAAATTTAACAAAAAAGCCAGGAATTTGGTCTGAGAAGATGGCTGGCAATATTGCCAATCTATAAAGGTCTAGCATTCATCTTCTGATCAGATTTATAGGTCTGAGAAATGGATTTTCCTGAAGAGTCTATTTTCCCAAAATCCTGGAATCGTATTAGATTCCTCATTGTCTTCACTCCTCATAGCCAATCAATCACTAAAGTCTTGCCAATTCTACATCCAAAATATCTTTCAAATCTCGTTTCCTTCACCTCCAGAGACCTTAAGTTCAGACCCCATCAGCTCTAGCTCTCAATGCCTAATCCCCTTACTTCCTGCCTTGTGTTTTTCCAATCAAAGCTGCGCACTTATGCAAGAATGTATGGCTAAAACACAAGTCTGATTCTGTTCCCCACTCAACTAAGATCTTTGAGTGGCTCTCCCTTGCCTACAGGAGGGAACTCAAGCTACCTATTATGACATCCTAGATGTAAACTGCCATCCTAGCCATCACTTTTTAATTATGAGAAATCAAGCTGATCTAAACAGATAATATGTAATTATAGGTAAAAGCACACACTTTGAGAGGGAACACAGATGAGTGAGAGGCTAGAGAGCTTCAATTTCTGAAACTAACAGGTAACGAAAAACAGGACTTTTCATAAATCACTGCTGGATATGACTACAGACCAAATCTTCCAGGTTTCTCTCTACAGCTCAGACTTCCTCTTTCTCCCTCCATGTTCTACACTTTATCTTTAATCCCTTCTTTTATTCAAAATAGATAAAACTATGAAGATAAAGGCCACAAAGATAAAGACAACTCTCAAACCATATAACGTAGCATAGTTTTAAACCGCTGACTGCTTTCACAGTCAGTTCAACCGGTGAGATTTTGGCTAAATTTTTACTCCTTGTTGAGTAAACTGCATGAGGTCCCTTGAAAAAACAAATTCCAGAAATGCCAGTGACAAATGATTAAAGTGTAAATTAGAGGACAAAAATATTTGCCAAAAATATCAGAAACAAGAGGTTACATGGCATACCATTTTTTTCCTATTGTAAAATCTATCTGCTGGGTACAGAGCATATTAACTTCTTGAACCAATCGCTAGAAATAAGTCAGAGAACCTTGAAAATATGTCACTATTACAAAACACCTTAAAATGCTAAACAAAATAATGGTATGAAATAAATAGGGATTTAGGGACAAGCTGCCTGATAACTCTAAAAAACGAATTATACTGCTTTACCAACCTCCACAGAGAAAGGCATGCTTCCCTTTGGATTTCTTCTACCATTTGGTGCAACATTCACTTTGGCTATATTGATACTAGCTTCATTAGAGAAGTAAAATGCAATTGTCTCCAGAGATCAAAGGACAATCTATTAAATAACGCGACTGGAAGTGTAGAATGAAATAATATGAAAAGTTAGAATTTTATGGTGAATCAAAATGTAAATTGTACTGGCATACTGCAGCTAAATGCAGAACAGAAGATTAGTTTTATTAAGGGGAAACTGAAAGTGACTTGAATGATATGAAAAAATATGAAAAGATATATGAATTCTAAATAACCCATTTTATGTACCAGATTAAAACTAGCATTTGTTCTATTTTAGAACATTTAAAAGCATTGATAGTTCACTATGATTTTACTAAGAAATATAGAACCCCCAAATAATAATCACTGTGATTTTTATAGCAAAATTCATATTCAATGATTCAGGACCTTGAAAGAATAGTTTATGTTAAAGTAAAAACAAAATAAAGCCTATTATCAACTGTGTTCAGTGGGGAAATAGTGTGACACACTGTATACTGACCACATCGTCCTGGAATCTCTAAGAATTTTGCTCCTAAATGAAACAGAGGACTTAGCACTAACTGCTTTAAACCAAAGGTCATTATGAATTCTGAAAGCTAGCGCCCATGTTTGCCTAAAGGAAAGGAAGGGAGGTGGAGACAGGTAAATCAAACTTCTCTGCACACTAGGGGTTCTGAATTGGACTTCTTTTCAAATGCTTATCGAATACTTGGTGTTTTTTCTTCTAAACGAAAATGACAGATTCTAAAACACCTTACTGTGTATTTCAGTGCATTACATCACTTAAGTCATTTACAAAATTGTATAAAATTACCCTGAAATTACATCAAGTATAGCAATGAACCATGAAACTAAAAGAAAAAAAAAAAAACATGAAAAAACACATTTCACTTTGCAAGGGAAATATAATAGACTTAAGGTCTGAGAATGAAGCAGTTACTCCTTTCACATTCTTGAATACAATCAAACTTGTAACAACATTCTTTGAATATATGGAAGATTTTTTTTTCTAAAAATAAAACACTGACTAAATAAAACTGTTGGTTCAATGAATTATTGAAAAAAGAAAGTAAAAAAGTCATAATAAGGATAATAGGAAATGAATATCTATTAACATTCTAATGAAAATAGAAGAAAATTATCTATAAAAATCCTGAATATATTCAGCAAACATTGTTTCTGCAAATTAATTTTTGGAATAATTTGATTTTGAGTATTTCCAAATGAATATGTGTGTGTGTGTGTGTGAGTGTGAGACAGAAAGAGAGAGAAAGAGAGACAGAGTTTTAAATGTTGATCTAGCTTTATCACCAAAATCCTACAATTTTAAAGTTTGGTTCATGTACCACAAGACAATTAATTGTACTTCTGTCTATTCCTTGGGTTTCATGATTATAGTTCTAAAGGATCAAAGAGAGTCCTGGATACTTACCAATTAATCTTTAAAAGACTGGAAAAAACACAACAGGCTGAAAATGTGGTCAATTAAATAAATATCCTACTCAAGTTTAAGTATGCTCCCATAACTAGTAAAAAGTAACTAGTTTACTTTTCAGTTTCTGGGAAGAGCATAGTTTCTGTATTAATAAAAGTTTCTCTGCTATGCTAATTGACTGCTGGGTAGGTAGGCTCTACATGTTCTAGAGCCATGATGTTTATGACCCCCCTCATATTTTTAGATATGAAAAACAGCTCCCAAACACTTAGTAATCATCAAGCCCATTTATTGGTCTTACTCATTGGCTACCAAAAATAATCATCCCCATATAATGCAGTGGCCTTTTAAAACTCAGACAAATCTGGGTATGGAACTCAACTATAAATATTTAGTATCTATGTGACCTTGGACAATCTATTTAATCCTTCTGAGACCGTTTCCTGATCTGGAAAATGATGATTAATCTGTATATTGAAAGATGATTGTTGTATAAGATCACTTTAGATGAAGGACACAGCACAAGGTTGAACACAGAACAGTCACTTCAAAAATGTTAGTTCTACTCTCTTATAATTATTTACTTGGAATGGCAAGAACTCTTTCCTGGAAGCTTTAACTGGGGCAGATTGTAAAAAATCACCTGCTTGAGGTATTGTCCCAGAAGGTATTGGCCCTAGAAAACATAGTTCGTTTGCTACTCTGTTTTTGGCCCTGGTCTTCTTTTGGGGAGTGATTTATATCATTGATTTCAGACTGTTATTCTGGAAGGAGAGTGGTCCTGTATAGCTTTCAGACCTCTACTGTCTGCTGCAATTTTGGAGTATATACACACTTGCTAATATTCTGTATGTTAGAAACCTAGAAAATAGGTATTGGTTTCAAAACACCAAAACTCTTGGAATTTACATGACTTTGAAATTTCAAAGTCCCAAATTATTAGGATTTTGTTTTGTTTCTCAGATCGCAGATTGAGTTTTAAAAGCTGGATAGATCAGGGGAAACTAAAAAATAAGGAGAAAGTCATAATTGATGTGGTATCTATTTTTTCTCTAGTTTATCTTTTTATAAATGTGTCTACTTCTTACATATAATTCATATTTATTTAGAGAACTTTGAATAAAAATTTCTTAAAATCTCTTTCAATACATAAGTTAACATGACAAATACTAGTTTTACCGATAAGGATCTACTAAACTTTAACAAGGTAGCTAGATGGGAAACATTATGCCGAGGCTAAAGATTATTTCATGTGTTATCAGTACTGTGCCATTGAGTCTGGATTTGTTTATGTCCAAAAACTGGCTAAGTATTTAATTGTAAAATTTTAAAGTGATTGTGAAATGATGTGTGTGTGTGTGTATGTGTGTGTGTGTGTGTGTGTGTGTGTGCGCGTGGACGGGCGGTGTAGCATTGTTTGGGGCATTCATTTTAAAAATAAAAACTATAAATGTGCAAAAATATTTATATGAACGACACTCCTGAGTAGAAACTCCATTTCTAATAGTCAAACTTGATGCACATACTGGTCTCTTGGCATGCCCAGCTCAGAGCCATCTGTTACTTTGGCATTGTGCCCACTCACAAGGAGTTATGCCAGTTTAACATGATATAGGTGACACCAAAATGAAGGTTTGAGAGGATAGATAGTGGAGTGAGCTATGAACCCTCCTGTAATCAGGACCCTTGGTGGCTGTCTTTATTGGAGTGGAGGATTTGTGTTAACTCTATGGACCCTGTGTTACCAAAAACTTCATTCTCCACCAAAAAAAATCAGTGTGCTGTCTGTCACTCAGAATATTAAATATGTTACCAAAGTGAGAAAAATTAAATACTGTAGTCTAACACCCTGCACCATCTTGGAACTAATGCTGTCAGTACATACGTTGTTGAGTAGGTCAAGAACATCATAGCCACTGATCATTGATTTTCAAAGGGACTTTCAAAAACCTATGAATTAACATATATAATACATACGTCTTACAGGAAGGAGCAGAACAAAAAGAATCTGCAACATAAATTATGAGCCAAAAAGTTTCCTAAATGCTTTTCCTATACTATATCCATCAATTTCATTGTACATATGTGCTTTAGCCCTTCTGCTAATATATTGAGTTTCTACTCTATTGCTGGGAAACAAATAATAAAATTTTTATTTTTGATATTATTTTTCTGTAGAACTCCCATAACTTTTTACAAAATGTTCACACTGTTAAAATCTATAAAGCAGCCTACTTTCCATTGTCCTGAACCCTTCTCAGTTAAATGCATTTTCTCAGGAGGGAAGTAATACACAAAAGTCTGTAAGGGAACTCAAAGAAATATTTTTAGATACCCATGCATCAAATCATCTTGGATCTAAAGAGGTATTAGCAGAACAAAAGTAGAAATACCCATCCTGATATTCTTGGGGCATCATGAAATTATTCTTAGTTCCTTCACAGCTGAGTACATAGTCTGTGTAATTACAAAAAGAGAAATAGTTTAAGAAAACAAAGCCTTCAGAAAATGGCCGAATTGATTTTCTGTATTCTTTTTTTTTGGAGATAGAATTTTGTTCTTATTGCCTACGCTGGAGTGCAATGGCACCATCTCGGCTCATCACAACCCCCGCCTCCCGGGTTCAAGTGATTCTCCTGTCTCAGCCTCTGGAGTAGCTGGGATTTCAGGCATGTGCTACCATGCCTGGCTAATTTTGTATTTTTTAGTAGAGAGGGGGTTTCTCCATGTCGGTCAGGCTGGTCTCAAGATTTTCTCTGTTCTTGACTTTGTAATTCATGGGTTAGCATTACCAGGTCAGATCAGGTAGCACAAAACGTAAGGTGGCAAGTAAGAGATAATTTTCATCATTAATTTATTTAGTCACTTAATCAACCTGTATTCACAGAACACACACTGGCCAAGGAAATGGGGAGCACAGAGGGTTAAAGGATACATACAGCATTCCCTCAGAGTGCTTACTCTGTGCTCTTAAAAGAAGGGTGTAGTCTCCTCTACCATTCTACAACACTGGCCCCTAAGTAGCCCTTACATTCCTCTGGATCTGATCTGTGTACTGAGATGCCAGTGGATCTCTGCAGATGAAATGTTTATGATGCCCATAGAAATATATTCCCAAAGACCGAGATAACATGACTCAGCTTAGCACATTTTTAAGTTTGTCAAGATAATATACCTTTGCTGTGCTTTCTATTGTAATTTGGTCCTTTTAGGCTACATTACTTTGCATAATTGTTTATTCTTTCTGAATCTCTATCGATTTCTCCATAAGATGGCAAAATATCTCCCACTTCCTATGGTTGTTCCAAAGATTGTATATAAATATACAATAAGTATACAATCTGTGCATATAAAATGTCTAGCACAGAAAAGGGGCTCAACAATATTAGTTCAATCATTCATCAAGGTAGTGTGATTCAGAAATAAATAATATATCCTATTACTTGTTTTATTTTAGTTGAAATCTATCATCTATTTAAAAATGTCATCTGAAGTAGGCTACAACCTTTCAAAACTGGATTTGTTCCTTTTTCAAATATATCCTCTTATAATTTTGTCGCTAAAAATGTCTCAGTTAATTAAGAAAAAAGGACAAATGTCAAAAAACTATACCATGAAATAAACCCATACATCCTTGCCTTGGTCTATACACTGTAATCTCTCTTATATTGTCTCTTGCATAATTTCTTTAACTCCGTGTCTTTCAACAGCAAGTACATTTAAATTTATGTTTGCTCTTATTTTACACATAAATGACTGTTAATTAAATATTACAAAACTTACAAAAGTTAGGCTTTGGACATATGCATAATGACTTAAACTGTTTTAAGTGCAGAGTTGGTTAAGAAAGCCTTAGCACTACTGACACACCATATAACTTTGCATTCTTTTAAATCTATATATTGTGTGTGACTTACCTGGGTAAGGCTCTAAAAGATACAGTGTCCTACCTAATTCATCAGCCACTTTCCCCTGCATGTGATTTTCCTCTTTCACTGGCTCCAGGCACGTTGGCAAAGCTCTTTCTGGTCCAGGGCCTTAACACATGCTATTCCCTCTGTCTGGCCAATACTCTCCCCACACTGCAAGTCATTCATATCCATCAGGGAAGTCTTCCCTGAGCTCTCACCATAGGCCAATTCCATTGTTCAACACTCTTTGGATAAGTCCCTGAACTCTCTCAGGATAATATCCACTCACTATCTCACCTTCTAGAGCTGTAGAAAGTAAGTTCTGTCTGGTTTGTTCACTAGCATAGCCTTTAAGTATCAGAATGGTCAGCACATGTAGGCAAACAATAAATATTTGTTAAATGTAGGGATATCATTATCCCTGGCAGTGGTCAGGAACATTAAGGAGGCCTCCTCTTTGCATGCACCAGTAAGCAAGATATGAAGGTAGAAAGGGCCATGGTGAATGAAAAGAATTCATGGCTGAATTCATTCATGCATAAATGCATCCATCATTTCGCCATGCCTACTAGATTACAGTTCAAGATATTAATAAAGTCAAGTTCCTTAACCCTAGCAAGTTGTCCAGTTGAATAATGCATACACACATGTGCATAGACACAGACACACAACATACACAATTATCTAGAGACAGTTCATGGGTCAAGCTGAATCACATGACATCACCTGCTATAAGAGTTTTAGGGAAGTAGAAAAATTATCATGCTGACAATAGTTGGGAGCCTCAGAAAAAGAGATGGGATTTGAGCTGGCTCAGTAAGAATGTTTATGAAGACGATATTGTGGAAAGGAGTCTTGCCCTAATAAAAGAATACAGGTCTGCTAGTATTCTGTTTACCTTTGGCCGTAATGGCAAAGTCAAGAAAACGCGATTCTTTTCCAGCATACAGCATGTAATACTGTAATGCAGGAAATCCATTTAATTTCTCTGGGCCCCATTTTCTTCATCGTTAAAATTAAAAGGCTATTACATTTGTTTCTTTCAGCTGATTCAAAAACTGAAGTTGGCAAATGAGATAAAGTACTAATGTCATGCCACTAGATATTGCTACCATTAGACAACTTCAGGTGAGGTTTTAGAGCCTGCAAATAAAATGGTGTTCTATGAACCTAAGCTTACTCATTGTTATATGTGAAATGGAGTTACATAAAGATAAGGATTCAGTAAATACCTTATAACTCCACCTACCTAAACTCCAACTATCCCCTATCACATGGCATATTAAAAACGACTTTAGAAGGGAGTGTCATGATCTAAATAGATGCTTATTAACACAGGCCAGGAAGCACTTTACTGTCAGGCATGAGTTTCCTATAATAACTCTGGGTCCTGCTGTGGATGTCTTCCTAAATGAATAATCCATTCATATCATAATGTGCCAACTACCTGAGGCATGATTTCTGCATGAACCTTCAGCGTTAACAGTGCCCTAGCTTTCTGTGACACTCTTATATTTGGTGGATTGGAATAACTCAGGAATGCATGTGGAAGCTGGACTCCTTATTAAAGACTTAGTTAAAATTTTTGATCAATAGATTACTAAAATTTCACAGTAAGGTTCCTAAAAAGCAGCAATAAGTTTTTTTTTTTTTTTTTTTTTTTTTTTTTTGTTAAAAAAAATCAATGCCTGAAGTAAGAAGCCCAAAAGCATACAGTTCGCTGAAGTATCTAGAACATTATTGCTATATTACTTCCAGTAATTATAAATATTCATTGAAGAGCCTTGGGTTCATGTATAGAAGCCTTTTCTATTTAAATTTGGATTAACTTGAGATATGGCACATCTATGGATGATTGGTGTAATGTAGCCAAGCTATTACATAAAAATACCTACTTTTGCATGTGGAATAAAGACAGGAAGAGATTTTCAACTGCCAAGCATTCTCTTGGATAGGCAAGATTCCCGAAATTTTCAGAACTGCAGTAAGCATCATGATCTTGTCCCCATTCATTGATGCCATAATTTGTGAATGCTCCCACCTGAGCCAGTAAAGGATAGTGGTGATTATTTCCACGGAAGCATATACCTTGGGTCTTCTTTGGTGTTCACAAAGCAGGTACTTAGGAAAGTTTGGTGAAAACAAGAATTGTCTCCTATTTACATTATTAATTTGCATTTGTCATTGTCACAGGTTGTGGGTCCTGCTTCCCATTACTCTGCCTGTATAAATATAAGGAAATTCCTTTACTCTCCAATACACCTTTCATGATGTGATTCCTGATTGTGGGCATTCATCTTTGGAGTTTCATGTGGATATGGTTATAAAAGCTCTGGGAGACATTCTAGGATTCGATTGCTGAGTGACTATTTGAGCAATGAGGAAAGTGGGTACTGAGACAGTTCCCAGGCTGACTAACAATTCTATGAAGTTATTTTCTGCACACATGACATAATGTCACAACACCAGAATCCCAGAACAAGGAGGAGAATCAAAGGAGGCGAAAGTAGAATAAAAAGAACCTACTACACAGTTTTGCTTTGGGGTGGCCCTGGGCATCCACCTGATACTATTCCCAGGTTGTGGGCAGGTATGTAAATATAGTTTCAAGAATATGAAAAATTTATCTAAGTCTTAAAAGGACATCAATAGATTCATTAGCCATTATTGGTAAAATTGTCACTTCAAGGTATTTACAAATTTACTTTGAATTATGGAGTCATAAAATATATTCCAAATGTAATAACTATGGGTTTTGTCCTGGATGTGGAGGCAAATTGTGCTTAGATTTTCATTTTTAATTACACAGGTGACTGCTTAAACATTCCCATTAATATAACAAATTAAAACGTTTTTAATAAGTTGAAATTAATAATTGTTTTTACAATTTTACACACAGACTGAATGAATCTTTAAAAATATATCTTTTAAAGCAACACATATGCATTTTGGTTATTACAGAGTTATCTGTCTTCAACTTGTGAGTCTAATATGCAATGAGAGTAAGTGATTGGGATGCTATAAATTTGGAGATAAAGTGCCTTTAGACATCACTCTAACAAGACTTGCATGCTATTAGTATTCTCTCAGGGATCAATTTTAAAAGTTGTAACATAATAAAAAATGGTTGGACTATATTTCTCCACAGCTTTCATTTTATTATGTTGCATGAAATACGCCTTTATTGGCTATAGCATTACTGGAAGTAAAATATACTGGGTACTGAAAAATTCTGTCACTTTGTATTAGCTGTAAATTATCGACTAGTATAAACCCTAATTTCATTTGTCACATTCTGTTGCATTGCTGCTCTTCCCTGTTCCCATTCTGTCATTCTGGCAGGCCTGCGCTGCCCCAGGTATCACGGCATCGCCATCTGCACCCGACATCTGTCTCTCTATTGATCACACGGGTTTAGCACTTGATCAAACAGAGCACAACAGAATACATCTCTTTTTGCAATACTGCCAATGCCAACTGCTGCATGAAATCTACTACAAAAGCCTCTACCTAGTTTAAAAACTGCATTTGTGTGGTTCTGCTTTGCTACCAAACTCAGCAATTTCCCTGCTTGGGTCTTACACTGTGCAAGAGTTATATTGAAATAAATCTAGTTTTCATATATTTCAGAATTAATCAGCCTAAATGTGACCAATGCCATGGATGACAATGAAAGCAACTAGGAGAGTTACAGAAAATAATGAATGCTCTTTAGGCCTACCTCCATGAAAGCCATTGTTCCTACTTTATTATAGTTTGTTTAGGGGCATTTGTCAGGATGCTTGAAAGCTTTGACTGCCCACCAGAGCTTTTCGCTTTTCATCCAGCTGCTTTGGTGCTGGGGAACAGGAGCATTAAAGCTATCCAAGCCAGGAGACAAGTGCTCCATGTTGGTGCGTAGTGAACAAGCAATTTAGAGCCACCTACATTTCTCCTGGTATAAGCAACCCCTGTGAAGTCTGTGGAAGCCATCACGGATTTCTGGTTAGCTGCAGGGAAAAACAGCACATTTTCAAAAGGGCTACAGGGTTTTTACCTGTGCGGCTCTCACTCACCTCAAGGTAGGGCCGCATGCACAGTCATGAAAACCAGTGCCAAGATGTTGCAATAAACAGCAAGCACAATGGAAAGATAAGGCTACAGGGAGATATTCAAGGAGAGTAAAAGCCACAGCAGCAGCATTTTTAGCTTCCAGAAACACAATAGTAGGATTAAGGTATGCAGTTATTTTTGTTCTCATATTTTTACACTTTCCACAGTGAGACAAATTGTTTCCAGGGAGAATATCTTACACTCACCGTGTAAACAAATAAATAAAAATGCCCTTAAATTTTTAAGACAGATAGGCATATCATGTTTAAAACCTATTCAATATCTTACTAGCCAGAGATTGCATACTTTATTTATAGCCTTACAAATTACCTCGGGGAAACACAATAGAAAAAAGCTTCAACATTAAAAATGATCAAGGATTCTTTTTTATTAATTTTAACTGAATCATGGTGGTTATAAAATTAGAAACCCTTGTTTTTTTAAAAAGCCAGTATTAGTTACATAATAAGACAAATGGATTCTGGCAATGTATTATTCATAAGATGTTTTTGCAGCCAAATACATTAGAGTATATAGTTGTACCAACAAATTAATATTTTAGAGCTAATTGAAATTGTTCTTCCTATAAAGATTAAGCCTCTTCTACCCAACACACTTCAGTCATTAAAATAACACTTTTAATGCCTTGTCTAAATGATGTCTGACATTAATACAAAGCTATATTAAAGCACTCAAATGACCAGTTCTTTTGTAATGCATTCTATATGATCACACACTGGGTCAGAGTTGGGCAGTGTGCATGAAGTGGTATCAAGTGGAAGCTAATTAAAATATATTCTCCATAGAACTTTACAGAAAAAAGAGACCAATAATCATCAGAAGGTATTCTGAAAATGGCATTTCTGAAAGGCTTGCAGCACGCTTTATTCTCCTTGCATAAGGGTGATTTTTGACATAAAGGTTTTATTACAGGCTCAAAACTTCAGTTGGAAAATAATTTTTTACTATGTCAATAAAATCATTATGAAGTCTTTCCAATACTTTTCTTACATAATTTTCATTTCCTAAAAAATCAAGTTTCATTTTCAGAACTATAAAGGTTTTACCTATTTTGCCATGTTTTCATTCAACTAAATAACTTACTCCCTGCACTTCATACTGCTACAACTATTCCTACAACACACACGGATGTGTGGGCGTGCAGGCGCACACACACGCGCATGCGCACACACACACACACACACACACACACACACACACACACACAATTTCTCCAGACCGTCACAAATGTGGGAAAGCAGACACATTTAAGGTCATATCTATGGCAGACGTGCTTGCCCACTACAAAAAAACATCCTAGCAATAGCTGCTTAAATCTTCTACAGCCTGGGCCAATTTTGCAACCGTCATGTTTGGGCTTACAAATCATGTCCTGGTTTTGTTCTCTGTTTTCCCTCAGACATATCTGCGTTAAAGAGGGGGGAAAAAAACCACAAGCTTTACCTCTATCAATGGAAAAAAGTCATTACCACTTTTCCCTTACAATCCACATTTCTTATACTCTTTTTGAGAAATCAGATCCAATTGAAAACGGCAGGTCATTGAATAAGAAATTGACACACAATATTCATCTCGAGATCAGGGGCCCTAGACAAAGACTTTGCCCCTGACGTCTTTTATTCAGAGAATTTCCATTGATGTCACCTCATCTCAAACTTTTCATCTCTGCATGGTATGACAGAGCTTCGAAGCCTGGACTTACTACTTCTTGCTGTCTAGAATGAAGCACACGTTTATAAATGGGTAATTCTACTTCTGGTGTTACATATTTTCAAGACAGTGGACCTAAGAAATTCTTTGTAAAGCTAGTGAATATAGACCTATAGTTGAATATTTGCTTTTAAATTAAATAACTTCAAAGTATCTTTTAATTTAAGTCCTTTCATCAATTAGAAATGATGTGACTACCTGCCTCATGGTGGATAATTGCAATCTGCCATGATTTCCAGTCTAGCTTTTGGACTCAAAGGAAATTTAATGACTCTAAACCAACAAACCCCACCCATCTCACTAGGAAAAAAAGTGAATTTCATGTGTGCCTTATTCCTACAGTACTGATGAAAAATTTAACTTTACCATGATAGCTACCTTTATTGTTGTAATTAGAACAAGGGGAAAATATTAAGCAGTGAATACTTGCACCTGATATTTAAGAAGCATGAATTAAAAATCTAAACATAACTTTTTAAATAACACACTAGAAATGCTAACAATGATATAAGGCCCACACGGAGTGCACCCACTTGCTGAAACAGAAGTACAAAATTCAGTCCTCACTTAATGACACATTTAACTGCAGCAATCATTTTGTATCAATAGAAATTAAGGTATGGTTTTCAGTTCCACATTTAATGATATTTTTGTCACCACTTCGTGGTTAGGAAATGAAATGTTACATTATTACTTTATATTGTAATGACTATATTGTTAAGAAAAATATAAATTTATTTTCTTACTTACATGTTTTCAAACTGAAAGGCAGTAAAATGGGATTATCAAGTAACTTGTTTTGCCTAAATGTACTTCGAAGCTACTAATTATTTAATGGATTTAGGTTCAGGTGTTTGCATTTTAGAAATTCAATTTCCTTTTTCTGAAACATAAATTTGTTTTTCTCTGGTGGCAGTTCTTTCCAACATAATTCAGCCTCTAGTAGTAATCCCAGTTCCAAAAGGAATTAGAGATTTGTAGTAAAGCCGAAGACTATTCCCAAGAACAGGTTCAATTATCACACTTCTGGCTGAAAGGTGAGGTGTGTGAACTGTCTGAGGCCTCAGAGGAGTTGTCCATAGGTGGGCTCTGTGTATAAGGTTTATGGTGAGGTTTATATGGTCTCCAACCTTCAAATGTTAAAAGTCAGACTTTTATGCCACAAAAACCCGTCATTAGAATTTAAGCTACTGATCTTTGGAACCTAGAATATAAATTCCCAGCATGTCATTATGTAACAAAAAAATAACTTGTCATGGTGGAAATTGCGGCTAATTCCAGGCGTCCTCCAGCCCCTTTGGTTTGCTAATGAGAGGTGCTGAGAGAGGAGCACGCCCCCTTTGGGTGACCCTGGCCTCTCAGGTTGATCCTGCTCAGGTGTGTCAGAGATAGTTCCAACACACTCAGAAATCAAATGTCGACGGAAAGCCCGACATGCCTGTTTTATGCAGTGAGAAAAGGGTTTTGAGCTTTGTTCTTGGCCCTCTCCCCAATTATATTATAAGAAAATTCTACTCAAGTGACTTGAAAAACTTGTACAAACTGTTCCAGTGTCCTAATGAAATTCTGAACGATCAACAATTTATATTTTAGATTTCCCTATGTACTTAAGAAAAAAAAGGGTTTCTACTTTCAAATATCTATAGAGGCAGAAAAATATTTAGACAATTATATACAGGGTTCATAACTGCAACCATATGAATTGAAGAGGTTAGGGTTGGAAGCACAAATGATGTATAATTCTCAAAATCACTCCTTAAGTTCATTTCAAATCAGGTGGTTAATTTTAAAAACAACAAGTTTTTGTTTGTTTATTCTATATGGTTTTGGTAAATTATGAACAAAACACTATTTTAAACACTGACAAAGAAGGAGAAAAAATCCAAGGGCTTTAAAATATGCATGCTATTGCCACAAACAACCAACTGTTTCCTGTTTATGACAAAGGAGTAAATAATCCATTGATCTGGCAGCAGGGCACCTGCTTTGCAACTGACTCCGTATCAGTAGTCCCTGAACCCTCATTATTTTTCCTCAATTAAAGTTCATAGTCTCGGAAAGTCTGTGCTGAGCAGATGTACAACTGTTCTTGACGACGGAACACAGAAGAATCACAAATTTAGAAAACTACTGCCATTTCATAAACCCTAGAATCACATCATTTGTTGTAGGTAAGAAACATTACAAACAATATGTCTCTTTTATAGGCTGCTAAGCCAGCACATTACAGAAAAGAATATTAAAGTTCAAAAACTGTCACATGAGCAGTACATTATGAATACAGTAATGCATTTTTTTATGATTCAAATAATGGCTACTGAAATGAAAAAAATAAAATCTTCAGTGTGTTATAATGTAAAAATTGTGACTGAGAATTAGACAAAATTGAAAATATGAGCAAAACCACGCACAAAGTAATGATCTGTAGAGAACTACACAATGCAATAACGAATGTATTTCAGAAATATGGATTCAGCTAATGCTAGTTTTATTTTCATCTTTTGCATAATTCTGAAACCTATGAGCACTGATCATTAAGGCAAACCATTTAAATAAAAAATGCAGCAAGAATCCAGCTTCCAAATAAAACGAAGAGACACTCAGCTGAAGAACTTTTTTTTTTTTTTTTTTTTTTTTTTTTTTTTTTTTAACAATCTACCTAAGGTCAAATACCACAGCATCATCCATTTTAAAAGCTACATAAATATAGCCTCCATCGCTCATAAACCTCCTTTTGTGCTTAACAAAATGAGAAAGGGAAGTAAGCAGTCAGGGAGATGTTCATTTTCATTTTCATTTTATTTTTAAAATGTTATCTCAAAAAGACATTGAAAAACATGTTTTACAGTAAATAAGATGAAGTTCCTACTCTGCATTTTCTGGTCCTCCTTTCCCTAAGCATAATTCTGACTCCACAGTATGTGTTCCACAGGCTGTAGCAGATTGTGAGTTGTGAGGTCAGAGTATATGCTTAAAGCATCAATCGCTACACCTGTCATTTTAGTTTTCCCAGGAAGAATGTGTTATTGTTTAATACTGTAACAAACATTCGTTACAATCTCACTTCAAGTTCGCCATTGCCATGCAGCTATCACTGCCCATCAGTCCAAATATTCTAATCATAGTTTAGCTTCTAGCTTTACTTAACATTATTTTTATGTAATTATTTAAGACACATTTAATTTTTTTTCCTGGCCAAGCAATCTCTTGCAATCCATTTTGAATTTCCTACATAATCAAAACACAGTTTGTAAAGGTAAAAATAAATCAGGTTTGTATTTTTGGGCATTAGTACAAATGTTTAAAGTAGTCTGCATGGTGTGATTAGCAGTAGAGAAATATTTTTCCTCTTCACATTTCCCTACTATTTACATGTGGCTAATGGAGAGAATACTTTGGAGAAATTAACAAATCCAGTTGAAAAATCTACCTGTATTCACTTAAAAACCTGCATGCTGAACTGATAATTCAGTTATCACAGGTCTTGATAAGAATACATCTTCCCTCAGACAAAGGGTAGTGTTAACATATCCTGGGTGACCAAAGCTCTCTAGCTTTGTTCCAGGGTAAGCCTGTCTTTATGAAAATCCTTTTTGTATATTTTCCCCAAACTGTATTTTTTACATTTACATTTAAAATGTCATCGCTGCTTCTAAGATAGATTTCACCAATTTCCTGCTTGGCAAAATTGGTTGTGCTCTGCCAATGTTTTTCTTCTGCGTCAGGCAAACTATGAGTATTACTCTTGCTCATTTCAGGCTTAAGAAAACAGTTCAACTTGTAGTAACCAAAAATTCATCGTCAAAACACACATACAGAGTATATGGAGTAAAATCCCTGATCTCTCAAGTATCCCAATTAAAACTGTGAGAGACAGAAATAATTTCCTAACTTAGAAATATGTATTTTTTAAATTTCCTGAAATATACTAATGTAATTTCATTTTCCTTGAATGACATTAGTTTTAAAATGTAGAAACTAATTTCACCTACTAATTATAAACTTTTAAAAAAACCTTTAATAGAAGTTTGTAAAGGATTTTTTAAAAACAATTAACTTCTTAAATTTTGTTTCAGATAAACTACCACATAGAATTTACGAAGACCACAGCCTTGGGGGCAGCAGGGCTTATTGCAGAAACAACTGTAAAGTAAAGTTATGTAAGCAAGACAGGCAACTGCAACCACTCTGGAATCTATGAGCTCTCTAAAGGTAGGGAAGTTACTTAAACTACTTAAACTCCCTGAGATTTGGTTTCTGAATCTGTAAAATGTAGGAAATTCAGTCTGTGGGAGGTTTTTGAAGATTTCAATAAGATAACATATAAAGTCTCATCACATAGTAGGTATTCAATAAATGTTAATCTCATTTTTATCTGTTTTGCCCTTTACAAAGGACTATCAAATACAAATTTTTTGTTCTTTGTTTGCTGTCATTGATACACTGCTGTGGCCCAGGAGAGATCTTGCATACTCATACCTCCATATTTTTCTCCCTGAAATATTCATTATATTCAAATTCCTAATTATTCTGTAACTAGTAGTATTTCCAGCCTGACAAAGTACTAGAGACAACAGAAGAGCATATCCCTGGAGAGCTAATCTCCTTCCTGCATCTCTTCTTCCGCTCTCTTCCTTCTTCTCTTTTTCTTATCCTCCTGTTTCCTTTCACCCTTCCTTCCTTTCTTCCTCACTTTCTTCTCCTTCTCTTCCTTGACCTCCCTCCTTTTATCTTACTGTCTTCTATTATTTTTTTTTTTAAAAAACCAGTATTTGTTATGACCTAACAGTCATTTGGCAAGTTGCAGGGAGAGGACAGCTCTCAAGGAGAGCTCACAGTCCTAGAGAGGAGAAAATGATGAATATGACCAGGATATACCATGAAAGTGTTCTGCAAAGTATGCAAGGGGCTACAGCTTCTCAAAGCAAAGAAATCAAAGGAGTTTGGAGCCTGCAGAGGAAGTAATGCAGGTTTTATGGAAACAATCTTGTCCTTTTGCCCCAAAATATATGTTTGATAAAGGGAAACTATTTATTAGACTTATTATTTAAAGAAATATTTCTCTGCTCTCATGACATGCAAGGGAGTCTTTTTTAAAAAATCTATCATTTTCTTGGACTATCTTAGAGACTAGTAATTTTAGCTACTGTCCATTACCCAGGTAGATGCAGACTACTTTTCTTTTTATGTGTCTGTATTTGGAACGTTTTGGTGACAAAAGCATATATTCTTTTAAAATCCCAACTATGTTTCTCCATTTTGCACTTCAGGGTTACTTCCATAATTTTATTTTGACCCTTTTTAATACCACTATGGAAAATAATTTAAACTAGAAAAGATAACTAAAGGAAAATGAGTTACTAGAGAATGTTGTTGATGACTCGGCAATGTCTCCAGCAATATAGACAGAGACAATGCAGCTGGTGATGGCACTTCAGTTTGTGTCTATATTGTGACTTTCAATTTCCCGAGTGATTTAATGATAGGAAACTATAGGTTTACTCCATTAAACACTGCTTTCTTAGATGATGAAATTTTTGAAATCTTTAAAAATTTGGGCAATTCTTTCTATTTTTTTCCTAAGGGCAAAATCTGCAGCTTTGTCAATGCATCCTATTATATCCATTTGAGTGCAAAGTGATCATGTGACGACAAATGCAGAGAAAGTGCTGCCATCAGTTTAGTACTTCAAACCAGCAAGAACCTCAAAATTACACTAAGGAGCAAAAATCCAAATCAGTTTTTCAGAAATATTCTAATTGGAAAATTAGAATATTGAAATTAGAATATTTCTATATTCTAAAAAAAACCCTGTTCATTGAGGTGAGCCAAATAACCTATCCCAAAAACAAAACAAAACAAAACAAGAAACAAATCACCAATTTACCTTTCAAACAACCCTCAATATTTTTTCTGCTGTGGAAAACAACAAAACAAACCCAGCATGCTACACTTCTTATGGCACTTAATTTTAGGCACAGAGAATGCAAATTATAAAGGATTAATTTATGCTTTACTAATGTCTAAGAAATCAAGATTACACACTGAAGAATGCATTTAGCCTCTAAACCTTAGCCTAATATTTAATTAATAGCCTCAATACGTATTCTCTTTTAGATTTAAAATTTCTATCCTTGGTCTAGAGCCTTCCTTTACCTTGACCAGTATTGTTCAAAACTATTTTTTACCTATTCTATGATGATAATAAATAATTATTTGCAAAAAAGTAGATAAACTAAGCAAAAATCACATACGCAAACTGTCTTAATAACTAAAGCCTTTTATCCTTTCCTACTTTTATCTTTTCCTGCTTGGTATATGTGGCCTCTACTTTATAATCACAACAGTTTCATGTTGAATGATAATATGTAATTTTGTATAAAGTCAATGAAAGTATTGTTCAAGCACAAAGATATTCTGTCAAGACATTATGGTCAACAATGAAAAAAAATTATTCTCCTATGAAGAAATACAAATGTCAATACACCAAACTCTATATACACTGGAGTAAACGAAGTGAGTTGAGTGTCACTTCAACTTGCCAACTGCTAAAACAGCTGAAGCACAAAATATTAAGCCATACCACATATGTGTGACTGCATGAATTGGTTCCACTTTGAAAATGTCATTTGCTACTATGTAATACTAATGCATCATGTGAGAGGTTTAAGAATTTCTTCTGAATCACTTCCTTTTCACCAGTGTTAACACACTAGTATATTTAACAGAGACATTTACATGCTTTGCATTTTAAGTGCCTTGAAAAATCCAAGCACAGAGCCTGCACATTTCCGCTGCACCATCAGATGTAATGAGTTATGGTACTATCGGCATGTTGATAAGCTATAGCCCAAAGAAGAACAAGAAGGAAGTATAAAAAATATGGCCAGAGGATGGGATAAAATTATCAGCTAGTGTGTTTTCCTGTTTGGTTTTAATCTACATTTAATTAAATTCTTATCTTCTGTGTACTTATGGTCGCATTTGAATGGCGAGACTGCATTCATTATGAATGGTAAAACTTAACTCAGAGAACATTACATGTGGCTTCTTTAAAAAAGAGAGGAAGGAAAGTGCTGTCTTTATTCTTTACACTTAGGTCTTACAAAAGAGGACCAAACTCTCTCTAAGGTCAAGTGCTGTAGCACTTAACCTTCGGGTTAACTGATTTGGAAATTTGGAGTTAACTACATTTTTAATGCTATTTTTTTTATTTTTACAATTTGGAAATGTTATTATCAAATTCTGAG
Organism: Saimiri boliviensis; assembly: GCF_048565385.1. NCBI lineage: Eukaryota > Metazoa > Chordata > Mammalia > Primates > Cebidae > Saimiri > Saimiri boliviensis. Next base: position 55,723,511 of record NC_133463.1, on the reverse strand, counting down.
CCTGAACAGAGCTGGCAAAAGGAGGAGTGAAGTGCATTAAGGAAATGCCTTCTTCATTCTTAAAAATAAAGATAACAACAAGAAGTTTTTATTAGTATTCCGAAATGTGTGCATTAGTCTGCATCCTTAATTATTAAAACCATTATATTTCTTTGTCTTTATATGCTGAAATAAGAAAAAAAATTACCTAATTGCTGTTTGAAGTTTTTTTCTCCTGTGTGACAGACCCTTTGAGTTCATTTAAGCCTCCATATATTTCAGAGGAAAATAACAAAATGTTTTGAATTAACGTAATTTAGTAAACCAGTAGTTGTTTCATAGCACTTTTGGCTCTATTCCAGGAATGGCAGGGCAAAGAGAAAATGTCTTCAGGTGGTATTTGGTGACTGCAAGAAGCATGGTTTCCTCCAGCCCTCTTAAAAATTGCATCAGCCTTAATACAGAGGGACAGAGGCAGCTGTTTTTCACTTAGATTTGAATGTTTACTGCTGAAGAACAGAGATTTAGGAGAGGATTCCCTGTCCCACTAATAAGAATTCACCAAAAAAAAAAAAAGAAAAAAAAAAAAAAAAAAAAAAACCTCTCCCATAGTTGCATTTCTTTTGCACATATCTGCTAAGAAAATAGATTATTGTCACATATACTTATAGCTTTTCTTATAAGCAAAAATTTGTAACTAGTAACTGCATGCTAATAAAACAAACATATTTCAAATGAGCATTTGCTGTTGCTGTGGTATTTTATGCAACAGGGAATACCCACCAGAAAATATTTAACTGTCAGATTTAAACATTCCAATTTAGAGAGTTGTCATTAAATAATTGCAGTTATCTTTGGCATATTTTATCCAAATATCCCTTACATAAAGACAACAGGAATTGTATTATTCTACCGTGACTCAGCTTTGTTTTAAAAGGAGCTGTAGAAGTCCTAACAATTGAGTCAAACAGTCTTTATCTGACACACTAGACACTCCTTAGCTTTGTTTGGTAGCGGGGCTCTAAGACTTTCTTCTAATAAGCCACAGACCACTCATTTACCCAGACGCTTCAAAAGGGAGAAAGACGATTTTTGGCACATATTCCTTACACTTCAAAACTTTCTTTTTGAAATAAGCTTTGTTGGCCAGGAGTGGTGGTTCACACCAGACGAGAAGACCAAGGAGTTTGAGACCAGCCTTGGCAACATCGTGAAACCCTGTCTTTACCAAAAACAAAACAAAACAAAACAAAACAAAACAAAACAAAACAAAACAAAACAAAACAAAACACAAAAATTAGCTGGATATGGTGGGACACACCTGTAATTCCAGCTACTTGGGAGGCTGAGGCATGATAATTGCTTGAACCCCAGAGGCAGAAGTTGCAGTGAGCCAAGATTGCACCACTGCACTCCAGCCTGGTTTACAGAGCAAGATCCTGTCTCAAAACAAAAGAAACATTGTTATTTAGGCATTTATCTAACTCAGTAAAAGAAACTGCCATTCTCCTGTGGGTAACTGGAAATTAAAATCACAACTGGGATAAACAAAGAAAAAGCTGGGGATAATTCTAGAACATTACACCTTTTTTCAAAAATTATTATACTTCTCAAAAGTGACGCAAGCTAAAATATTCCTAACAAATGACAAATTCTAGGGGATAAAATATATCCTACCCTGAAAGCACAGCTCTGAAGTTATCATGATAACTGTTTTATTATAACGTGTAACATATAGGTTAAAGATAATATTAGTAATTTGTTTTGCTTTAATTTTTTAAAAAATATTTTATACATGTTCTCTGATTAAGTACAGTTATAACGTGTTTATTTCTTTTACTTCAGTAAATACATGCATGAAAGTCTCCACATACGTGTACTAACAAGATGTTCTATAGGAAGAATTTATCTGAAGAACTGAAGTGTTTGAGACAATTCAAACCAACAAACATTTATTGAGAAGTGCTCAACTGGCCTAATTAACTGTCAGGCAGTCAGTCGGTAAGGTACTGGTTAGATGATGATACAACATAGCTTCTGTATAGAAGTACATGACAGATAGCTAATACTGTACTATAGTTTGTTTATAGTTATTAAGTATAAAGACACATTATAAACTACAGAGCTGAGAAGGGGTAAAATGTGACATTCAAGTTGGATATGAGAAGAAGAGCTAGAACTTGTGATTTGTATAATTCTGTGACAGCAGAAGCAGTAGCATTTCTATAACCCTTATTGCTCCTGCAAAATCTTTCAGAGAATTGGAATTTACTATGTCAAAAATTGCCATGGAAAAGAAGCAAACAATTCCTGCAAGAAGCTGTGAAATCACAGGGATACCATCGTGTATGTATAGAGACACAGCTCAGGTGGCCTCCAAATCATTTTCTTGTCCTTATTCTAGACACATTGGCCCCCTTTACATTTTTCAAATGTGCCATGCACTACTTGCTACAGGCCTTTTGCACAGGCTTTCCTTCTGGCTAGAAAACTTCACTCTACTCTTATCTAAGTTTATCCTTTAAATATGAGCAGAAGCAGTATCACTCCTTCAAGGAAGCTTTCTTTGTCCTATTCTAATACACATACACGCAGAGAAACAGCACCAGTCTGAGTGTGTTTCCCTAGTTACATACCATGAAAACAATTTGTTCGTTCCCATGGTGGACCTTTTTCAGTTTGTGATTACACAGTCATTAGTATCTGCCTTTCTCAGTAAATTGTAACTAGATGTCAACAGGGATTGAATTCTATTTTGGATCCCCATGACTTCCTCAGTATCTCATCAGTATAACACCAATGGGCTCAATGCACATATGATTACAGGCAAGAGATGTGCTGTCCACCTTAAGGTAGAGGTGAGACAGTGATTCCTAATCCTGGGAACATGATAGACCAGAAAGGAGTGCTGCTTAACTGGTATCAGTGCAAGTGCTCACACATTTTTTATGTACCATGGTTTGCTGTTTAAGAGTATAAACTTCAATAGGGAGCTATTAAAAAAAAAAGATAAAGAGTCAAGAGAGAGGAAGTCAGTGTTCTTCCACGTGTCCAATCCAAGCTCTTTGGCCATGTTGGAAAAGAAAGTAAAACAGTTATTAGGATATCATTTTCCATGGTTTACCTATTTGCATGCATATTTATGATGTTTTTAAGGTTTAGGGTTTACTTGACTTAAAAATGATCGCATAAGTTGAAGAATACAAAAGTGCACATGCACTTTCAAATAATAATTCAAGTATTTATTATTGTTATTTTTCAAAGCTACCCTGCTGAAAAATACAATCTAAACTCAATAAAGAGTGATAAGAGACATCTATGAACATGTGAAGCTTAGGCTGACGGAAGAAAGTATGTTCTTGTAGACTGTATGATATGTTCATTCTCATTTTATGGCAGAAGTTAAAGGAAGAGCATTTGAGTTCCTCTCCAAAAAAGACTTGGTATAAAAAGCACCAGAACTGCAGAATGATAGGCACATAGGCCCTTGTTCACTGGTTCACTAAGGAGTAGTTCACTGTTTGGCAAAGAGTCAAGACAATCTTAGAGATCTGGGTGCTTCATGTGAGACCCCCTGCCATGCTCTCCCACCCCGGCCAGCTCACCCCCACCAGCTTCCACATTATCCATAGAGGGGTGAAGAGATCAGGACCCTATTCTTTCCCGACATGCATAGCCTCACATCCATTCTCCAAGTTCTGAGACGTCAGAACCAATCTTATTATGACCTTTATCTCTCTTTTGAAAAAAATTTCAGTCATTCCTAGGAGTCCAGGATTCCCATGGCCCTCACCCACATGGTCTAATCCTCATACAAGTCTGACTGAAATTCTCTCTCCCATTCTTCACCAGTTGCCTCAAATCCTTCTACTAGCACTCAAAGGAACTTACCAGCAAAATCTCTTCACCTTCCTATATGCTCATTCTCTTTGCCCCACTAGCTGTTACCCTTAAAAATAGATGCTGACTTTACTCCTATGAACTGTGCATAACTTGACTTGAGAGGGGAATAATTTTCCTTACTCCTCATTGCAGACTGTTCTCCATCCCCACTCTGAAAATCTGTTTGAATATCATGATATTCATAATATAATATAATAACACTGCTTATGATGGCCATTTTGAGACTTCTAGGTCACTTGTCATCATCTCCTGAAAACTTAGCTTCTGGATTCTCTCCCAATTTGCTCCTGATTTAATTCTTGGTGATTTCAAAATTCACTACACCCATATGGATGATTGTCTTTGTTTATTATGGAGTTTCACTCTTGTTGCCCAGGCTGGAGTGCAATGGCATTATCTTGTCTCACTGTAACTTCTACCTCCCGGGTTCAAGTGATTCTCCTGCCTCAGCTTCCAGAGTAGCTGGGATTACAGGCACCTGCCACCATGCCTGGCTAATTTTTATATTTTTATTGCAGATGGGGTTTCACCATTTTGGTCAGGCTGGTCTCAAACTCCTGACCTCAGGTGATCCGCCCACCTTAGCCTCCCAAAACTGCTGGGATTACAGGTGTGAGCCACCATGCCCGGCCTTGGATGACCATTTGAACTCCCAGTTTTTTTACCTCTTCTCAGCCAAGAAACTTATTCTCTACCCTAGCTACAACCACTCACTCTCTAGGCCTTTTTATTTCTGGGAAGCAGGACCCTCTCTTACATAATTTCACATCTGACCACCCCATTCTCAAACTATATCTAATTCACTGTTTTTAGAACTTTTACTCCAACTTTTTTTTTTTTTTTTTTTTTAAGAGACAGAGTTTCCACTCTGTTTCCCAGGCTGAAGTACAAAGGTGTGATCATAGCTCAGTGCAAACTTGAACTACTGGGCTCAAGTGATCTTCCCACCTCAGCCTTCCGAGTAGCTGGGACTATAAGCATGCACCACCAGGCATAGCTTTTAAAAAATGTTTTGTTCTGTTTTGTGGAGAGTCTCACTATTTTTCCCAGGCTGATCTTGAACCCTTGGCCTCAAATTATCCTTCTTGACCTCTGTCCAATCCATCCACCTTGGCCTCTATCCAATTCTGCCTTGGCCTCCAAAAGTGCTGGGATTACAGGTGTGAGTCACCACGCCCAGCCTCCAACAAATTCTTGAACTTCACTAGGATGCCAAAGCCAATATTGTCACCTCTTATCCATTGTCCCTCACCTTCTCATATTCCTTCTTCCCTGTTTATCCAGCTTCAACACTGGGTTCCTCACCATGTGACCTTCCTTGGAAATATTCTCAATTACCTCATCCTTTCTTTCCTCATTTTACTAGTCTGGCAAAACCTGAAACTTCATTCCAACTTCTTGCCTACTTTGTATTTACAACTAGCAGTGGACTAGCTGAAGGAAAACACAAAGCAATCCTGTCTCATTTTACATTCATGACCAATAAGAGTAAATGTTTCATTATTTTCCCAGCAATCAAACATTTTCTTGTCCATTCACTTTCCAACCCCAATTCCCCATCCATTCTCTCTCAATCATGCTTCCTTGTTCAGTAAGAAAATTTTAGCACTCAAAAGAGAACGTAGTTTCCACTCCCACATCAACACACCACATGCGCTTGTGTCCACATACTTTGACATGACATCTATGATCACAGATGTGGCAACCTTGCTCCTCTCACCTGGGTGTTAGATGCTCTTCCTCTTTCCTGAAAACATCAGTGTTTCAGTCTCAGCTGGGTCATCTCCAGCAGCATGGCAATATACCATAGTATCTTGATCTTAAACAACAGCAAAATAAAAATCTCCCAGCTCTCATTTATCTGCTGCCATTAAAAGCAAAACTCACTGAAAAACTCTCTGCTTGTTATCTTCAATCAGACTTCCTAATAGGTGCTCACTTTCACTATAGGGAAACTGATCTTATCAGTGTCATCTAAGACATTGCTAAATCCAAGGGTCATTTTGGACTTTGTCTTACTTGAATATCAGCAAAATTTGGCATAGTATCTTCTTGGAACACTTTCTTCCCTTGGCTTCTCTGTGCCCTTCTCTGGGTTTCTTCTGCCTTCTCTGACTGCTCTTCAATCTCCTTTGCCCGTCCTCTGGCATCATATGCTACACTGTCCTCCTCCTTTACTCTGCTCAGCCACTGCAGGCTGCTTTGCTATTATACCTATTCATGGCTGCCTCTATCTGGGATGCTCTTACAGCTGCATGGTTCATTCTTTATCTCCTTTAGAATTCATCAAATGTTTCCTTCTCAGATAAAGTCTTCCCTCACCACCTTACATGAAATTGCAAACCTCTGTTTTAGTTTTCTGTCTTTTTCTTCATATTTTATCACTTAGCAAATTATACATTTTATGCATTTATTTGTTTATCATCTTCTATTTCCTACTGGAATATAAACTCCTATGGGAAGCAGGTTCATTGCTATATTTGTTTTCTAGGACAACACCTAAAACATAGTAAGCATTTTCTAACTATTTATTAAATAAATAAATGAAGCAACATTTTAATTTTTACTATATTTCTTACTACTCTCCATTTTTTATGACTCTAAAATAATTTTACATGTACATGCACATATGTATGTTATATATATGCACACACATACGTGATAGTATGTTGGAGTTCTAGGATATTTTAGAAATACAAAACTGCACAGCTATAAAGCTAATTTTGCTATTTTTACATTATTTTGTTTTAGGATGTATTTCTATGCTACAGAAATAATTTACCAACATCTTTTTATCACTTTATTCTTCACAATGCAGTAGAATAAACACTACTATGTCAGCATTAATAGGTACCTCTCATATTTATATTGACCATTTATTTTTGTTCCTCTCTTCTTCTTTTGTCTTTTAACTTCTGTAGAAGAGAAGGAAGAGAAAGATAAAAGTATGTTTGTGAAATATTTTATTTCTGATAGAACAGATGAGTAAGAGGAAAATGGGTTTAAGTGCTATGTAATAGTTGCTACTTCTGAGCCCAGTTTTGTCTGCAAAGCCTGTAATGAAATTAAGAAGAACATAAAGATGGGATTTGGGTGGATTTTCTTGTCTTCAGGATCAATTATTTTGTCCTAAGTCCATTAGCCTGACTGTCCCAGTATTAAGGAGCATTTTTAAGTAATTTCTGAGGTTAGGTGAGGATACAAGGTAAAGAAAAGGGGGTTTTAAGGAATTAAAATTTGGAGAGAAACACAAAAATTCAACTTTTCCTAAAATAGCCCTGAAAGCATGACATCTGTAATTTGTATGGGCAGTGCTTTTCTTTCAACTGTCTACTTTTTGTTCACCAACCTCCAACCTAACATTTTTGAAACACTCATAAGATGACTTGAAAGAAGCTGTTAAAAGTGAATCTTCCCAGAACTCCTGGAAAAAGAAAGGCTATAGCTGCAAAGTGCCTTTAAGTTTATATAAGAGCAATCAAAGGAATCAACAAGCAAATTACCTGAAACGATTCTCTCACGACCAAAAAACAAAAAAGCAAAAATTTTTCCAAAGTGAATATTTCTATGAAACAAATTACAGAGAATTCTGGTTCTGCAGCCAAGAATGCATTCCCTGTATGCTTGTGTATTCCTCCATATAAACATGAATATTCATACATAGAATTTCATTAGATGAAAACAACCTAGGTAAATTACTGAACATTAGGAGTAGCAGAAAAAACTAATGTATTCATATCATCCAAGTACTCATACAGACATGTACAGTTTGCATCCAACAATTTAGGGAAACCGTTACAACTACACTTAATTTACTTGTTACACTCTGTGACTCAGCTGTTTGCTCTGTATCCGTTACCATGTTAAAGGCCAAAAGTTGTTACTTGACCATTCACTAATGGGACTTTTGCTAAAACATAAAGTTATTTCCTCTTTTCTTTAATTAAACTAAGGTCAGAGAACAGAGAGTCATTTAAAACATGCAGCTGTTTACACAAGTACATGCATTCTCAAGGGTTACTGATGTAGTCACTCTGCTCTTTAAGTATGTGGCACTTATTTCTTTCCTTTTGCTTATTTCCCTCTGTTGTCGGTATGCCTGCTGCCAGCAAATACTTCGTATTCAATCTAATGTGAGCTGGGAACCCGACTAATCAGTCTGTATAGGTTGTGCCTAAATTAAGAAAGAGTACAGGAGTTCTGAGTGATGACCTAAGGGATTCTTCCAATAGTAAAGCATTAGACTAACATACATGACCCTTTTTAGTATCTAGTTTACTTTTTATTTAAATAAAAACCTAATGTACACATACATTTAAATCTAGCTGCTTTTTCATATGAAAAAAAGCTCAACATCACTGGTCATTAGAGAAATGCAAATCAAAACCACAACAAGGTATCATCTCACACCAGTCAGAATGGCTCTTGTGAGAAAGACGAAAAATAACAGATGTTGGTGAGGTTGTGGAGAAAAGAAATGCTTATACACTATTGGTGGAAGTGTAAATTAGTTTAATCATTGTGGAAAACAGTGTGATGACTTTTTCCAAGATCTAAAAACAGAAATCCCATTTGACCCAGCAATCCCATTACTGGGTATATACCCAAAGGAATATAAATTGTTTCATCATAAGGACATATGCATGCAAATGTTCATTGCAGCATTATTCACAATATGAAAGTCATGGAATCAACCTAAATGTCCATCAGTGATAGACTGGATAAAGAAAATGTGGCACATATACACCACGGAATACTATGCAGCCATAAAAAAAATGAGATCATGTCCTTTGCAGGAACATGGATGGAGCTAGAAGCCATTATCCTTAGCAAGCTAACACAGGAACAGAAAAACAAATACCTCATGCTCTCTCTTATAAGTAGGAGCTAAATGATGAGGATACATGGACACACGTGGGGAACACTTAGGTCTATCAGAGGATTGAGGGAGGGTAGAGGGAGAGCATCGGGAAAAATAACTAATGGGTACTAGGCTAATTCCTGAAAGATGAAATAATCTGTATAACAAACCTCCATGACACAAGTTTACTTATATAACAAACCTGCACATGTACCCCTGAACTTAAAAGTTAAAAAAAACCTTATGGAAAAAAATCAGCTGCTTTTTGTTTTTTTCCCTCATATATTTAGGTTCTTGGTTGTATTCTGGAACATAGCAAACTTTATGTATACATGACATATTATTGTGTTTTGCTCCCATTACAAGACAGCATCTACTACAAGAAAATACTAACGTTGAAAAGTTATGTGGAAGGTTTGCCACTCAAAGGAGGCCAAGATACACAAGTTTCTCCTGTGGCCCCAAATTCAAGTTTATTTGACAGTAACTTTTCCACCATGCTGCTCAAGGTGAACCCCAGCAAAATCAAAATCATATACCTGAAGTACACAGATGAGGAATTAGATCCCATTTCTGCTCTTACCCTCAAGATTTGTCCCCTGGGTCTGCCTCCAGAAAACATTGGTGATGACATTTCCAAGGCAACTGATGATTGGCTCTAAGAATTGTTATGAAAGTGACCAATCAGGTCAGCACAGATTGAGGTGATACCTTTTCCCTCTGCTCTGATGTCAAAGTCTTCAAGGAATCATTCAGACGAAAAAAGCAGAAAAAACATTACACACAGTGAAAACAGCACTTTCAATGAGATTGTCAACATTGCCTGGCAGATCCTGCACCCATCATATAGCCACAGAACTCTCTGAAACCATTAGAGAGATCTTTAGAGCTGCGCAGTCTGTGGGCTGCAATGCTGATGGTACCACCCTCAAGCTATCATGGATAACACTGACAGTGGTGTGAAAGAGTGCTCAGTTGGTTACATGCCAAGGAAAAGATTTCAATAAAGGACCACTTGACAATCACAAATAATAGTTATATAGATGACATCTTCTTTTCATGAAATACATAAATAATTTGAGAGGAAATCTTAAATTTGATTAAGATGATCATGCATACAAACTCCCTTGTCCTCCAAGTCTGACATGGTGAAAATCTAAAGAAGGCCACAGATGGACTTTCAGAGGTCTGTGAGCACCTTAAAATTATATGCAAAATCATGTGTGCATTTGGACACACTGTAACTGAATGAATTAAGAATTTTGTGTGGCGTATATTCATTGCAGGACTGTTTACAATAGCAAAGACTTGGAACCAACCCAAATGCCCAGCAATGATAGACTGGACAGGGAAAATGTGGCACATATACACCATGGAATACTATGCAGCCATAAAAAATGATGACTTCGTGTCCTTTGTAGGGACATGGATGAAATCTGGAAACCATCATTCTCAGCAAACTGACGCAAGAATAGAAGATCAAAACCACATGTTCTGACTCATAGACAGGTGTTAAACAATGAGAACACAAGGACACAGGGAGGGGAGCATCACACACTGGGGTCTGTTGGGGGGGACTAGGGGGGGCAGAGGGGGGGTAGAGAATTGGGGAGGGATAACATGGGGAGAAATGCCAGATATAGGTCATGGGGATGGAGGCAGCCAACCACATTGTCATGCAGGTACCTAGGCAACAATCCTGCATGTTCCTCACATGTGCCCCAGAACCTAAAGTGCAGTAAAATGTATGTATATGTATGTATGTATATGTATGTATGTATATATATATATGTGAATTTTGTGTGGAAAAATATATTTAAAATAATTAATGACTGAACTATTAATGAATTGATTAAATATCACTGGCTATATTAGTTTCTTATTCAATATGAAGGAAAACTGATATTTTATCTGATGTTAATTAAAATATTGGAGATATTATTTATAGGAGAAATGTCTATAAGTACTTGCCTTATATTAATAGAGGAAATAGTCTTGGTGTATAGAAGCCAAAATCAAATATTTAGTTAGTGAAGAAGTTGTCTAATAAATTACAAAATATTCTTGTGAAATGTTCTTCCATGTGTAGCCAATCATTGGCAAACCCAACAAATAACCCAAGCATCAATAAATCCTCAAGTGTTTATTAATTTCTTACTCTGCTTCTAGGGTCTCTGTGCAGTAGTGATAATGTGACTCATGGATTTGTCTGAACAATTATCAATATGCTTGGCATTTTATTTCCTAATGTAGAGGAAATGAAAGAAATTATTTAATGCCAATTGCTTGCCCTATGTTCTAAGCATTGGGGAAGAAAACTATTTTTATCTGCTTACTTCTCAAAGAATGCCACACTGGCTCCTTATAAATGCAATATTCATTGGGACTGGGGTTGATACAATAAATTAAAGCTATGAGGCTCAAGGTCAAAGTCATTTATATATAAAGATGAATATTAAATGGGCAATTATTTCTAAATGTCTAAACAGCATGGGTATACTAAAAGTTTACAAAAGTATCTTTTATTCTGGCTCATGTTCCTTTGATGGTCTCTACCTTCATAAGATCCCACTTCAACTCATAGATATCTTGGCATTTGTGATGTGGTTTGATTTCTACTTTAGCTCACTGCAATTTTAGCCATAATGGCATATTATAAATTTGACTGGATTAGAGAAAAGAAAATCTTAATGCTTACAAATAAGCACGTTTGAACATCAATACTATCTCAATAAAAAGGTAAATCAAGTGACATGTCCTCAACAGTTTATCAAAAATTCATTACTTTGGTTCACAAGTCAAAAAATTCCCATGCAGTAATCATCTTTCCAGGGTTTTACAGCCACGCTAAATTTCTGAAAAGGAGCTAGAGGCGCCAGCTTGCTCTCCTTGAAGATCCTCTTGATTAGGCTTAATACGGCTTGCTACACATTGCTGTTTGACCTACTGAGTTGAAATATCTGAGAAAATGCAATTTGGAATCATATAATATGTAATACAGCAAAAATGTTTGCTTCCTGCCAACACAGCTTAAAATTCACACTTCTACCCAAAGTTTGGATGACTTAAAAATGACTCAAAGTATACATTTATAATAAAATTATGACAGAGGCATTTAAAAATGTAACTCTTAATCATGCAAATTATTCTGATACCTTGACCATTTCTATTCAAAGGACCTCTTCCTATAATATGATCTGTTAATTTTAAAATCACAATATTTTACATACACAGGAAATCGCAAGATCTGTTCTGAATGTTGTTTTCATGTTGGGCTTCAAAAATTGTTTTCATGTTGGGGAAGCAGTAGCTATTAAAATAAAATTATAAAAACCGAGTTGTTTTTATAAATAGAGTAAATCCATTGCACATACTTTTCAAATAATTAAAAAGACAGTTTCACCAACCTTAAAAAATCAATTGTATAATACAATGTAGCCACAATTTTTTTAAACCCTCTGGTGAATCAGTTCCTTAAAAGCAACTGTATGATTTCTTTCATAAAGTGTACATATTTATATTTTCAATAAATAATGCTAACAAATCACACATTTTCTATTCTTTCGTTACAGTCAACAACAGATTACAAATCTTGAAGGGATAAACTATAAACTTATCTATATAGATCTATCTATATCTATATTATAGATATAGACACATTTGATATATATATTAGGTTGGTGCAAAGGGAATCGTGGTTTTTGCCATTAAAAGGAATATAAAGCCACAATTATTTCTGCACCAATCAAATAAATATCTATAAAGTAGTATACATACATTTGTAATATGCCATAATGGTTAAAATTACAGTGAGCAAAAGTGGAAATCACAGATATATTACATATAGATAGATAGATAGATAGATATTGTAAGTATAAAAAATTATGAGCCTCATGGGAAAGGGGCATTCTAAGGCCCAGTTTTTGAATATGTAATAAAATGTTCACAGGAACCCAAAAGAAGAACTGTAGAAGAGGTATCATGCAGACTCCAACTCCAGAGTGAAGACAGTAAAATAATTCTCAAAACTGAAATAGAAGGAGGCTCAACATGCTTTGCTGAGTAGAAACGCTGATAGTGTTAAGCAATCTCTCCTAAGTTATAGTCTCTGATTTATCAAATATTTAGAATCACAGTATAGGAGTCAAATAAGCCATTCTGTATCCATCTACTTTAAGCCAGTACAGACTGCAAAGTGTAGGTAGTTACGAATCACAGATTTAATGCAGCCTACAAAATGGAGGAATTAACCA